>NC_064639.1:97488537-97800449 GCF_023864345.2 Schistocerca serialis cubense
CCGCACACTTTTTCATGTCTTACAGACTGCTGGTCTTAAGTGTAATCTTAAGAAATCAAAATTTTTTCAGGCATCTATCACGTACTTTGGGTTTCAACTCTCTCGGGATGGTATTTGTCCGCTTCAGCAAACTGTCGCTGCAATCGATGCCCTTTCTTGCCCTACATCTGTTAAGGCACTGCAGGCCTTCTTGGGGAAAATAGCATACTGTCACAAGTTTTTACCATCTGCTGCTTCGGTGGCTCAGCCGTTGCATCGCCTGTTGCATAAAAACGTGCCTTTTCACTGGTCCGCTTCATGCGATGCAGCTTTCCAGAAATTGAAGACTATGAAACTTCCTGGCAGATTAAAACTGTGTGCCGAACCGAGACTCGAACTTGGGACCTTTGCCTTTCGCGGGCAAGTGCTCTACCAACTGAGCTACCCAAGCACGACTCACGCCCCGTCCTCACAGCTTTACTTCCGCCAGTACCTCGCCTCCTACATTCCAAACTTTACAAAAGCTCTCCTGCGAATCTTGCGGAGACATGGCTTAGCAACAGCCTGGGGGATGTTTCCAGAATGAGATTTTCACTCTGCTGCAGAGTGTGCGCTGATATGAAACTTCCTGGCAGATTAAAACTGTGTGCCAGACCGAGACTCGAACTCGGGACCTTTGCCTTTCGCGGGCAAGTGCTCTACCAACTGAGCACCCAAGCACGACTCACGCCCCATCGTCAGAGCTTTACTTCCGCCAGTACCTCGCCTCCTAGCTTCCAAACTTTCTGGAAATATCCCCCAGGCTGTGGCTAAGCCATGTCTCCGCAATATCTTTTCTTTCAGGAATGCTAGTTCTGCGAGGTTCGCAGGAGAGCTTCTGTGAAATTTGGAACGTAGGAGGCGAGGTACTGGCGGAAGTAAAGCTGTGAGGACTGGGCGTGAGTTGTGCTTGGGTAGCTCAGTTGGTAGAGCACTTGCTCACGAAAGGCGAAGGTCCCGAGTTCGAGTCAGGTCCGACACAGAGTTTTAATCTGCCAGGAAGTTTCATATCAGCGCACACTCTGCTGCAGAGTGAAAATCTCATTGAAGACTGTGCTGAAACAGGCCCTGTGCCTGGCTACTTATCGACCTGGCCAACATCTTGTTCTTGCCACAGTCGCCTCTCAATATGGGGTTGGTGCAGTCCTTGCGCACCATTTTTCTGACGGTTCTGAACAACCCATTGCTTATGCCTCCAAAATGCTCACGGATGCCCAACAAAAGTATTCTCAAATTGAAAAAGAAGCTTTGGCCATTATTTATGCTCTTCATAAGTTTCGTGTTTTTCTCTATGGATCTAAATTTCATCTTGTTATGGATCACAAACCACTTGTTTCCTTGTTTCATCCATCAACGTCACTTCCCGACAAGGCTGCACACCGCCTCCAGCGTTGGGCTCTTTACTTGTCTTGTTTCAATTATGAGATTCATTTCTGGCCGACGGCTCAACATGCAAATGCTGATGCACTGTCTCGCCTTCCCATGGGTCCTGATCTGGCATTCGATTGGGACGAACTTTTGTGTTTCCACCTGGATGTTGCCGGGCAGCGGGTTGTGGACAAGTTCCCCATCGCCGGGGACCGGCTGGCGGCTGCTACAGGTTCTGACCCTACCCTCTCCCGGGTTTTACGCTGTATTCAGAAGGGTTGGCCAGATCATCTGTCCGCTAAGACTTCTGACCCATTGCGGAACTACTACGCTTTGCATTACCGCCTCACGGCTAGGGATGGTGTTATCCTCCTTTCCACCGACAATGCTTCGTCGCATGTTGTGGTACCTGCGTTTTTGCGTGCTTCGGTCTTGCGCGTCCTTCACCAAGGGCTCTGGGCTGTGTCTCGAACAAAATACCTGGTGCGCCGTCATGTGTACTGGCCCGGCATCGACTCTGAAATCGCACACATGGTCGCTGCCTGCAGCCCTTGTGTGTCACAGGCCGCCGCTCCGAAGTCATCTTTGTCACCGTGGCCTTCGCCTGAGAAGCCCTGGGAGCGTATTCATGCTGACTTCACGGGACCTTTTTTAGGTACTTATTGGCTTCTCGTTATTGACGCCTACTCTAACTTTCCTTTCATTGTCCGTTGCACGTCGCCTACCACCGTGGCAACCACCAATGCTCTATCTCGCACTTTCTCTTTGGAAGGTCTTCCCTCTACTCTTGTTACTGATAATGGTCCGCAATTTGCCTCTTCCAATTTTGCGGATTTCTTTGCCCGTCACGGTGTCATGCATGTCATGGCCCCTCCATTCCATCCACAGTAAAACGTTGAGGCTGAACATTTAAGGCTCAGATGAGGAAACTCCTGACTTCTTCTGCTGATGATGCGCTTCTCCAATTTCTGGCTTTTTACCGTTTCACCTCCATGGGTGACCACATCCCGGCTGAGCTCTTACATGGCTGACATCCCCGCATGCTACTTCATCTTTTGCGGCCTTCCACCTCACGGCCACGGGTGCCTTCGCTTGGCCGGTTCACCACTGATGACCTTGTATGGGTATGGGGATATGGCAGGGGCCAAAATGGAATCCTGACCGCATCTTACGACACCGTGGCCAACGCCTGTATGAAATCCAGACAGACACGGGTGTTGCAGTGTGTCATTCGGACCAGCTTCGACCTTGTGTGCCGGCAACGCCTGTTCTGGATGTTACTACACCACCTTCAGCTCTACCTGATGCTTGGGATACTGGAATCTCTTGTTACTCACAACGCAGTCCTCTCACCATCATATCAGTGCCAGCACAAGAACTGACGCCACCAGGAGAAGTGCCCATGCAGGAATCAGATGACCATCATCTGTCGGAGCAAGTCTACTCGCCTCCTTCTCCTATGGATGCGGACACATCGCCCATGTCTCCTGTTATAACAGCTGGACTTGCCGCAATGGGCAGATTGGTGCACGGAGCCCCAGCAGATTCAGCCCCCACGTCTTCTGCTATCTCGACCCGTTATCATCGGGGACACTTCCGTCCGTACGGGAAGCCTCCTCCTCGAGACTTTACGGCCAGTCAAACAACACCTATGGACATTAGCAATCTACAGGCCACCTCCATCGAGACCTGTGCAGAAAATTCAAAAGGGGGGAAAAGTGTTGTGACTCGCTGATCTTTCAAAGTGCCACCGCGCAGTTACTCGCGTCCTCTACATGCGGCACTGTCTGCCAGCCGTGCCGTAGCAGCGCCACCTAAGCGGCCAGCCAGTGGCTGCTAGACTTGGACTCAGTTATGATTTAACTGTTAAAGTGTACACACGTCTTACTCTGTTTACTTGATCTGTGACTTTCATGTATTGTGTCGTCCTTGAAATATATTTGTTCAACTTGAAGTTATTGCAGCCTCATGCAGTATGCTTAATTTACAAATGATGGTACATTTACACACAGTGGTTTCGTGAATACCTGCAGTTCTCATAGATGGCTGATGGAGAATCCACATGACACTAGGGGAACGACATTCCAAATTAGGTTCTCAGTGAATGTCTGGTGTTGTATGATTTATGACCTGGTAATGGGGGCCTGTGTATGTGCCAAATCACATGACAGCCACAGCATATGCACATTTCCTGGTAGATGATCTACCTGCTCTTTTGGGAGATGTTGCAGAGCAATGACAGCAAATGTACCTGCAACGTGATGCTTCACTGATTCATTGTACCACAAAAGTATCCCAGTATATGACTAACACATTTCCTCAGTGGTGGATTGGCTGTAGCAGACCCATTAACTGGACTGCCAGATCACCTGATGTAACCCCATTAGACTTCTATTATGAGGCTAGGCAAAGGGTGATCCTTATACTGTGAAGGCGGATACACATTAAGAAATTGTCGCTCACATCACTGACGCTGTTGCCTACAGTAAAGCTCGCCAAGATGATGATCAGCATGCAACACAACACCCCCTCCAGTGTGTTGACAAGTGCATTGTGAGGGGACTTTTTGAATGCCTCTTGTAGGGTGGATCAGTCATCTGTCTCATGATGGAAAATAAACACACCCTGCACACTGAATCACCAGTGATTCGTTAAGGTGCACTACAGAAGGGTCGATATAACTTTGTGAATGACCCTTTAGTTGCTTCTGGTGACGTAGTGGGGTAAATAGATTGCGGACTCTCCTGCTTGACCTTCAGTTTGCAGATCTACAATGGAGTGAAGTGCCTGACCACAATCCAGGGACTGGCCTTTCTTCACATGTCTACTGTTCACCCTCTTAACTCCTAATCAGTGATGCTGCATACATACAGAAAAGTAACATACAGACAGACAGATCACTCTAAACTGTGCCAGAGAAACTAAGAATCACAAAAGCTCTCACAGGGTTGATAATAACTCAAGTAAATTATTAAACTGAAGTTCTTCACACATATGCAACATATTCAGTTTTATATACAACACATCACTATCACAAGGAATATTACCAGACAAACTGAAATATGCTGTTGTTGGATCCCTTTACAATAAAAATAGGGTGAAGTTCTGTATTCTGCCCTAGATGCCCAATCCAGCTCGACTGGCTACTGTGTCATCCTCAGCCAGTGATATCATTGAATTCGGTATGAAAGAGATGTGGTCAGCACTCTGGTTGCCCAGTTGTTATCAGGTTTCTTGACCTTGGAAGGACCACTAGTCACTTACGTAGCTCCTCAGTTGGTCTCACAAGACTGAGTGCACCCCGTACCATTCCTTATACGAACTTGGGTCCTCTGCGTGGCAGTCAGTTGTGCTGGCCACTCAGTTATGGAGGCAGATTTACAATAAAAGTAGTAAGACAGACATTAACATATACTGACTGGTCTCACTGCTAACTTTCTTTTTGGAGGTACTGGAAATGATTGTGTGTTTAAGAACCATAACTCAACTCTCTCAAAATAAGATCTTTAGCTGTTCACAGTTTGGATTTCAAGAGCATCTCTTGCGATATTATTATTGTGTAGTGTGATTTGTGAATCGAAGAATGGGTTGTTTGTATTTTCTATGACATTCCAAAAACATTTGATTGTGCAGTGCACGGTACTCTTGTAGAGAAGCTGAAATAATACTGTATTAGAGACCTTATTGATAACTGGTTTCTATCATATCTAACTAAAAGGATGCAGAGAGTTGCATTTTGGAGCCCAAGGAGTGTACACAATGAAACATCAACTTCAGAGAGGGGAATAATCATTGTAGGCATACCACAGAGATCAATATTGGGTCAGCTCTTGTTCTGATAATGCAAAAATGATCTGCCATCATATATTCAAGAAGCAGAAATCTTTCTCATTGCTGATATAAGTATTGTAATCAAGCCTAATGTTGGAACTGCAACACTTCAACATGCAAGTAAAATGTTCTTGTAAATTGATAACTGGTTCTCTGAAAATGGATTCCTCAGAGCTTAGATGAAACACTGCACATGCAATTCAGTACTGCACAAGAGCAGACTGCATTACTATAAATAAGGCATGAGGGTTATAACTTAACATACCTGCTGATTGGATGTGGGTAAGAGATGGTTCACAGAGAGAGTACTATTCATAAAAAGCCTGTCCATGTTGCCCAAAATGAAAACGTGTCTCTTTTCATTGCGAAGAATTAGTCGTTCTTCAATTTAAGTAGAAGACACTTAATCCATCTTCAGCAACTGCAATTGTATTTGTTGAAAAGAATCAGCAACCAGTTGCACAAATGAAATTTAGTTTCTCGTTGCAGGTACCTAGTGCCCTTCTTCAGAACCCAATCTTCTAAAGAAGGGTGCCATGTGCCTGGAACCAGTAAAGAAATAAAAATTTCTTTTGTGCAGTTAAGTGAAAGGGTTGCTATAAAAGGATAACGGTTCAGACTATTTACTTTGTTTATTCAGTTTGTATTATACATACTTCCTAACAACAGACTCAGACATGCTGTTTAGCATTTAATTTTGTTCCACTTTTAGAATGAAATTTGCCATGCTGTATTGCCTTTTCAAATGAAACTAACACACTTTAAAAAGTTCATGGCAACAAAAATGACTGTACAAATAACATGGATGCTGCTGGCTAAAGATGACAATACATCCACCTTCTGCTAATAAGCTGAATAATCGCTCACTGTTAACATAGCTAGCTAATGGATGCTGCTGACTAAAGATGACAATACATCCACCCTCTGCTAATAAGATGATTAATCGCTCACTGTTGGCTTACTTTTTGATGGAAAACTTCCAAACCCATATTTCATCATCATCATCAGCAAATTGTTAATATTTTTGGTGCAACTCATCATTTTAATGTCTATAAAAACATCTGATCTGTACACAGGCAACAGTATATATGGCAAGGATAAACAGAATGGCACAACAATGTATAAGGTGTGATCAGTGTTCAAGTTTACTGACTTGTGAGATATCAAGAAATAGGTATAAGTATATATTTGTGTACATGTTGTCAAATAGAAAGAAATATGGTAAGTGTAGTCAGTTTACATCGTAAATTAAGACAAGGTAGGTTTTGATCAGGATGCTGAAAGAAAACAGGAATGCTAGTTCTGCGAGGTTCGCAGGAGAGCTTCTGTGAAGTTTGGAACGTAGGAGGCGAGGTACTGGCGGAAGTAAAGCTGTGCCCTCAGACTGACATTTCTCTTTGCCACACAACACTTCAAACCACTGGCACATGCAGTGACAGATGAGTATAACAGCAGATTCTAATATCTGCTTACAAGTGAGATCGCTTGGGCTAGTGCACATGCTCTGCCTATTGCTGCAGCCATTCCACTGTGACTTGGCGTGTCACCTCCTTGTGATAGCTGGTGCTTATGGAGGTCAGCTGTGCGGGCAGTTCACAACACACACTGCAGGGTTTGAGGCAGGTCTGTAGCATGAACTAAACACTGACATTACAGTATGTCCTCAGAAAATTCCAGCCTGTGTCTTACAATAAAGTGGCTTCTGTTGTCACTGATAACTCATTTTTGAGTACATATGTTTATGAAGTTGCCCTTTTCTATTCATTCATCTGTCTTACTGCCTAGGGTCTTATCCAATAATACAAATTTACATATTTCAAGAAAAGCTCAATAGTTAAAAGAATTGTGTTGCTCCTACATTGAACAGGGGGGAGGGGGCAGGGGGGGGGGGGACTTGTCTCAGTATTTCTGAGATTTTCTTGGGTCCAAAATATTCATAGATAAAGTGTGTGTACACTGTGACTTCACCTATAGCATGTTCAGATATGCACAATTTGCACTCTACTTCGACTGAGTTCATTCTTCTGTACAATACCCCTCATGCTCTTTTCCAGCGCATCCAAGCTTCCTTTTCACAAATGATACACATTTGTCAGCATTTTGTTTGCAGAGTATTTTTTTCAGTGTTCTGCAGACTGTTACTTTATGAGACACACCTTTCATTAGGATTACCCTGCTTTCCATTATCAGTATTTGGGTTTTCCACAGACTTGCTGGCAAGCAAAAGAGCTTGCTGGGCACCAAATACTGTTCTCTTGGTATGTACTGCACCTCATAATCAAATTCTTGCAGAGTTAAAGTCCATCTTGCTAACCTCCCATGTCATATTTTAATTTTGAAAATGACAAAGCCTGGTGGTCAGATGCCACTAGAGATTATCAACTGGCTGGATAACAGCCGACTTTAGTTAATCTGAATAATGTGATTACGTAGGCTTTCCCGGCGTGATAAGTCATGAAAGTCTCTTCGGGTTTGCTGCCGGATCCTAAAATCAACTTGAGTATAAGTTTCACCATCTCCTCCCCGTAGAGGTACTTGATGTGATTACGTAGGCTTTCCCGGCGTAGTAAGTCATGAAAGTCTCTTCGGATTTGCTGCTGGATCCTAAAATCAAGTTGATTTTAGGATCCGGCAGCAAACTCGAAGAGACTTTCATAATCTGAATAATACTGTCAATGTGTCCGTCTCTGTTACTGACTACTGTTGTTCGTAGGTCGTCAACTTTGTGCTCCAGAAAGTGATCGTTAGATGACATGCTACTCTTGTTTTTAGATATGTTACAAATGCATTCCTGTACTGTAGCTGGATCTCTCCCAGACTAAATAAAAGGGTTCATGAAGATTGTGTGGGACGATATTGGCTTGTTGATTAACACTGTTTTAATCTGCTGATATACTTTCTCACAGTCTTTTCTTAAGTAGATAGTCCAAGGATTCGTTGTTTATCACTTGATTGTCTATGAAACTATGATTGAAACTGCACAAGCCATTAAAACCCATAAGTTTTTCCTTGGAATTAGGCTTCAGGAAACTTTGTAATGCCTCTGATTTCTCCTCATCTACTTTTATACCTCCTGGCATAACTACATGCCCCAAGAATTTGGTTTTCTGACCCCCAAACTCTGGTTTTCTAAAGTTCAATTTAGCTCCTGCCATTTCAAATTTCTGGAAAATTTCCTGTAACATTGTCAGATGTTCTCCACATACTGTTTGGCCACCCCATGCGAAGAGGAACAAGCCAGAAGACTGAAACAAAGCAATTTATTCTGTACCTCGTGTATACTAAAACATATGGAGATGAAACCATTATTTTATGTGCAAAAATAGAAGATAAATTTGGAGAAGTGGACTCATTGGCTGAAGTGGAAAATGGATCTCTTTAGTTAAGGTTGACTCTGCTGTACCATCTCCAGCACTTTCAGACTGGGCAACATACAAGTGAATATAATTCCACATAAATCTTTTAATATGGCACAGAATTACCTTTGACAGAGACCTTATGTTATAGACTGACAAGGAGCTACCAGATAATCTAGAATGGGAAGGCATACTTTTGTCTGCTATGGTAAACATCCAAAAGAAAACTGAACAGAGGCAGGTGTTAGCATTTGAAGGGAATGTCCTAGAAAAAGTTGAAGTTATGGTTTATGGGTGTGACGTGGAACCTTGTGTCCCACTGCCCATGAGATGTTTCCAATTCTTACACTTAACACAAATATTAGCCTGTTGCACAACAGACCCAGAATGCAAATACTGTGGAAGATCAGTTCACACGGGTAATCCTTGTGAAGAACTGCCTTGGTCTGTGGATTGTATGTATGTCCAATTTTTTTTTTTTTTTTAAAAAGCCACTATAACTCAGGTGACCACCTGTCATAAATTAAGAGGCAAGTAAAAAATATGAACACATCATCCCATTGACATGATGACAAATTATGCTAAAGTTGCAGCTATCACCCTACCTACCTCAACTTTTTTGAAACCAAATCTACCACCACCCTCTTTTCTTGCAATTCCTGTGGCACCATCTTTGGGAACCACTTCCCAGATTCAGCGGGAGGTGCAGCTTCCTCCTCTGGTGATAGGGCTCCCTCTCAAGATCCCCAGAAAACTGCAGTAGCCAGTGGCAGAAGGAGCCACAGATTGTAGGTCCCAGGGCTGTCCTACACCCACAGTGAATAGTGCTCACAAAAATCGTGACTACCAGAAGTTGTGAAAGAGAAATAGATTTCTCAAGAGATAGCTACTACAGTGACTCCTGAGGCATGAGATCCCCCGATACTGTAGGATTCTGAACAGATGTTCATTGACAGTGGTCCTGGGATGTGACCTGTCCTTCTCGTCCCTTCGCACCCAACCAAGATACTTTCAGTATGATGATCCAGTGGAACTGTAATGGATCTTACTGTCGTGCCTGAACTACAGCAACGAATTTCCTCCTCTTCTGCTATTTGTGTTGTTCTCAAAGAAAAACACTTTACTGATGACCATTCTGCAATGCCATAAGCCCACCATGCGTTCTGTTAGAATTGTACTGACCCCTAGCAGGCATCTTGAGGGGTCTGTATATTGGTTCGCACAGGTGTCAGTGATTCCCCTCTGTACCACATTGGAAGAAATAGTGGTGCAAGTGCAAACAACCCAGTGATCACCATTTGTAATGTTTATTCACCTTGAGATGAACACCTTAATCCAACACTATCCCCTCCCTCGCCAGCCCGAGCTTTTTTCTCCTACTTGGAAATTCAATGTATGGCACACTACGTGGGGAAGTATCACACCATATGTTGGAAAGCTTGTAATTGACCATTCTCTTTCTGATCTTGACGAGTGTTACTGCGCTGATTGTTCTCCTAACCACTTTAGTGCTGCACATGGCCCTTTTTTTGGTATCAACCTTACGATGTCTTCCACCAATCTTGTAGCTTCACTCCAGTGGCTGTGACATGATGACCTTTGTGACAATGACAATTTCTAGTAATCCTGATACAACTGTTTTGTGTAATTATTTCTTGCATGAATAGCAGTGTAATTAGTTTCTTGTGTGTTTAGTACAAATCACCACAGGTTAGTAAATTTTAACTTTTGAAGTGTCATTCAAGAATTTAATATATGAAAAAAATCCACATCTAGAATAATTTTCATCCACTGCTTAAGTTGTTATACAGTATTGATGTACATAAGCAGCTTCACAGACACTGCAAGAATTTCACAGCAGCTTCACACTGATTTAATGTGAACCCTTCAAGAACTGATAAAGAAGTGAGCATGTTTTATATATAACATTAATTCTTTTCAATATAATGGAAGGAAACATTCCACGTGGGAAAAATTATACATAAAAAAAAAGATGAGGTGACTTACCGAACAAAAGCGCTGGCAGGTCGATACACACACAAACAAACACAAACATACACACAAAATTCAAGCTTTCGCAACAAACTGTTGCCTCATCAGGAAAGAGGGAAGGAGAGGGAAAGACGAAAGGATGTGGGTTTTAAGGGAGAGGGTAAGGAGTCATTCCAATCCCGGGAGCGGAAAGACTTACCTTAGGGGGGAAAAAGGACAAGTATACACTCGCACACACGCACATATCCATCCACACATACAGACACAAGCAGACATATTTAAAGACCAAATATGTCTGCTTGTGTCTGTATGTGTGGATGGATATGTGCGTGTGTGCGAGTGTATACCTGTCCTTTTTTCCCCCTAAGGTAAGTCTTTCCGCTCCCGGGATTGGAATGACTCCTTACCCTCTCCCTTAAAACCCACATCCTTTCGTCTTTCCCTCTCCTTCCCTCTTTCCTGATGAGGCAACAGTTTGTTGCGAAAGCTTGAATTTTGTGTGTTTGTTTGTGTGTCTATCGACCTGCCAGCGCTTTTGTTCGGTAAGTCACCTCATCTTTGTTTTTATATATAATTAATTCTTTTCATTTTGACAATATTTGTTGAGATCCTGACAGTGGAATTGTGAGTCTCTCCCAAACACTGTCTATCAGCTGATTTCTTTTAGTGACCTGCACTGCTACACACCACACCTGCTGTTGATCACGGGGCCACGGAGTCAACAGATTGTGTGCTTAACGTGTAACAAAGAGGAAATACACAATTCTGAGTTGCGTATAGGCACAACAAAAAGTCTGTCAAACAAGTAAGCTCTTCATCTGAATTAGACAAAAAATACACACACAAATGCAACTCTCACACATGTTGCTGCTGAGACCAGATGGCAAGCGGAAGTGCATGATGGGTGAAGAAATCTGGATAGTGGAGGTAAGGAGGAGGCTGGGGTGGGGAGGGGGAGGGATAGCTGGATAGGGGTGGGAGATGGTAAAGTGCTGCTTATGGGAGTATGCAGGAACAAAGTGGAGAGAGAGTTATACATCTAGGTGCAGTCACAAGGTTAGACAGCGGATGGCGGGGGGCAGCAAAAAAGGAGAAGTAAAAGTCTGTGGGTGTGTTGATGGAATAGCGGACTATGTAGTTCTGGAGTGGGAACAAGGAAGGAGGTAGGTGAAGGTAGGACAATGACTAATGAAGTTTGAGGCCACGAAGATTATGGAAACATAGGAGATATTGCAGGGAAAGTTCCTGACTGCACAATTCAGGAAAGCTGGTGTCGGTAGGAAGGATCCGGATGGCACGGGCTGTGAAACAATCATTAAAATGATGAATACTGTCTTCGGGAGTGTGCTCAGCTGGGTGATCCAACTGTTTCTTGGCCACAGTTTGTCAGTAACCATTCATGTGGACAGACAGCTTATTGGTTGTCATGACCATGTAGAACACAGCACAGTGCTTGCAGTTTAGCATGTAGATCATGTGACTAGTTTCACAGGTTACCCTTCCTTGGACTGCTCCTTTGTGGCCAGATGGTGGGACTTCAGGAGGTGGTAAGTAACTGAAGGGATAAGGCACGGGATATCTGTTACTGAACAAGTTTAGAAGGGTAATTATGGTCTCTGACAGCATCAGTGAGACCTCTGGTATATATGGAAGGGACTGCTCATTGCTACAGATGCCCCCCTCCCCTCCCAGGGGGCTTGCCACTCTTTGGTGGGTTTGTGCTTGGCTACCATGAGGCTCCAGCCTTTGCAGCACTTTTCCCTTCCATGCTGCATGTCTATCCTCTTGCTATTCTTTTTCCCCTCCTTTGTGGAACATGTCTGGGGTATTACTGGGAATGTTCCGCATTCTGTCACTGGCCTGTGAAGAGTCTCAACTTTGGCACCCTTTTCCTTTCTTTGTTTCCCTTCTCCTCTCGTTCCTCCACTTCGGTGTTTGAGGATACTCTTTTTTTCTTTTTCCTCTCTGTGTGCTCCTGAAAGCCGGCCCACGCATATGATGCATAAAAGGTGACTGGATAACGCATTATTCCCAGGCCCGGGTCACAACAGGTAGAGTTCACACGTACACCCTGGTGCAAGTAAGGCCCATCGAGGGGCGATTGTGTGAGATGTAACCTTCCCAGATTGCCCATTGCTCCCTCCGTAAGGTGTTCGGGAGGTGTGAGCAATCACCTAAGGCGGGTGCATCCCCTTGTGAATGGGGCCCCCAGTTGGAAGGAGCGCGCCATGGAGACGCTGGCAGTCATGGGGGATTTCCTCACAATGAGTCACTCATCCCCTCCATCAACGGTGAGGAAATGCAAACATAATGGGGCTACTGATTCGAAGACCCTTCCCACTGCACTGCGCTTCCTTGTGGTATCACATACTGAAGATGGTCAGTCCTTCGCCATGGTCAATCCGTTTATTGTTCAGAACGGCATTGATGCCACTGCTCTTATTTGCGGAATGGCACTTTGCTTTTGGAGATGGCTTCACATTCTCAAGCACAACTACTATTTGCTGCCTCACTTCTCAACGGATACCCTGTTCGTGTCGTGGCCCATAGAACTCTGAATGTCCGTCTCCTTCTCCGTGCTGTATTAACTGCAGTGGTGGCCACGCCGCCTCCTCCTGGGATTGTCCTGTGTATCAAGATGAGCGAGCTGTTCAAGAGATTCGGGTGAAGGAGTAAGTGCCTTACGCAGTAGCTCGCAAGTTACTGTCTAGTTAAAAATCCTGTGTTCTCCTGTCTGGCACTTATAGTTCAGTTCTTTTGTAAATAATAGATTTCAGCTTCAGTCGTCCTTTGGAATTTTTATTGGGAGGTCTAGATTTCAGATAGCAACTAGCCATTTTCAATGCACTATGGCTAGTTGCTATCTGAAATCTAGACCTCCCAATAAAAATTCCAAAGTACGACTGGTAGATGAAATCTATTATTTACAAATCAAAATCATGGTCACAGTGTGCAACAGCCTCTGAATGGAGGGTAACCTGATGAGTTCAGTTCTTGTTACTCCTCACTCCGTGAAGGAAATGGCTACGCAGACATGCGACCTCAAATTTGGCTCTGAGGTTGTGAAGTCGCCCAGTGTCAAGGTAGCATTGCTGTCCCCCCATCCCGCTGTGCAACGAACTGTCAAACTCTCGCCTAAAGGGCGAAGCTACCCACTACACAACTGGCAGGCAGGAAAGGACAGGAGTACTCCCGAGAAGACTGCCTCCGTCCCTCCAGCCAAACAACACACCAAGTCCTCCTCCAACCAGAAGGGCTCGAAGAAGTCTGCTAAAGACAGACGATCTTCTTCTTCACCAGCTCGAAGATCCTGCTCGACGGTGTTGCCACGTGGTAACTTAGCCTGGCTGGCCTGTGTCTCGCTGGTGCGCACCACCAACCATTTTTCAGCATTGGACTCCACCAACCGACCACACAAGCATGCCGATGCTTCTGTGGACCCCATGGAGCAGGATCCTCCTGCTTCTGTGCCCTGTAATAGTGACTCCACCAGCTGTCCCTCGGTGGCCAGCAAGTTGACATCCCCAAATCTCTTCCTCCTCATGACTGTCCTCCAATGGAACGTTCGTGGCCTTCAGTCCCACAAAGAGGGTTTACGGCTGCTTCTAGCATTGCAGCATCCCCTTGTACTCTGCCTTCAGGAAATGAAATTGCACCCTCAAGACTGCTTTGAGCTTCCACATTACTTACCAATTCGTTTTGACCTTCCCACTGAGGTCGGCATCCCATCTCATGGGGACGTCATGCTGCTTATACGGGATGAGCTTCATAGTCAACAAATCTCCCTGACTATCCATCTTCAAGCTGTTGTCGTACCTTGTCCTTCCCCACCTGACTTCCCTCTGTACCATTTATGGCCCTCCGTCTTTTGATGTCACCAGGACAGACTTCCTTCAGCTTACTGGGCAGCTACCTCCACCGTTTTTGCTACTTGGTGACTTAAATGCACATCATCCCCTTTGCCAGAGAGGTACACTCATGGCTGTCATTCTTAACCAACTCAACCTCTTCTGCTTTAACACTCATGCACCCACTTTCCTATCTGACACCTCACTCGCCTACTCCCAGTTGGACCTATCCTTCTGCACTGCCCATCTTGCCCATCGTCTTGAGTGGTCCGTTCTTTCTGACACCTACTAGAGCGGCCATTTCCTGTATGCTCTCCGTCTGCTGACTTCTACCTCATCCAGATGCATGCCAAATGGCAGCTTACCAAGGCTGACTGGCAGCTTTACTCCTTACGGTGACCTTTACAGAACAAGATTTCCTCAGTTGTGATGACCAGGTGGACTATCTCACCAACGTAATCCTTACTGCTGAAGAACGATCCATTCCTCGCACTTCCTCTTTACCACATGGTGCTCCAGACCCTTGGTGGACTGAGGCATGTCGCGATGCACTTCATGCACAGAGACATGCTCTCCACATTTTTAACTGCCACCCTACACCGGAAAACTGCATTCATTATAAACAGATGTGTGCAAAGTCTCATCGATGTCTTCAGCATAGCAAAAGAGCTAGTTGAATTTCATTCACGCGTTCTTAAAACAGTTCCACCCCTTCCTCTGTTGTGTGGGCCAACCTCCAACGGCACTCTGGAACCAAGATCCATTCTCCCATTTCTGGCCTGACAGTAAGTGCCGATGTCATTGTGGATCCTGTTGCTATCTCCAACACCTTGGGCCGCCATTTTGCGGAAGTTCGAGCTCTTCCCACTATCACCTTGCCTTCATCCATCAGAAACGAGTAGAAAAGGCTTGGGCGATACCCTTCTCTTCTCCAAATCTTGAGTGCTACAGTGCCGCCTTCACTATGAGGGAGCTAGATCATGCTCTCAGTTCATCCTGGTCCTCCACCCCAGGGCCAGATGCCATCCACATTCAGATGTTGCAGCACCTCTCTCTTGTTGGCAAGCACTTTCTGCTTTACACGTACAACCACATCTGGGCTGAGGGCACATTTCCTGCACGCTGGTGTGAAGCCACCGTCATACCCATACCTAAGCCCTGTAAGGACAAAATCCTTCCTTCTAGCTACCACACCATCTCTCTTACCAGCTACGTTTGCAAAATGATGGAACATATGATTCATGCCTGGCAGGTGTGGTGGCTCAAATCTTACCATTTACTCACGAATGCACAGTGTGGATTTCAAGTGCAGCATTCTGCAGTAGACCATCTCATTACTTTGTCCACCCATGTCATGAATGGTTTTCTGTGGAAATCCTAGACTGTGGCCATGTTTTTCAATTTGGAGAACGCAAACGGCAGCTGCTGGAGAACTGGTATCCTCTGTACTCTTTACATGTGGTGCCTCTGTGGGTGCCTGCCCTGTTTTCTTTGGGCATTTCTACAATACCGAGTTTTAAAGGTGCATGTGGGTTCTGCCTTGTCAGACACCTTTATTCAGGAAAATGATATGCCTCAGGCTTCCATCCTGAGTGTCATCCTCTTTGGCATCCCCATTAACCCTATAATGGCCTGTCTTCCGCCGGGTATCTCCAGCTCCCTTTCTGTCAATGATTTTGCCATCTATTGCATTTCTCCATGGACCTGTCTTACTGAGCAGCGTTTTGAGCACTGTCTTGATCGTCTTCACTCCTGGAGCATCACCGATGGCTTTCGCTTTACCACTGACAAAACCGTCAGTATGAATTTTTGGTGGCACAAATGGTTTCTCCCACCTCTCTACATCTTGGGACTGTTGCCCTTCCATCCGTTGATACTATGAAATTCCTGGGGTTCATGCTCGATAGGAAACTCTCTTGGTCCTCCCATGTCTCTTACTTGGCATGCCACTGTACGCAGACCATCATTGTCCTACGTGTCCTCAATGGTACTTCTTGGGGTGCCGATCGAACCACCATCCTCCATTTGTACCGGTCCCTTTTCCGTTCGAAACTCGACTATGGGTGCTTTGCTTATGCATCTGCACGCCTATCCCTTCTACACCATCTCAACACTATCCATCATCATGGCATCCGTTTGGCCATGGGTGCCTTTTACACCAGCCCGGTTGAGTGTCTGTATGCTGAAGCTGCTGAACTATCCCTGTCCTACTGCCGTGACTTTCTCCTCAGCAGGTATACATGCCATTTGTCTACCATCCATGGCCACCCTTCCTACACCTCCTTCTTTGATGATTCCTTAGATCGTCAGTATGGGGCTTGTTCCTTTTCTCCGTTACCTCCTGGAGTCCGCTTTCACCACTTGCTACGGCGACTTAACTTCAGGCTACCTGCAACTTTCCCTATGGGTGTGAACCCTTCACCATCTTGGCTTCGTAAAGTGGTCCATGTTAACCGTGGCCTTCATGTGATTCCTAAGAACACTACTCCAGCACAGGTCTATTGCCTTCAGTTTCACGTGGAACTTAGTACTAGTACCTTTGGATACACTGATGGCTCTCAGACTTACCGTGGGGTCGGGTGTGCCTTCGTCATTGGCACCTGTGTCTTTCAATATCGGCTTCCGGCAATCTCCTCAGTTTTTACAGCCGAGCTCTTCGGCGACACAGCCTTTTCAATTGTGTCCTCTGCTCAGACTCAGTCTGCGCTCTCCAAAGTCTCTGTGTGCTGTGCACTGCTCATCCCTTACTGCATCACTGCTCATCCCTTACTGCATCAGTTCCTGGAAAACTGTCACTTGTTCACTCTTGGTGAAGCCAATGTCATGTTCCTGTGGGTCCCTGGTCATGTTGGTCTGTGAAGAAATGAGATTTCTGATGCTGCTGCCAAGGCTGCAGTCTTTGTGCCTCAGCCCACGAGTACCTCTATTCCCTTCGATTATGTCTGCGTTGCTGTCTGTCAGGAGGTGGTGTCCCATTGGCATCGCCAATGGTCCTTCCTTCACGGGAATAAGCTGTGGCTTATCAAGCCTCCTTGGCACCTTGGACGACCTCCTCTTGGCCCTCCTGCTGGAAGGAGATTTTTTCAACTCGGCTGTGTATTGGGCACAACCTCTTTAGCCATCGTCATTTGCTCAGTGGTGCTGCGCCCAATTTTTAACTGTCCACCACTACCTGCTGGACTGCCCTTTTCTACCAGTTTACGTTCCAACTTGGGTTTGTCGTCTGCTTTATTAGCCGTTTTAGCAAATGACATGCAGGCTGTCACCCACATTTTACTTTTTATCTGGCGAAACAATATGGCGATGGCCATTTAATTTTTAGTTTTGGATCTCCATTTTTGTATGGTGTTGTTTTTTTAGCCCTTTTTTTCCACGTGCCTTGTTTAGCTGTCTCCTATTCTGTCTGCTGGGACTGACACACAGTCATTTCCCTCATCTCTGTGCTTGTGTTCTATAGTTTTGACTTGGGCGCGTATGACCTCAGTTGTTTTTTGCACCCTAAAACAAAACAAAACAAACTACAGATGTGACAGCGATGAGTGACTAGGCTGTATGGAAGGGACTTCATGGTGTGCAATGGGTGGCAGCTGTCGAAGTAGATGTATTGCTGGCGGTTGGTAAGTATGCAGGGTTGCCACAGGTTCTGGAACTCAGGGAATTTCAAAAATTTGAGAGAAATATCAGGGAAATTTGAGAAAAACACTGAGAAGTCTCATTTTTGTCCCAGTAGATGAAATGGTTTGCTTACTGAGGTGTTGTGCAACATCTCTGACTGAGTATGTGTGTTGCTTCTCAACTCCCTCATTACTACTGCTTCTTCCCTTCCTACCACTGCCCCTCAGCTTGTAGTCAGTGCTGCCACCACTTCTTGCCACTAGCCTAGCAGCTGCCGCCATGAGGCTGGGAGGCATGAGGCATGGTTTGTTTGGATCTGATTGACAATGACTGCAGACACTGTGGCCAGAGAAGGTGGTCATGTGTGCATGAGTTGTGTCTGAATGTATGTGTGTATGCTCTCGTTTTCTGAGAAAAGCTATGGCCAAAAATTTAGTTGTGAGAATGTGACTCTGTTTTCTTTGTACCTCTCTGTGGCTTATCAATCATCTGTACAGAGTGTTGCTACCTATCCTCATTATTATTGATTCTCAGAGTATTTGAAAAAATTATCTATTGCATGGATTGATCATTATGGTCTCATTTTATCAACATGCTGTCTGTGACTCCTGAATAGCTGGCCACACCAGCGGATTTCCGTGACAGGCCAAGACCATAGGCCATTTCTGCGGTATCTCTAATGGATTGGGGCTGCCCATCTGAAGCTCTTGTGCAAGCCCTGCCTGTCGGATCTAATCTCACCGATCTGCCTGCAGGCCAGGTCTGTTTGTGTGTGGCATAATGCAGTGGATTTTTATGGTTTATCCATTGACCCAGGACTGTGGTGTTCCTTGGCAGACCAGATGCCACGGGCGATGGATTTCAGGAATTGTGACTGTCTCTCCCCAAGTACATTTTACAGTGTGACATTTTATAGGCATTTTATTTATTTTAGTACATTTTAGCAGTTTGAAAGTAGTTTATATATTAGAAAGTATGGACGATAAGAAGAAGAAAATTGTGTCAGTCGCTGTTGGTTTCTTCACTTTGTACTCATACATTTCTTGAAAGAAAAATCACACAGTACTTATAAAATAATAGATATAACACAGCGAGTAATAACCGACAATAATGAACATAGTAGAATCAACATTTTATTGTCAGTGACCTACAGTATTGGTTTAAATAAGTCTTCCCCCTCTTATACACTTCTTTCAAGAAGCCTGCTTTTTTCTGAGATTATTTTCAAAATCAATGAAGATATGTTAAATCTGTCTTGTGACTCCAAGAAAATATTTATTTTTGTCAGAAAATGTGTTTTGTTTTATTGAAATAAAATAACATTAGTGGTCTGCTTTCTTCATCTAAATAACAGCTCATTACAAAAGATGTTGATGTTAGTACTCATGAGTTTTGCTTACATCAGGAAACACTGTCTGCTTGCAAGTTTTTGTTTACGTATTTCCTCGTTTGCTCTAGTGTTTCTTGTAACATAACTGCAAAGACTGATTGTGAACTCGTGTCTTTACTTACCCTTAGATCTCAAAATTTGTCAAGGAAAAATACTAAAACTTGTGTGGAAATCAGGGAAATATCAGGGAATTTCACTTGGAAAACTTGTGGCAACCCTGGTATGATATGCACTGAGGTACTGATGTAGCCATCTTTGAGGTGTAAGTCAACATTGAGGAAGCTGGCTGGTTGCTTTGAGGAGGACCAGGTGAAATAAAAACGGGTGAAGGTGTTGAGGTTTTGGAGGAATGTGGATAGTGTCCTCATCCTTGATCCAGATCGTAGCGGCTGATGAGTCCATGCTGCTTCAAGTGCATGCCAGAATTCAACCATAATAATGGCTGGTGAGAGTCCTTGATGCGTCAACCTGAAGTTCATTCATCATAGTCACTGATGAGTCCATGGTACTTCTATTCTGTGCTAGAGCTCTTCCATCATAGTTGCTGGTGACTCTGTGCTGCTTCAAGTCTGTGCCAGAGTTCATCCATCATAGTGGCTGGTGAATCCACACTGTGTCAACGCTCTGCCAGAGTTTGTGCGTCTTACTGTCTGGGCAGTGGTGATGTCTCAGTCTCTGGGCAACCCATGACCAGGTGTTTTCATTGTGTGAGAGATATGGAGACTGTGCTGGCCAGGGCAACAGACAAACACCCTTCATGTCAGGGTAGGTCAGGACAGGACAAGTCACATGAAATGTTGCATCATGTTGTGGAATGAGAACATCGTGGAGGTGGTGCGGCACATCAGAAATGTAATCCCTACTGTAAGAGTTACTGGCAATACATACCAGAGGCTGTAGTGTTGTGTACCGAGTAGCAGCATGTGCCAGGCCCTTATGATGATGCTGAATGCAGTCTGTCCCTATTCATTCTTCTTGAATTCTACATACATTGATACAGCTATTGTGAAGCTGTTCACAGAACTGTAATTGTCTGAAATACAACTGCCACTACTTCTGTGCCCCACATTTTCTCTGGGGGCCTTTGTCTGCTGCCACCTTAATAGAAGACAACAGTGGTCATCCTGCTGACAGTCCCTGGCATTCTAGACGTTGTCAGACTGTCCGTGCAGATATTCATTTTGCTGCAAACAAGACCATTTCCTGACTTTAGGCTTGAGACACACCTTAGTAAACAGTCTCCTCTCGAGACTAGTTGCATGTGGCCACAGAGATACTGCACAGTGCTAAATATGGTCCTCCTGAACCTTTTGTTTTTGTATTCACAAAACAGTCAGGCACTGTGGCTGACCCAAGCCACAAAAGATAACCCTCAGTCTCGATAGGCCACAGTCGTGCGCCTGTTGAATTCTGATGAGAGAAACAGTTGTCTCACGACTGACTGACACTCAACTTGTGAATGAGAAATCTGCTGTGTAACTTTTCCACACTTACATAATGTAGATGGCATTGCTCTTGCTTTCTTTGTGTGGTTTGATTAAATGCTAATCATTTGCATATATGAGCACATAGTACGTTTCGTGCAAGTGTGACAATTGTTGCACATATGGTGCCTTGATGGTATTGCAGTTTTAATGGCCAACAGTGTATATTTCAGAATCAAGTCACTCACGTGAGGCTGAAAATACAAAATGGTCAGTGTGTTTCCCAAAGGCAGTATGGCCAGTCTGTGTAAACTACAGTATTTAAAACATTGTCAGTTTTATTTAGGTGACAAGTATATGGAGGTGGAAAGATCAGTACAGGATGGATGGAGAATGCCCTCAAACCATTCAAAACACTCTTGACAAGGAAGGAAGAAAAGAAATGGTCATCCTGGTACTAGTTCTAAAATTGAACATCTCCTGCAAAATCGTGAGCAGATATGTTGTGCTGCAGTAGTAGAGAACCCTTGAGGTGCACGATATTCACCCATGTTGGTTGGGTTGACTGGAGTACTACTCACTCCACATAGCTTGTATGTAGTAATGAATCACCCATTGGCATTAATTCATTCACACATCGTTTCTGTAAATCCTGCTGTGAAGGACAACCTGTAGTGATGTGGAAGGACTAGAGTTACACATTAACAGACTGAAGCAGCCACTGAAAGCCACCACTATAAAGTGTACTAATGACAAATTATGGTTAGAGCTAATCTGCTCTAGCTGATAGTTGTGTAAATTGATTTTTATTTCTATGTGTATACATGCCAGGGAAACAATGCAGCCCCCTATAGTACTGTAGTCAGTGACAACAAGATATGAATGTGGATACTGAGGTACTGTAGTGTTAGTGGTTCATTTGTCACAGTCATCAGCGATCAAATGGCACTCGGGAGGCCTGTCTGAGCATCCTCTGTTCTCTGACTCTACAGCTGTAACTGTGGTGAATTTAGAGGTGAACAGTGTATGCAACATTCATTCTAGGCCCCCATTCTCCTATGATGAGTACATACTGTTGTCGAACAACTTCAGTCATTTGAACAGGATCACATTGTGGTCCTGTGGGAAGCTGGATGGACAGATGTATTGACAGACTGCTGCACATTAGGCATGGGGTATCGGTGGCGTGTTGCTGCTTTAAAAGTGGTCTGTGGAACATTTCCATATGTGTGGACCAGTTTCTGGATGATCGCGTAACACAGACATACATCGAGATTGATGAATTGTGCGATGAGCAGTGGCCGACTGAATGTTGTCTGGGGGTGATATCCAGGCACATGTTGCACCTGCTTTGTCATTAGGGAGCATTGGTTTTGCAGGATTAACATCACGTGTGACTCTGGCCAACGTGCCACTGACACCACCACACTACCAAGCAAAGCTTCTCTAATGGCTTGAAACATTTGACTGGGGGGTGGAATGGCACTTTGTTGTCTTCGGTGATGACAATAGGTTCTATCTGTATGTAGTGATGGACGTACACATGTGTGATGTAGACCTTGTGAGCTGCTTTTCCCAAGGTGTGTTTGCCCATGATACACAAGTACCCAGGATTCACGTGTGGAGGGCTATAAGTTACAGCTTCTGGTCATATTTTGTGTCTCTGCAGGATAAAGTAACCAGTGTCTGCTACATTGCACAGGCTTTTAGTCCCAAACTACTGTCATTTCTTTGACAGGAAGGTGAAATGCTTTCTTGGAAGAACAATGCGTTGATGCTATGGCACAATGTGATCTTCGTGGCATACACCTACTGCCCTGGCCAGCAAGATGACAGATCTCTCGTCAATTGAACACACGAGGGACATGATGAAGCAGGAACTTGCATGTTCCCCAGGGCCCATAAGAACTGTTGCTGAACTGCAACAAAAGGCACAAGATGCTTGAGACAGTCCTATCAAAGAGTACCTTTACGATTGCTTGTGAGACTACACACTTGCATTGCCACCGGAGGAGTGCACTGCGTATTGATGTAACTGTCTGGCACCCTTTACTGTGACGTATGTTTCATTTGGTCTGGATTTTTCATCATATATGTGTACAATGATGAACAGTGTATTGAGAGATAAGATGGCTACTTAAAAAAAAGCTGCTGTCTTTGCCATCTACTATCCTGCTGCTGTTTACATCCAGTTCATCAAACAAAGCATTTATTTAACTTGACACAGACCACATATATAGGCAAAGTTGAGATATCTTTAATGTAAACATTGAAGTTATGTGGAACTTATATTCCTTAGCCCAGGTATAATGGTAAATTGTTGACATCAGTAATGAACTATTCTTTTACTTTGTTTTGGAATATCCGAGTTTGATGACAATCTGTTACAGAGTGTAAAACTAATGTATGGAAATTCTTTTTTGGCTAGTATTATGGCTGTGAGTTTCACATTTCATCCTTGTTACCAATAACAAATACTGTTCAGAAGTGCATGGATTGGCACATAAGTTTACAATTTTTAACAACTTTACACAATACCCCCACTGTGCCCATCAGTAAAATAAATGCTTTTTTGATGTTAGTTGCAGAAGACTGCTGTATGACAGTACTGAGTGAAGATATGCTAACAGTCCCATCTGGAGATCAACACAATGAGAGAGGTTTCTAATTGCATAGCTGGCAGAACTGATTGTATAATGTATTCAGACACTGGTGATGCCTCAGTTTGAGATCCATTTGGATGCTTAGGAACTTCAGATATGGAACCTCATCCAGTGTATGTCCACTGACCTCTGCTTCTTGTATCTGTAAGTAATGTTGATTTCTTTGGAATTGCATAATACGAGTCTTTGTAAGAGTAATGGTTAAACTGTTTGCTGTGAACCATTTGTAAGACTGTTCCATTAGTCTCCTGCCTGGAGGATTTTTAGGCCCTTTATCAATATACTAGTGTCAGCAGCAAACATCACAGGTTTTCAAGAATTTCCCAATATCCTATTTTCTGTGTGCAGAGTGTGATAAAAAAAAGATGCCTACTCGACATAAACAAACATTCAATGTACTCTTGGGACTGGAACAGTAGTTTTGTACAAGATTTTTCGTGAGTGTGCCTGTACTGGGGTTTGAACTGTCTCATATTTTATAGACATTCAGTGCATTGTTTTCACCTGTGAACAAAATTTTTGTATCTCTGAGTTTTTCCTGTAATACTTGTTCAGCAAAAGTAAATGTAGAAAGGAGTACGGGTAAATAAACAGTGTACACTTTCATCACTGCATCAAGAGAATTAAATATGAAGCAGCTAAAATTTAAACTGCAGCTTGATATGCCACCTTCAGTTTTTCAGATGAATCCAGGAACTGTCATCATAGTAGTTGTTGAACATTTCCTCATGGCATCACATATGTTGGCTTTTCCAATCTAGACCCTGGGCTGCTCTACATATCACCCTGTCACAAAAATTTTCATTCCAAGAAATAGAAAAACATATTGAAGCTGTGGTGGCATTAATTTAAGACAGCCTTTCATGACCTAATGTAACCACAAATAACCTGTGAGGAATATCCGCATCGACACTCAAAACCCAGAACCTTTTGTTTTCCCCCCTCTCAGTAGTTTTCTAAAGTTGTTTTACTACTGGTTACAGGTAACGAAGAATTTGCTAACATGCGTTACTGTAGATGAAAAGTGCCCTGGTTAGCACTGCCCTTGTTCTAGACCAATTTGTGTACTTGTCATCACCAAAGAGTTCAACTTTTGAACAGCTTTTGGAGTCATTTCAAGTTCATTGTGCAGGTAAGGAACAGATTTGTACTCAATACTTAGTTTGTGATCCTTTTACATTTTATGTTTCTCCATTATGAGTTTAAATTCATTAGAACCTGAGCTTTTTGGGTACATTCATGTTCATAGTGTTTCCAACCTCAACCTTAAGCTCGTGTTATGTATGTAATTTGTGAAAAGCTACTTCTGTCTCATTTCTGATGTAGGAATTGCTTTAATTAATTAATAATTTAATTAATTAACTTCACAGGCTACATTTCAAAACTTAGATTCTCTCAACTTGTTTCAAAAGCAAGTTACAGTAGCTGTAACTCCAAAATATTAGACTCTTCACATTTTGTGTGGAAGCAATAGCTTCTTCATAAATCAGTCTAATTTCTGCGGCAACAGTGAATCAACCTACGCAGTGATGTATCTTCTTACTAACTTTTAGTGCATTGCTGATGAACAAATGAGACCTCCATGATGATACAAAGCATATGCTTTTCAGTGGCTATAATAGTCTTCTTCATGTAACACTAAAAATGTTGCCTTTCTGGCAGCATCAATTTATACTTTAATAGTAACAAAGCCAGTAGCAAATATGTACTAACATGAAAATCATTGAGAAATGATCAACATATACCATAGACATAACTAGCAGAATGGTGCTATTAAGTAATATATAGTTTGACTCATTTCTGTTTTACTTTATTTTGGACTCTGCTGGAGTTCTTAAATTTTTGTGTGCATATAACCATACATGTTATTCAAATGTCAGTGAATATCTCATTTTGTTAGACTGTAACATGTCCCCATAAATCATGAGGTACTACTTCTATAAATAGATTGGACCTGATTAGGTGACTGAAGCTGACTGTTATCACTGTACATGACAACAACATGGAACTTCCGTATTGTTCTCTTGGTGAGTGCAAGACGGTTCGCCATTGCCTTTCTCTGACCTGTGTGTCAAAATGTGGTATGGTGCTTTGTGAATGTCTGTGTGAGTCCTTGAGCAATATTGTGTTATGTTTGTGTATAAGTGGTTGATGAAGTAAATAAAAGTAAGGTGGACACTGAAATTACACTGTGAGAAACACTCCAACCAGCCACGCTACTAGTTTTGGGCCTGAGCCCATTGTCAGATGGTTGTGTTGACTTCTTTTACATTTGTGTCGTAGCCCTGATCGATGAACTGAACTGAAAGCAAGATGGTGGACAACAATGTATCTGTCATCTTGTTTTTAGATCAGATCATTGACCAGTCTGTATTGGAAAAAAAGTCAAACCTCTGTCCTGTAATATGCAAAGGAGGGCTTTTCAGGATGGAAGTACAATGTATACAGCATATATAAGTGTAAAACTATGTCATCACAAAAAACTGTGTTAAATTTTTGGGCACAAATGTACAGTCTTTTTTAAACAATGCATCACAAAGATATTGTTACATTTTAGGACACAAATGTTACCATTTGACGATGGGCTCGTGCCTGAAATTAGTAATGGTATAACAAAATCATTTCAAGAAAACTTGTGTCTGGTAGCAGTAATTGCTAGAGTGTGATTTATGAAAACAACTGGGGTGTTCTCCAACCAAAATGGATAAAATAAGAGGTTGAAATAATAGTGACTGCACATAACCTACTCTAGTGGAGTCACACCTACAGCATACTGATGGTAATAATTCACATCAACAGTGTCACATGTCCTCTTTTTTTGTGAAACATTGCAGAGAGGTTTGGCATAATCACAGGACCTAGGTGTACAGTCTCTTAGTTAGAAATTTTGTGTTTCGACTTCTGGTTCCCTTGGCAACCGCTTATCGGTGACAAAAATGTTCTCGCCCAGCATTTAAAGTGCCAATCTGTGTGACAAGCACAGCTACTAACATGTGATACTGATGTTGGATGTAGATATATGTACAAACTGAATGTCCTCTGTCAGAAATCATATTTTATTTTTTGTTACTGTACTTGTGCCCCCCCCCCCCCCGCCCCCACTGTGTTCCTTAGCAGCAAAATGCTGTCAAAGAAGTATAGATGCAGAACAGTTTCTTCTTCTTCTGCTATTCATTTTCATCTGACTGTTTTTGTGTGCATGCTATTCTGTGCCATGTGAAAGAACATCAATAGCTTTAGAGTTGTGTTTCTTTTGTTGTCCCCTCTATGTCATTACAACTTATTCTCCTAGAGGATACTAGTTAATTCTTTGTCACACTTGCAGAATGGCTATCGTAACGTCAGAAGCAAGAAGGTCACAGGAAAGAATGATTTTGGAAGACATTTTGAGAAATGGAGAAATTACAGGTAAGCTATTAGCTATTTTGAAGAGATCTGACACTGTGATGCCATGCTGGCAGATGGAAAAGTCTTTGTCTTAGAAATAAGCAATTGTCAAACTCTGTAAGCAGTTGTAGGGTGACTAGTAATCTAATTATTCATATTTGGTGCAATTGTGCCTGAACACGTCCTGTTTTCTTTTCTTGCGGGTCTGTTGCCAGCATTATAAAATGGTGCATAGTCAGTGTAATGTGTTGGACATCGCAAGATTATAGAATGAAATCATGTTATATGTATATGAGAGATACTGATTTTTGCACAAATGCCCCCCCCCCCCTCCTGTGCCCCAAACACTCAAACACCAGCCTACTGGCCAAACAAATTATATTACCAGTAGAATGAACTGAACCAGCATGGACGCAGAGCGCACAGAATCAATGATGACCCAGTCAATATTTCTTGATTGCTCATCTTCCTGGTAAAAACTGGAATACTTTGAGCTGCTAGTATTTTATGCCCATCAACTGTCAGTCTTAATGGCTAAAATACAATGTGTTATAGTGCTGTAGTAGTTACTGTTAAATACAGTATTTACTTTCTCTGTGCTATGTTCTGTATCTGTCACAAACTACATCTTATTTCGTTGAACACCTCTCAGTTCAGTCAAAAATATTAATTTTAGATTCATTTTGTGTTTCCTATACGTCATGAACTGAAAACATTGCACAGTACAAAATACAAACATTTACATATACAGTGAGAAGAAAAATTCGTGCACTTGGATAGTAGTAAATGAATACTAAAGGTTGGCAATCTGGTAAGACTGTACTCACATGTACAGTAACTCCCTCTGACAGCATATGGGAGTAGTGCTCTGGAGTTGGTGCAGTGGATAGCATTTTGGGTTAGCAAGCAGGAGGTCGAGGGGTCAATTTTGGGTTGAGGCATATTTGTTTTTATTTGCCAATTTCATCCTGCTATACAATGTTTCTTAAGCCACATGTATCTGACGTTTGCATAGCACAGTGTTTTGTGATGGTGAACATAACAAAAATGTGGTCAGACAAGTCAGAAATGGACAATTGAAACAAATTAACTCTCATAGGACAGAACAACTACAAAATCAATAACAATTTTGAGATGCTAAAGATGATGGAACCGTTAAATAACTCAAATCTACTAGTCATTAATATTATATGCAGTACATCCACTCAGATGTAACACATTATCAACCAGTGACAATAATAATTTTTGTATTGATGACTGCATGACATTTACAAAAGAATATGAAACTTCCTGGCATATTAAAACTGTGTGCCGGACCGAGACTCGAACTCAGGACCTTTGCCTTTCGCGGGCAAGTGCTCTACCGACTGAGCTACCCAAGCGCGACTCACACCCCGTCCTCACAGCCTTAATTCCGCCAGTGCCTCGTCTCCCACTTTCCAAACTTTACAGAAGCTGGGTCATATGGTTCTTGACTCTTTTCAGCATAACTGCGTCCACAGATACAAGAGCAGCATGAACATGCATTGTGAGTTCTTCCACATGTGGTCGGCGAAGTGAAATACATATGCTCCTTTAAGTGATCGCGTAGGAAGAAAACCAGGGAGTTTAGGTCAGGTGAATGCAAAGGCCATACAACTTGGCCTCTTCATCTGAAACATTGCTTGAAAATGTTCTGCCTAAATACTGTCACACATTAATTACAAAGTGTGGAGATGCAACCTCTGTGAAACATAAGAAGCATTTCTTCCAGTGCATCAGGCAAATAGTTTGAGATGAGTGCATGATATCTTTACGCAGTCCACTAGTAAGGCAAAAAGTAGGGACCCAAAGTTCTTTCTCGCAGTATCCCAGCCAGGACATTGATGCCAAAGCAAACTTGATGTCCACGATCATGGGTGACGTGTGTTAACGTCACACCAATGCTGGGCATTGTGCATCTTGAAGACACCCTCGTGGGTGAACACTGCTTCATCTGATCATATTACAGTTTTTATGAAGTCGTCATTGGCCTCCTGTTGTTGTTGGAATCATGCACAGAATTGCATTCGCAGACGGCAGTCTGCAGGAGCTGCGTTAAAGAATAATGATAGGGGTGCAGCCCAAGCTTGTGCAGCATGTCAACGATCATGTGTTGTGAGACACATGGCTACCTTGCCTTGCTACATGTACTCTGCTGGAGTTCTTGTCGTATAACCTCCAGAATCGCTTCCTCAGTAGCTGGAGTATGGTGAGTCCATGGACGCATGTCTGTCACACAATGGTGGAAGGAGAGAACCTGTCTCTCAAAGGTGAAGCTCCAGATGACAATAAAACATTTTTATCTGGATGACGTCAACCTGGATATCTAGCAGCATATTCACGAGTGGTAACACCAGCCCAGTTATCAGATGCACCAAAGACCAGAACCATATCCATATAATCATTGTTTGTATATGCCGTACATCTGCCATACTGTTTTAGAATAACACAAGAAGAGAAAACAATGTGTGTAGGCGAATGTACATGGAGTCTGTCACATGCATATTACTCCATTGGCAATTAGTACCTGTCCAGTGAACAGCAATTACAGTATAAACACGTGATTAGTCACAGCGGGCTGTTCCACTTAAGGTGCATCACCTCTCTTATGGCTTTTATTCTGTGTGATTCATCTCACCACTGTTTCTTTCTGAATTACACTGTTTCGTAATGGTGATGAATGTGATGTTTCCGTCAATAATAACAATAATAATAATAATAATAATAATAATAATAATAATAATAGTAATGCATGGGGATAGTTACTAAACAGCATGCACTTAACAGACTCAATGGTAAAAGACATAATGCATACAAATGGTAACAAAGTTTGGAAATTATTTGCAAAGCAAGTTGCTAGCCCTACTGTTGATGTAAGGCCCTAACAAAATGTAATGGACCTGAACGTAGCAAGAGTAATAGTTCGTACTAATGAGTGGGACCATTGAGGGAGGCTTTAAGGAAAACAGGTTTGGAATGTAGTAGATGTAGCGGTGTAAAACAATTTGCATCCACGACGTACAAAAGGCTTCTTTAAAAGATGACGAATGAAAACAATTGTACCTCCATTTCTGCGTTTGCAGTAAGTAAGTGCAAACGTTTCGTAGAAGACCACTATAGTTGCTGTTTGACGATTAAGACACCAGATACTGTACCACACAGACTGCATGTAGCAAATAAAAACAAATATGTCTCGACCCAGAAGTGAGCCTTCGACCTCCTGCATGTCAACCCAAAATGCTATCTGCTGCACCAAATGTGCGGCACTACTCCTACCTGATGACAGAGGTAGTTACCACACATGTGATTACAGTGTTGCCAAATTGGCAGTCCTTAACATCCATATGCTGCCGGAAATATGCGCAGATCAAAATTTTGTGAATACTTTTTTGTATTGCTAGTATGTGAGGAATTGCTCTGAGAAGTCCGAGTGTGTGAATTTTTCTTCACCCTGCTTATCAGATGGGCAAATGTTTTCAAATCATGATGTGTACTTATTATGCCAGATCAGTTACATAACAAAAGTCCAAATCACGTAGATAATATGTTTTGTAAGTTCTACACAAATACTTTTAAGGGTTTCTTGAGAAGTTGTAAAGACAAAATTTTGCAACTGATTAATTGTTCATCTTTATTTTACCCTCTGTCAATTTGTATGATGGTCGAATAACCCCGGAAATGGTTGAAAAGTAATGTTTAGAACACAGCTGATAAGTGTTCCTTGAAGTAAGGTGTTGTTCCAGAAACTCTTGAAAGCTGCGGAGCACTGTGGCTCAAAATGATTCCTACATGTATATTCCTCAAGTCAGCACATATGGTGTATCAGAGGATGTGCAGCATAGCATTATCATTTTTCAACAATTCTATTTCATTTGTGCATGGTATCACAGAAGAATGACTGTTGATACTGCTGTTTGTGCCTGAATGCATGCAATGTGACAAAAAAAGTGAAGAACCCAGGTGGGATGGGGAAACAAAGTGAAACTTCACAGGGTGAGATGATATGTGACGTTATTTCGGTGATTACAAAATCGAGTCAAAGAATTTGGCAGTATGACATTGCTATCCTTCTGGCCTGAGTGCATGCCCTGATTTGTTTGGGAAGGGTGTTACACAGCCGCTGTATCCTCTCCTGAGGCAAGTTGGCCCACAACTGTTATAACTCGTCATTGATACGCCAGATACTGGCACTGGGACAAAGTTAACAACCGAGTTGGTCCTCACACGTGTACTTCGTGAACAGATCTGATGAACTTTCTGGGCATAGGAGTACCTCAGCATAGTGCAGACAGTTTGTAGAGAAACGTGCCATGTGTTGACTGGTATTGTTCTGTTTAAGAATGGCACCACTGTACTGTCACATGAAAAGTAGCACATGAGGTCACAAAATGTCTGTGACATACTGCCAGAGTTTGTCAATCCCTACCAGCCGTGACCTGAAATCATACCAGGAGTGACACCACTGTGTCTGTCCAAAACATTGGAAGAGTGGCACCTCTCCCCAGGTCACCACCACATTCACCAGTGATGATTGTATGGGTTAGTGCAGAAACACAAAACCGTCACTGAACGCAATGCGACTCGGTTCGTCAGCAGTCCGTGCTTCCCAGTAATAGCACAGCTCCAAACGCAGCTGTTTTTGTTGAGGTGGTAATGGCAGCCTACATGTGGGATGTTAATTTCCTAGTCTGCATGCTGCTATTCTCTGATCAATTGTGCAGGTTGACACAGAATGTTGCAGGGAGTCCATTATCTGTTCTCGGGTGCCAGGCACATTACAATGTGCTAGGTGCACAATATGGCAATCCTTGTAGTGGCCGGGTACAGTTGACCGAAACCTTGGCGTCAAGTGTGCCAATGCTGAGCCCATGTGTCAGTGGCCCACGTACTCGTAGACATTCCTAATGTGGCTGCTTTGAGGTGGCATCTTAATCTTTCTGACACACTAATCTCTGGTGCTAGCAGGTGACACTAAATTGGCTGACCTGATGATAAGTTTTGCCCATGAAGGTAGTTTCCATTTGTGCCTGTAAGGTAGGGCCTTTTGGCCTCATTGACCACCTGAGGGGTTCATGGAGTACTGCTCTCCTGCTTTTGGCTATACAATTTGTGGATCGTGACCCATTCCTGAGCACAGAGGAAAGGATTGCTTTTTGTGGCATGGAGCAGAAGGACTGAAAGTATGTAACCAAGTAGCCTCTGTTCTATTGGATGTGCCAGTCAAAATAAAAATACATTTATCATGTGCACACTAATAGCCTTCATGAAAGAAAGCAGAAAATTTAATATACTGGTGCATTATTTCCTTATTCATGGAAAGCATTTTAAAGTAACTGTTCAGTGAGTGATAGCATGTGAAACGGTATTTTTGTCAGTATCGGATACTTATAACGGAAGTCCTGTAGAGGTGGAAATAAGGAAACCCAGAAATTGCAACCAGGAAATAAGGAAAGCAGCCACCTTACAAAATTACCACATAGGCAACTAACAAAAGTAAAAGTATTTTCTAAAACTTTGAGGCATTTTTATGTGCCAGAAGGGGGAGAAGTTTTATAGGGACGTTGTTGAAAGTGATAAATAGATTTCCATTTTAGTATTGTTGTAGTCAGTATTTTGTGCTGTAGTTCAATAGTGTTTGTTGTTATATTGCACTCCTAATTATCAAGCATTTGTGGAAAAATATGTCAATAAAGTGTTATACTGAAATATGTTATTGTATTTCTATGCAAAATAAAATAGCTTTCTTTGTAATTAAAAGAATTATTTAAAAAATCAATTTGAATGTGTTAACAAAACTTCTAATTTCCATCTTTGGATTTATCGACTTTTGAAAAAACTTGGAAACTTTGTCCCTCTACTCTGACCACAACAATACAAATAGATACACTGACTGATAAAAAAAGTGATGCACCAGTGAGACACGATCAGATATCTATGTAACTTTGTACATGCACACATCATCATTGTATACGTAAATTATTTGATTTAAATTCTCTGTGAGACATAGAATGCCCACCATAAGGCTTTAGAAGTGTTACATTTATCATTTTTATGAAAATTTTAGAAAAGTCAAATGCACAATCAGAATTTTGCCTACAAAAGCTGTACAAGTGTCAAATTATCTCATTTATGTAATTGGTATTTCAGTGTGATATTTAAAAATTCGTACCCTCAAAAATTTACTTTTTTGTATTTATTAAGTTTTGAAAAAAAATGCTCCTTATATGTGATGCCTTCATGTTGCCTTTTTAAGTTGGTCCACAGCATATGCTTATTCTGATTTCAGGATGTATGATTATGACATTCTGTGCTTATGACTGAAAGCAGCCAACTTGTTTTAGTGCATAGGTGCTTGCTTTCTGTCTTTTGTTATTTTACTTTTTTATCCTTAGATTTTTTGTTTTCATTTTATATGAGGTTTTTATTTCTGTATTTGCTGAGAAGAAATTAATTACTTGCCCCTCCCATTTTGTAATTCTCTTCCATTGTATTTCCTCTGAGTACACCTTCCTCCTTCCACCTTTCAGCCTTCCTGTCTGTTACTGCATAAAGTCAAGTGCTGAAACGTCAGTCAGAAATGAGAGAGCAGAGAGGGCTGTGAAGAAGACATCAGCCAATTGCACGCTGACTGACACCTCTCTAGGATGACAATGCGATGGCAGCGACCTCTATGCAAAGAGGACTCAAAAAATCTCTTCAGTATATCCAATTCTTAAGTCGCTGGTCTTGATGCGCCTAACCTTGATGCTACTGTAGAAGTGGACTGTGACCAGTCATCACAGCGCTTATGTCCTCTTCGCATAGAGGATGCTGCTGTCGCGTTGTCATCCTAGTGAGGGTTTGGTCAGTGTGCAATTGATTGATGTCTTCTTCACATCCCTCTCTGCTCTCTTTTTTGTGACTGTCGTTCCACCACTTTACGCTGTAACAGACAGGAAGAGGAAAGGCTTAAAGGTGGAAGGAGGAAGGTATATTCAGAGGAAATACATTTGAAGTGAATAATACAAAATGGGAAGGGCAAGTAATTAGAGATGAGATGGGAGATATGATACTGTGAGAAGAACTTGGCAGAACACTCAAAGACCTAAGTTGAAATCTGGCATGTGGACTAGGTGACATTCTCCCAGAATTACTAACATCATTGGAATAATGTAAGACAAACCGAGCTGTTCTTCCTTGTGTGTGAGATATGAGATAGGCAAAATACCCTAAGAATTGAGTAATAATGTAAGATTGTAAATTTGTAAACACCACTCACAGATCAGGTCTTAGGCTTATTCTGACTGCGTGACTGCTGCCTATAAGGCAGTGTGAAGAGCGATCTATGATTGTCTGACATCTGATCCACATTTGTTCAATGCCTCCAGCCATTATTGCCACTAGGTACATCCTGATGATGTCGATGGTGCTTCTTTATTGAAGCAGCTCCTCCTTTGGCCTTATGAGGCTCAGTGGAATTTATTCTATACCCTTCTGCCTCAGGAAAAATCTGGAAAGATACTGGAAATTGAACCTGTGTCCTTCTGTGTGCTTCTGTTTGGCTGGGGAAGCAGTCAAATAATGTAATAATGTAGTAATTCTAATACCAAAGGAGTCAGGTGATGACAGATGTGAAAACTGCCAATGTGTCAGTTTAATTGTAATAAAAAGGAACAGTTTAATAATTCATTGTTGCAAAATATTGGCAGGAATTATTTACAAAGAAATGGACAAAGTTTGTGACCACAGGGATCATCAGTTTGGGACCCAGAGAAATGTGGTAACACACCAGGAAATAGTGATTCTATGAATTATTTCAGAAGTTGGCTTGAAGAAAGGCAAACTTATGTTTATAGACTTAAGAGAAAGTTTTGACAATGTTGACTGGAATACACTATTTTCAAGGTGGCAGGGATTGTTATGTACAACTTGTACAGATACCAGTCTACAGTTAGAAGAGTCAAAGAACATGGTTGGGAAGCATTGGTTGAGACAGAGTTGTCGCACATCTATCTGATGTCATTCAGTCTACACATTTAGCAAGTTGTAAAGCATATGAAAGAGAAATTTGGAAAGAGAATGAAAGTTCAGAAAAAGAGCTATAGAAAAAGTTCAGTTTATATAAATTATTTGTTGTGAATAGTTAACTTTCATTTATATTTGACATAAGTGAAATACATAAACTTTGTGTTATCTTTTTAAAATACCAAAACTCTGACTCTCAGATCAGGTATATTACAACCTCACCCACCCTGCCAGTCAAGTATACTACAGGAAGACAACACCTAGTGAAACCAAACATGAATTGTGTGGCATTTCAAAACAAATGCTTTATGACCAAATAAAATATGGCAGCTAATAGTATTGCATGGCACAGCAGGGAGCACTAAATAACATGCCACAATTCCTCTGTATTCTCTATCCTATTGAAAATAACAAATATCTTCTTACAGTTTCAATTATCATAAACAATATATATATAAACAGTGATAGTGATATCTTAGAATATTTTACTCTTTTGTGTTGTGTGTGACATCCTACTGCATTTCTTCCTATTCCACCTCCTCTTCTGCCCTTTTGTCATGCTAATTCTTCTCTGATTAGATAACTGGTTGTAAAAACCTGGCACTGGTCTAAACTATTGATGTTATCAGAGTTTTTCCTCTTTTGGTAAATTATCAAGCCATTGTTGAACTTCATAATACTGGATTATTCAAGTGTACTCAGAAAATTCAAATCTATTCAGATTCATTCAAATTTTGATGGACTGTTTGGTTCATTGCTTGTAATGAATACCAGAATCGTTCCCTTGAAATTCTGTGTCCAGTTCCTTAGCCTGTCTTCCTCCAGCTAAGAGCTTACTTAAGCTCACAATATGTTAAGTTTAGCCTTTGATTTCCTTGTAATATCTCAACTCACTTACATAAGGTCTGACTTGCATAAACTGTATTTGGTTATTAAAATGAAACAGTCTGTTCATGTATCCCCTGATGTTCTACCCATACATGCTATCATAAAAATATTGTATTATTATTTTATCTAACATCAGTGCTCAGTATATAGCTCACCTTGTCAGGCATGACTAAGGGGAAAAGGTCTGATGTTAATGTTGGCATTCAGCACTGGTACAAATGGATAGTGGATTTGACTGCTAAAGTCAGAATGCAGTTAAAGGGTTGACTATAATGTGGACTTTGAATTTTTAGGTTCTGGTTCTGAAATCAAACAGATAATTTTATACTGAGACAAAATAATGCTTGTTTAAACAGAAAGAAGATAAATTTTTAAATGACTGAACAGAAGGCACACCCTCACCCTTGTGCTTTCCTTTTATTTCATATAGTTTTCCTTTGTATGTGCCTCTAAGTGTACAGAAACTGATGTGGTTTTATAGTAGCATTTTACTGTAAGCCCTTTTGTTCTCCATGTTATACAGTATGAACGTATCTGTTCTTTTTTCAGTAAAGGAAGAAGTTCTGATTACCACATCCCTGGTTCCAGTTTTACCCACACACATCATAAATGGTAAAATACTTTGTATTTATAGAATGATTACTCATTAATATAAGGTTGCATTCATGCAGGATAATTAAGTGTAACCTCTAGTAAGTAGCTTTACCAGCCGTTGCTGTATAGAAAAGTTGTTTGCATTGTCATGTGTACTGCAGTGCAGTTCTAGTCTGTGATTTCTGCAGTAGATGAGTTGCTTTTCTTATTAATTCTTTGTTACCATCAACACATTTTCTCTGCGCCCTCAACCTTAATAATGCTTTTTTCCCCGTCACGTCTGCTTATTTAGTATGAATGTGGAGCTACCCATCCTTTCATCAGTATATAAACACGGTTAAGAATGGTAGCCATTGTTAGTGACCTCATTTGTCTCGGATTCTTCAGTGCAGTTCTTGACTTCTCTCAGATTAGTCAGCTGTACTTGCAGTTCTAGGCATTTTTTTTTAAATTTTTTTATTTTGCAAAAGTGGTAACTGTATTCAGGAACTAGGACCTGTGTTGCCCCGTCCACAAGATTTAGGTTGCTATTGAGACTTGCAGCATTGGTGATGACCCATTTGGAATGGTGGCTGTGATAACGTTAAACTTACCTGGATATCTACTGACACTCATTTTTAGCCTTTGTTGTATTCTACGAGATTAATCTTTGGTACTGACAGCTCAGTAGTGTCATTTCATTGCCTAGTGACAGCAGGAGCCAGCCAGAAATGAGAGGTGCTCAAGCAGGCAGCATGAGCTATGTTGGCTTCTTGTGAAACAAACGCATGCACTCGTGTTAAACGTGGTTACTGTGTTTCTTGTGTGTAACTGATGTCATTGTTTCACTTTGTTTAAATAGAAATCTGTGTGTTACTTTATTCCATGTTTGATGTTTTTAGTATTTTTTCACTACTATTTCATCTCAAACTGTGACGATGTGCAATTGGTGCAAGCATGTGAAGTGAAATGGTGGAAGAAAGTGTGCTACAGAGCCTAGACAGTGAATTTCTGTGTTTGGTGTGGGAGTACTTGAATGAAAAGAAGGATGGAGAGCTTATTATTTCCTGTTGCTCATGTCAAAGAAGAATGGAGAGCTTCATTTGCTGTTGCTCAGCTCGTAAAGAGGACTGCAACATTTTTGAAAACCATCAAAAACACTATTATAACAGTAGGAAGAGAACAGATCAGTATAGATTGATGAGACAGTCACAGCTAAGCTGCAGACACCTGGAAAAAATGAGGCTGAGAAGCAGCACATGGTAGCCTTGGAATATTTCCAAGAAGACACCATTTATCATCGTACATATATGTAGCTATTATACGAGAAAGGAATATCTGGCACTTTTGAAACTTTTTGTATTGATACAGAAAGATGATCATTTTGAAGACAGAAATGGGACAGTGATATTTCAAAGAATGTCAAAGAAAGTGAGTCATGATCAGATGCCGACAGTGATATGAGTGCAATTTTACCTTGAAGTACAACACATTCAAGAATTTAAAAGGAGAGGGTGTTGCTGACAGATCATGACACTAGATGTACTTTTTGTCAGATTAATATACTAATACATTCATTTGTTGATAGTTAATAGTGAAAATGTTTAACAATGCAAACAAAGACTGCTGAAGTCTGCAATATTACAAACGTAGTTGCTTGTCATTTGAGAAGTGGCAGCAAATGACTTTAACGGTATTTTAGCATACTACATATTGAATAGTTCCTTGCACCTTTTCAATTTTATTTGTTAGAACTAGTAAATGCTAGTAAATTGATGCATACAGATAGAATCTGTGTGTTGTTGCATATTTCGCTATTGCTGCCAGGTGACACGAGCCATAAAGACTGACATGTCTACACCACATCTGGTAACATTGGTACTTGGTCGACCAACCTGTCTATAACAATAATTTGTCTCACAGATTATATTCTGATTTGGATAATGGTAGTACACAGTGTACTTCCACCAAGAGGTAAATAGATCTGCATTCAGATCATGCAAGGGGCCTTTGTACATATCACAGAAATTGTGAATAATGTATGCAGGAAAGAATAACAACAAAACTCAATAAACAATGAAGTTCATATACGTGTAACGTCCTTGGTTGAACATAAATAATTTAGGGAATAAAGGCAATAACTCACCGAATACCAAATAGTTGAGGCACTGATATATCGAAAAAGTGTGTGCCCCCCTCCCCACACTCCCCCTCCCTGCCACACACACATGCGCACACACAAAGGGAGATTCATCTTTTATCCTTCAATTATTAAATTCATGTGCAGGCAGGATAGAGGAGATTCCCCCTTACTGTTCACAATATTTATTTTAACTTTGTGACTTTCTGTTCAGGGGTGCCCATACCCTGTGGCAGGAGATCCTCCCCTCCCTCCCCCCCCGCCCCCCCTGCCACCACCACCACCACCACCACAGCAGATTTTTAACGGGGTTTGGAATTAAACTTTTTATGGCTATTTCCAAGTAGCCAGTCACCTTCCAAAATATGAAACATATACCATACCACCAGGTCTAACCCCGCCCCCAGCTTAACCGCAACCCCCCTCCCCGCCCCGCCCCGCCCTTCCAAAATATTGTATGGGCACCCATGTTTCTGTTATCTGCATTGTACTCTTATTCGCTGAGTTTGTAAGCAACAATTTGTCAGTAGCAAATCATCAAGTAAATCTCCATTTAATGTGCAGAATGTAAGTAACATATACCACTAGAAGAGGTAGTAACTGTACTCTTCAGTTTTCTGTACTGTTTTCTTTGACATAAAGTAACTAATTTTTCTGTTAGCTAGTGGCTTATGCAAACACGATTAATTGATTTCTTTGTTACGATGTTTCTTTCTTACTAAGTGTATTGTTTTCCTTTGCCATATGTTGCATTAATTTGACTCTGTCTTCAGTGTTTTGGTATAGATGATTGTTATGTGTTTGTAAATAGTCATAAAATGTGTGCAGTTTCAGAAAGTAATATTTAAAGGAAAGTAGGTAGACAAAATCATCAGTTTTGAGGTTAACCATGTGGAAATGTGGAATTTTGTAAACTTTCACAGCTAGAGGCAGTTTATATGTCATTCCTAATTGCAGTGTGTGTTTAGTGCAAAAAGATGCACCAGTATTTTGGCCACTGGTGAAAGTGGTGTTTATCAGGGTGTGTGATACTACTGATGCAACGTCAATTTAAGTCTGGTAGCATCTTATATTGGCCCAAGTTGACAAATCAGAAGAGTTGGTTTCGGGATGTGGTGCTACTCCCTCAGTGTCTGTTGTGGGGTTTAGAATCTGTCAGCATATTGTGTTCCTTCTGTAGGTGTCTGGGATGATGGAATACCCTTGCAAGCACATTATACCTGTGTGCCAGCTATGTTGATAGCCAACATGATCACTTGTGGTTAAGGTTACCAGCTTCAGTTTAGTGGCCTGCTTTCTTTATCTTGATTGCATCCAGTGTCAACCTTTTGGGTGTTAGTGGCTGTCAAGCTAGTGTGCCAGACATTTCAAGCTGTATATGTTAGCCACATTCAGTTTGCTCCTCATCCACGACTGATGTGTGATGCTGTCAGTATTTATGTACCTTCTGTGCACTTTATCTGCATTTTTGCTATTCGTCAGGATGATTATAATTGTATTATTGTTCCATTACTTTGTTTTAATGTCCACTATGTGAATAATTTTCCCAATAGGTCTGTGACTGCCTGCACAACTGGTGGAAGTGGTGTGTGTGGTTGTTCCACCTTATTGTCCCTGTATCATATGTCTCTTTTTGGATACACTTCTCTCTCTCTCCTTTTTTCCCCAGTGTCCTTTAGCTCTGAAGGTGGTACACAGCTTCTGCAATTTTGACTTTATTACGGGTTCCATCCCAGACTTGGTATGCGTCTTGTGGTCAGCATACGTAATAGAAAATTTCCCTGTTGTTGGGGCGGTGGGTCACTGCAAGCAGAGGACTGTAAGAGCTGGTGGTCTTCCTGTGGACTGTGCGCCCAAGTGTACCATCTACTGCTGACTGTACACTTCCTCATGAAGGGCTGCCAGTGGCATTGGAGACACAATGGATCGTGACAGCAAAATCCAGCACTTAGTCTGCATTTGCTTCTGTGAGGAACTTGAAGGAGAACATACAGCTAAGGGTATCAGGAAGATGCAGACTTTCTGTAAATAGAACTTATTTTTGACAGATCCATAGACTAATTCAGCACTTTACAACTTGACCTGAAATTTGTAGAGAGACTTATCCATTAAAACTTTCAATAAACACGTTTAATTTCCCAACATACAGCCTGGTGAAGTACCTAACAAAAAATTTGCAGCACCTGGTGGGCAATAGGCCACAACTGATAAAGAATTCAGCCCACTTCATCACATTCCTAAAGCAACAATCCGTATTGCCCCCGAACCTCACAGTTAGTTTTGACATTATGCTGCTGCTTACTAGTGTTACAGTGGAAGAGATGTGAACGTGTGGCGCTGCTCCTGATGTAAGTAACCTTGAGGGATTCTGTTTATGGGCACGTTTTTTTCAAGCGGAAAGGAAATTTTTTATAAATAGATGGGTAACATAGCGATGGGATCTGAACACACAAGTGCACAGGTCTCCAGTACTGAAAGATACCTGCATGCCATCTCCCATCACCACCATCCACAACAGAGGAACTTGTTATTACAAACTCTGACCAAGAGGGCCTACTGAATTTTTGATACTGGTACCATAAAGTGGAAACTGCAAAAACTGTAAACCACCTTATTGTGATACTGTGAACAAACTACTAAATATATTATGTCCACAAAGAACAAGAGGGGAAGATTCGAGGAGGGGAATAACCGTGCACCAGTGTGTTGCTCCTTTAGTGTTGCATATCCCGGTGAAAGCCACTTGTAGCAGTGGCCAAAGAACAAATATATAATTTTACATGACACAGGTTGTAACTCATAAGCACTTTATGTAAGTTGATGTAGAAGTAGATAGCCTGGAAGAAAGCATTTAAATTAAATTATTTCTGGAAGAAAAGTTGATCTTTGCGTTGACACTTTCTATGCAATACATCTATCAACAGCAATTCACGAAGCTAGGCGATTTGCAACATTTCAGAATGATTATTGGAGGCCCATTCATAAAGTAAACAGCTGTTCATGGTAAAATTTTTGAAACAAGCAACAGAATTATCATAATATTTGCACTTAAAATGGAATTAATTTTTTCACTTATATACCGATGGTGCCTCTCGGATACATTTTTCAGAGGCAGGTAGATGTCCATGTCCTGCGGGTGTGGTCAGATCTCTGTCTTTGGTTACAAGAAGCAATGCTGTGTTGGGGCACCCAAACAAAGAATCTGTGTAGTGCTTGGGCAGGGCTGATGAAATGCCATACCTTGTGCAGCTTGAACTGGTTTAGCAGAAGTGGAGGCTGCTAGCAGCCAAAGTTTCGTGGCTTCACTTACGCTGCAGTCAGCAACCCATTTACGCTGCAGTCAGCAACCCATACACTGGAGATGGTGCACTAGCGGTGGTTAGTGGTGGCAACACAGAGGTTGCTGGGCATACAGTAGATCTGGTAGCTCAATTGGACGATGTGTGACAGCTGTCCAGGTACCTTGCCCACCAACTTGATTCCCTGGTGGTTGGCTGGGCACCTGTTAATAGGCCCTCAGTGACAATAGTTTGGCTGTTGCTGGCTGTAGCATTGCCTGGTCAAGTTGACGCAATGCTGACTCCACATCTTGCCTGTTGATTTGTAGTAAGGTCGACATAATACAGACCATAGTCAGTAATCTGATGAAGTCATCAGCTGTGAAGTAATTCTTGCAATAGTGCCAAAAGTGTGTCATATTGTGGCATAATAAAACAATTCTGTGGTCTAATTGCTTATGCAGTAGGCACAAGGAAAAGCACAATTAGTCAGCTAACAGATCCAGAGTTGATGTAGAATTTAGTATACCTTTTATTTATCATTGTCTGTTAAAGCACACAAAGTTAAATAGCCAAAAATAAGATGAATTGATTCATGGACTGCATAGGCAACATTAGCAAATGTGGCACAACGGACCTGGAGACATCAGAATATTTCAGACGGATTATGTTATGGTGAAACAGATTTAGAAATCAGATTTTAAACTGTAAAACATTTACAGTGTCAGACGTGAACTCTGCCCGTAGTTCATGAATTATGAACTGCAGATTAGAATTGAAGAAATTGCAGAAAGGTGGGAAATTAAGAAGGTGCAGCATCATTCATTAATTTAAAGGAACCACTGGTTGTTCAGAGAGACCACTAGACAACAGTGGATTGAAATAGAGGGATGGGATGCAAAAGGAGGCCAATGGGAAAAATTGTAGAAGTGTATGTGACTATGGGAAAGATGGATACTGCCTCTGAAATCTGAGGAGGTACTGGGAATCAAACCCAGGTCCTTCCGCACTGAAAGCAGTGAAGCTAACAGTTTGGCTGCACACTGTGTTTCTTAGTGATAAAGATAGTCTTTGGTATCCTGGTGCCACATCAAGCATATGAAATAGGTAATTTATTCAGTCTAGCACTCAGTATATACTTATAATAAGCTTGTGCAATTATGTTAATATTTCATAAAACTATCATACACCAATGTCACAGGTGTTAAAACATGAAACTGAAAAGAGTTAATTACAATTCCTAAGCAGCATGCATAAATATTGTTACTAAAGCCTATCTTGTTTTACATACTAACAGAATATTATACAGTACCTATGTACAAACATGTGATAAAGTGTCAGAGAGATGAGTGAGGAGTGTAAAGTGAGCGATTTGATACTTGGTTTGCAGACATTCAAAAATCTACAAATGTAATGTGCCAATAAAATGGATGGGGATGTTAATAATGTGCCAGAGATTCATAGGCAGAGCTTACTGAACAGTAGTGGATTAAATGTTAAAATGTCAGTTTGACAATATTTTTTGACAGAATTTTTTTAGCTTTTAATTGATGGAAGAAAAATGCACACTTTTACTTGCATTTTCAAATAAAATAATTTGTTTTGTTAGGCAGTAAGACAGAATTATTCCTAGATTTCTGGAAAGCATTTGGCACAGTGCCTCACTACAGATTGTTAACAAAGGTAGAAACATATGGAATAGGTTCCCAGATAAATGAGTGGCTCAAAGTAATAAACCCAGTACATTGTTCTAGACGATGAGTGTTCATCAGAGACAATGCTGTAGTCAGGAGTGCTCCAGGAAAGTCTGAGAGAACTGCCTTTATTTTCTATGTACATAAATGATCTGACAGACAGGGTGAGCTGCAACCTGTGGCTGTTTGCTGATGTTGTGGTTCATGGGAAGGTGTTGAAGTTGAGCAACTGGAGGAGGATACTAGAGGACTTAGACAAAATTTCTGATTGGTGTGATGAATGGCAGCTAGCTCTAAATTTAGAAAAATTAATTGGAAAAACAATCCTAGAATGTTTGAATACAGCATTGGTAGTGTGCTGCTTGACATAGTCATGTCAATTAAATATCTATCTATAATGATGCCAAGTGATACAAAATGAAATGAGCATGTAAAGACAGCATTAGGGAAGATGAGTGGCCGACTTTGGTTTAATCGCAGAATTTTAGGGAAATGTGGGTCTTCTGCAAAGGAGACCCTGTATAAATACTAGTGCAAGTCATTCTAGAGAAATGCTCAAGTGTTTCGGATCACCACCAGCTCAGATTAAAGGAAGACGTCGAAGCAATTCAGAGTCAGGCTGCTAGATTTGTTACTAGTAGGCTTGATTAACATGCGAGTATTACACAGATGTTTCATGAACTCATATGGGGATCCTTGGAGGAAAGATGATGATCTTTTCATGACCACAAAGATAAGATCAGAGAAATTAGAGTTTTGTGGAGGCATATAGACAGTCATTTTTCTCTTTCTTTGTTTGCCACAGGAACAAAAGAGGAAATGGCTAGTAGTGATACACGGTATCCTCTGTCATGCAGCATACACTGGCTTCCAGAGTAAATGTGTAAAAGTGGATGGATGAAACGTTGAACAATCTTTTGACTGCTGTTTCCTAATGCCAACATCATTGTTCATAATTTTGTAATTTGTGTGCATAGGCATTGTTTAAATTCTTCAGTCTGGCAGCTATAGAATGGGAGAGCAATCAGAAATGGTGCCAGAGACAGGAATTCATACGACATTATTCCGAATGTCTTGTCTGAAAATTTTTGAGTAGTATTGTGAAAAGGGTAGTTGCTACTCACCATATAGTGGAGATGCTGAGTTGCAGATAGGCACAATGAAAAGACTGTCACAAAATGAGCTTTCAGCCAACAAGGCCTTTGTCAAAAATAGACAACACACACACACACACACACACACACACACACACACACACACACACACAAAACTTATACGCACATGACCACAGTCTCTGGCAGCTGAAACCAAACTATGAGCTGCAGCGCGTGATGGGAAAGGTGGGGGATAAGGTCAAGGCAGGGGCAGGGAGAGGGAGAGATAGCAGCTTAGAGGTGGGGGACAGTAAAATGCTGCTAGTGGGAGCATTTAGGAATGAGGTGGAGACAGGATAGGGCAACTAGGTGCAGGCGGGGGGTTAGATGGAGGGTGTGGGAGAGAGGAGGAGTGGTAGCGGAAGAGGAGGGAAGAGAAAGACTGTGTGCATGGGGGGAACAGAGGGCTGTGTAGTGCTGAAATGGGAATAGGAAAGGGGATAGATGAGTAAGAACAATGGCTAACGAAGTTTGAGGACAGGAAGGTTACAGGAACATAGGATATATGATATATCACAGGGAGAGTTAGCCCCCACCCCCCTCCTTCAGTGCACTTCAGAAAAGCTGATGTTGGTGGGAAGGATCTGGATGTCATAGGGCACTGTTGTAGACCTTATAGCAAGAAACAGACCTGAACTTTTTGAATCAATTAACATAGAGGAGGGCTTTGGTGATCATAATCTGTGATATCATCAATGACTATGGTCATTATAATGGCTATTAGGAAGGGTAGACAAATATTTTTGGCTGCACAGGGTGCCTCGGCGGTCTGAGGCACCTTGCAACAGTTCGCGCAACTCCCCCCCATCGAAGGTTAGGGTCCTCCCTCGAGCATGGGTGTGGGTGTTGTCCTTAGTGTGAGTTGGCGTAACTTATATTGAGTAGTGTGTAAGCCTAGGGACTGATAACCTCAGCAGTTTGGTCCCATAAGAACTTACTACAAATTTCAAAATTTTTTTCAAAAATATTTTTGCTTAATAGCAGTGATAGAATACAAGTTGGAGATTATTTAATTATTCGTCATCAAATATTCGGTGCTGAGGATGAAGCTGGGGAGTACAAATGGATAAAATTCAAAAGCATAGTTCAGTACACGATAAACAAGTGTGCTCCAGACAAGACCCATTGTCATTAAATAAAAAGGTTCAAAGTCAAAACCTATCTGACAAACTAAAACTGAACAAAGTGAAAATGAGCACAAGGAGAGCAATTAGAGAAATGTTCAGTGACTTTGGAACTAAATCTTACTAACTGATCTAACTACAAACTCTAAGAGTTTCGGTCTTACTTAAAACCGGTAAATGAATCAAAATGATCTCTTCAGTCACTCCATACCAAAACGGAAGATGACAAAGAGAAGACTGAAGTATTGAATTTGGTCTTCCAAAACCGTTTCACTTTGGAATAACATAATATAGTCACTCGTGTCAATCACTGGTCGATGGCATACCTGTGAGATTCTACAGAGTGTCTGCGGAAGAACTTGTTTTCCTTCTGGCAGCAGTTTATCGAAGGACACTGGAGCAATCGAGGGTACCTAGTGACAGGAAACAGGTACAGGTCATTCTCATTTTTTGAGAGGAATTGTAGGACCGATGCAGATAATTATAGGCAACTATCACTGACATCAGTCATTTGTAGAATTCTGGAACATGTTTTATGTTCCTGCTTTATGATGTTTTTGAGGAACAAAAATCTTCTCTATAAAAATCAACATGGATTCATCAAACATAAATATTGCAGAACTCAGCTTCTTTTGTTCCTCCATGAGGTCCACTGGGTTTTAGACATCAGCATTCACACTGATGCGTTCCTTGACTTCAGGAAGGCATTTGATATAGTCCTGTACTGTCATTTAGTGAAAATAATACCAGCTTACTGAGTACTGGATCAGATTTTGGACTGTATTCAACATATCCTTACAGATGGAATGCCTTGATTAGAAGACATTGCCTGGTGGCATATTTTGTGACCTGTTGTAAGGCATTCAACTGTGTTGATCATAAGATACTTGTAGAGGAAACATAACGCTATGGAACCTGAGGGCAAAAGTTATCTGGGTAAAATCCTGTCTACAGGACAGACAAGAGAGAGTGTTAGATAGAAGGAATATGCAGCTAGGCACTATAGATTCTGCTTGGGAAATAGTATTTGTGAGGTCCCACAAGGTTTTGCCCTTAGTCTCTGCTATTTCTTATATACAATAGTGACATATCTCTGTCGTCCAATAAAGCAAGTGGCTTCACAATGTTTGGAGATTATGCAAGCGTTGTTATAGACAATGAAACACCCACTGACTTAGAGTTTAATGTCAACCAGTTACTTGCAGATATTCTGAACTGGTTCACAATATACCCTCTAGCAGTAAACCTCAACAAAACAAATTACATTCAATTCCATTTTGATCCCAGTCTACAGAGGTTGTTATTACATGTAAGAGCCAACAGATACAGAGACTGTAATGTTTGAAATTCACAGTGTCCATGGGCATAACTGGCTTAACAGACACCACATCCTCCAAATCCGTAACAATGCTCAGCAACATTTGCCACCAGTTTTTTTTTTCCAAAATTGGAGACATCAGTGTCTCAAAATATTTGTATTTTGGCTACTTTCATTCGCTGTTATGTTAAGGAATCTTCTTCTGGGGCAGTTTTCTGTTACCAAAATAGGTCTTTACTATTTAAAAAAAGATCGCCAGAGTTGTGTGTAGATTGCTTCCAACAACCACATCATATTCTTAGTTATTTATGTCATTATTCATTCACACATGATCTGACAGTGACATAGGATTTGTAATCGCAAGGCAATGAAAATAAATAGCTCAATAGCTGTTTAAGCAATTCTAAACATGTTATCAAAAGGAAAGTTTCTACTCACTATATAGTGGAGATGCTGAGTCGCAGATGGCCGAAAGCTTATATTGTGTCAGTCTTTTTGTTGTGCCTATCTGTGACTCAGCACCTCCCTATATCGTGAGTAGCAACTTTCCTTTTCTTAATATTGTTACATTCTATGCTGGATTTTTCATTGTTTGATTTTTGTTTAAGCAATTTGGGATATTAAGTACTACCTCAAAATATCTCATTTTGATTGCAACATTCATGCTTGACAATCCCCCAATGGGCTCACCACTGTTTGGTGGGTTCGTCCTTGGCTTCCATGGGGCCCCAGCCTTTGTGGCATTTTTTCCCTTCTGTGCTGCATGTCTATCCTCTTGATATTCTTTTTCCTCTCCCTTGGGGAACACGTCTAGGTTGTTATTGGGAATGTTCTGCATTGTCTGTCGCTGACGTAAGAACATTCTCACCTTTGTTTTTTGCTCCCTCCCTTTTCTTCATTTCTCTTCTCCTGTTGTTCCTCCACTTTGATGTTTGAGGTTCCTCTTTTTCTTCTTCCTCCGTGTGCGCCCACGCATTTGACGCATAACAGGTGACTGGGTAACACACAATTCCCAGCCTGGATCGACAGGTAGGGTTCACACATACCACTTGGTATAGGCCAGGCCCAGGGAGGGGTGACTGCCTGAGCTGCAACCTTCCCAAATTGCCGATTGGTCCCTCTGTCAGATGTTTGGGAGGTGTGACCGGAGGTGTGAACAATCACCTAAGGCTTGTGCGCCCCCATGTTGAAGGGAGGCCCCAATTGGAAGGAGCATGCTCTCGGAGATGCTGGCAATCATGGGGGATTTTCTTGCAATGAGTCAATCATCTTCCCAATCAACGTCTACGAAACATAAACGTAATGAGGCTAGTGATTCGAAGACCCTTCCTGCTGCACCACAGTTCCTCATGGTCTCATGTACTGAAGATGGTCAGTTCTTCGCCACAGTAAATTCGTTTATTATTCAGAAAGATGCTGATGCAATTGCTGGCCCTGTGAAATCCTGCTCTTGTTTATGGAATGACACTTTCCTTTTGGATACTGCTTCTGATTCTCAAGCACAACAACTGCTTGCTGCCACACTTCTTAACGGGTACCCTGTTCGTGTCATGGCCCATAGAACTCTGAATTCTTCCCGTGGTGTAATTGACACTAGGCTGCTCGGTGGTCTAACCGAGGCAGAAATTCAATCTTACCTCTTTGATCAGGGTGTCATTGCCACCCATTGTGTAATGAAACAGGTAGATTCCTCCTTAATGCCCACCCGCACTCTTTTCCTCACCTTTGATAGAGTGGTGCTGTCATCCAAGATTAAAGCAGGCTATGAAATTATCACAGTCCGGCTGTACATTCCAAACACAATGCACTGCTACCAATGTCATCATTTCAACCACACTAGAACATCTTGTTGACATCCTGCCAAATGTGTAATCTGTGGTAGGGATGCGCACGAGGGTGATTGTCTGCCTACTTCTCCCCGCTGTATCAACTGCAATGGCGGCCATGCTGCCTCCTCTTGGGATTGTCCCGTGTATCTTGATGAGCGTGCAGCCCATGAGGTTCGCTCCATGAGGGACATGGTCACGCAGACATGTGACCTCAAGTTCAGCTCTGAGGTTGTGAAATTGCCCAGTGTCAAGGTAGAATCACCATCCCCCTGTCCCACTGTGCAACAAACCGTCAAACTCTTGCCTCAAGGGGCGGAGCCATCAGCTACACAACAAGTAGGCAGGAAAGGACAGGAGGAGTACTCCCATGAAGACTTACTCCATCCCTCTAGCCAAACAACACCGTAGTCTTCCTCTAACTGGAAAGGCTCGAAGAACTCCACCAAAGGCAAACAGTCTTTACCTTTGCTAACTCAAAAATCCTGTTCGAAGGTGTCGCCACATGGTACCTTAGCCCAGCCGGCTTCTGTCTCGCCGATGGACACCACCAATTGTTTTTCAGTGCTGGACTCCACGGACTGACCGCACAAGTAAGCCAATGCTTCTGTGGACCCCATGGAGCAGGATCCTCCTGCTTCTGTGCCCCGTAGTAATGACTCTACACTGGCTGTCATTCGGCGGCTGCCGAGTTGACACCCCTACATCTCTTCCTCCTCATGACTGTCCTCCAGTGGAACGTTCGCGGCCTTCAGTCCCACAAAGAGGATTTACAGCTGCTTTTAGCATTGCAGCATCCCCTTGTACTCTGCCTTCAGGAAATGAAATTGCACCCTCATGACAGCTTTGAGCTTTCACATTACTTACCGATGTGTTTTGACCTTCCCCCTGAGGTCAGCATTCCATCTCAAGGGGGCGTCATGCTGCTCATACAGGATGACATTCGTAGTCAATCCATCTCCCTGACTACCTGTCTTCAGGCTATTGCTGTTCACCTATTCTTTCCCCGCCTGACTTTTTCCCTCTGTACCATTTATGTCCCTCTGTGATTTGCTGTCACCAGGGCAGACTTCCTTCAGCTTATTGAGCAGCTACCTCCCCCATTTCTGCTTCTCGGTGACTTCAGTGTGCATCAGCCCCTTTGGGATTTTCCCAGAACCTGTCAGAGAGGTGCCCTCTTGGCTGATCTTCTTAACCAACTTAATCATTTTCTGCCTTAACATGGAGCACCCACTTTCCTTTCCGACTCCTTGCACACCTATTTCCGTTTACACTTATCCTTTTGCACTGCCCAGCTTGCCCATTATCTTGAGTGGACCGTTCTTTCTAACACCTACTCGAGCAACTATTTCCCATGTGCTCTCTGTTTGCTGACTCCTACCCCATCCATGTGCACGCTTAATGGCAGCTTACTAAGACTGACTGGCAGCTTTACTCCTCCCTGGCGACCTTCGAAGAACAAGATTTCCCCAGTTGTGATGACCAGGTGGACTACCTCACCAATGTTATCCTTGCTGCTGCAGAACGTTCCATTCCTCGCACTTCCTCCTTACCACATCATATCCCAGTCCCTTGGTGGACTGAGGCATGCCATGATGCAGTTCGCACATGGAGACATGCTCTCCATGTTTTTAATCGTCATTCTACAATGCCAAACTTCATTCATTATAAACAGATGCATGCAAAGTGTTGTCACTTTCTTCAGGATAGCAAACGAGCTAGCTGGATTTCATTCACTAGTTCTTTTAACAGTTCCACCCCTTCCTCTGTCATGTGGGCCAACCTCTGACGGCTCTGTGGGACGGAGATCCATTCCCCATTTCAGGCCTCATAGTAGCAGATGATGTTATCATGGACCTGTTGCTATCTCCAACACCTTGGGCCACCATTTTGCGGAAGTTTGGAGCTCTTTCCACTATTCCAATGCTTTGGACAACTTAAAGTGGTGAAGTATGTGTGTAAACTCCCACTTCTTTAACAATATGGTGTACTTGAGATTGTCAGCTGACTTTTCTTGCTGGTTAGTTTTCTTGCTGGTTAGCTTGCTGCTGCAACCACCTTTTCTCTTCTTCTCCAAAGTATATTTGCTAGGAACAAGAATTTCTCAAGACTTTCTACTTGTTTAATAATTTTCTACTTATTATTATAATTAAGCAGATATATACAGTCTTTTTTTTTCCTTCACTTAATGATGTACATTTAAACATCAAACTTTTACAGATCTTATTCCTCACATAAACAAACACTGTCAAGTAAGTCTCCTTGCATATCCAGAGGTTAGAAACAAATTTCATTTACACATAAGAGAAAGTTGGCTTAAAAACTGAGTCCATTCTCGTCCTGAATCTGAATACATGTCTTATCCTCTCCAAGTCCAAGATGAGCATTAATTAACAATATTTCAACTGTTCTTTTTTTCACTACTATAGTCAAACCATGAACCATGGACCTTGCCGTTGCTGGGGAGGCTTGCTTGCCTCAACAATACAGATAGCCGTACCGTAGGTGCAACCACAATAGAGGGGTATCTGTTGAGAGGCCAGACAAACATGTGGTTCCTGAAGAGGGGCAGAAGCCTTTTCAGTAGTTGCAGGGGCAACAGTCTGGATGATAGACTGATCTGGCCTTGTAACACTAATCAAAACGGCCTTGCTTTGCTGGTACTGCAAACGGCTGAAAGCAAGGGGAAACTACAGCTGCAATTTTTCTTGAGGGCATGCAGCTTTACTGTATGGTTAAATGATGGTGGCATCCTCTTGGGTAAAATGTTCCGGAGGTAAAATAGTCCCCCATTCAGATCTCCGGGCGGGGACTACTCAGGAGGACGTCGTTATCAGGAGAAAGAAAACTGGCGTTCTGTAGATCAGAGTGTGGAATGTCAGATACTTTAATTTGGCAGGTAGGTTAGAAAATTTGAAAAGGGAAATGGATAGGTTAAAGTTAATATAGTGGGAATTAGTAAAGTTCGGTGGCAGGAAGACTTGTGGACTGGTGAATACAGGGTTATAAATACAAAATCAAATAGGGGTAATGCAGGAGTAGGTTTAATAATGAATAAAAAAACTGGAGTGTGGGTAAGCTACTACAAATAGTATAGTGAACGTGTTATTTTGGCCAAGATAGACACGAAGTCCACGCCTACCACAGTAGTACAAGTTTATGTGCCAACTAGCTCTGCAGATGATGAAGAGATTGATGAAATGTGTGATGAGATAAAAGAAATTACTCAGATAGCAAAGGGAGATGAAAATTTAAGAGTCATGGGTGACTGGAATTCGATAGTAGGAAAAGGAAGAGAAGGAAACACAGAGTAAACATATCAAAGCTAACACTTGGTTCAATAATCAGGAAAGAAGGTTGTATACATGGAAGAGGCCTGGAGATACTGGAAGGTTTCAGATAGATTATATAATGGTAAGACAGAGATTTAGGAACCAGGTTTTAAATTGTAAGACATTTCCAGGGGCAGATGTGGACTCTGAGCACAATCCATTGGTTATGAACTGTAGATTAAAACTGAAGAAACTGCACAAAGGTGGCAATTTGAGAAGATGGTACCTGGATAGATTGAAAGAACCAGAGGTTGTGGAGAGCTTAAGGGAGAGCATTAGGGAACAATTGACAAGAATGGGGGAAGAAAATACAGTAGGAGAAGAATGGGTAGCTTTGAGTGATGAAATAGTGAAGGTAGCAGAGTATCAAGTAGGTAAAATGATGAGGGCTAATAGAAATCCTTGGGTAACAGAAGAGATATTGAATTTAACTGATGAAAGGAGAAAATATAAAAATGCAGCCGAACTCTTCGGCGACACAGCCTTTTCAATTGTGTCCTCTGCTCAGACTCACTCAGTGCACTTCAGAGTCTGTGTGTGTTGGACACTGCCCATCCCTTAGTGCAGCGGGTCCAGGAAAACTGGCAACTGCTCACTCTTGGTGCAGCCAGTGTGATGTTTCTGTGTGTTCCTGGTCATGTTGGTCTGCCAGGAAACGGTGCTGCTGCCAAAGCTGCAGTCCTTGTACCTCAGTCCGCGAGTACCTATATTCTCTCCGTTGATCTCTGTGTTGCTGTCTGTCAGGAGGTGGTGTCCCTTAGGCATCGCCACTTGTCTTCCCTTCACAGGAATAAGCTCTCTCAGTGACTTGGACGACCTCCGCATAGCCCTCCCGCCCAGAGGAGTTTATTTTAACTCGGCTGCATATTAGGCACTGACTTTTTAGTCATCATCATTTGCTAATTAGCGCTACCCCACCAATCAAGTTTTAACTGTCCACCGCTTCCTGATGGAATGTCCATTTTTTAACCTTTTGCATTCTTGTTTGGGTTTGCCGTCTGAGTTATTGGCCATTTTAACAAATGACGTGCGGGCGTTCAACCATGTCTTACTTTTCATTCGCCAAAGCAATGTGGTGACGGCCATTTAATTTTTAGATTTGGACCTCCGTTTCTGTATGGTATCTTTTTTAGCCTTTTTTCCACATACCTGTTTTTAGCTGTCTTCTATTATGCCAATTGGGACTAATGTACAGTCTTTTTTTAACTCCTCTCTGTCTTTGTATTCTATAGTTTTGACTTGGGCGCATATGACTCCAGTTGTTTTTGCACCCTAAAGCAAAACAAAACCAAACAAAACCAAAAATCATGTTTGACAATCCTTCTAAATATGAAATAAATGAGTTATAAAAGAAGAAGGAAATGTGATATACATTGTAACCTGAAGAATTTCTCTCTGGCACAGAAAAGTGTAAAATACATTAGCACGAAACTATGTAACTAGCTAAGTTCCCACCTGTGCAATTCAGAAAGGTGTGATCTCTCCTTGCAATATATTCTTTGTTCCCACAACCACCCTGGCCTCGACCTTCACTAATAATCACTGTCCTTCACCCACCTATCTCCTTCCCTGCTCCCACTCCAGCACTACACAACCTTCTACTCCATCAATGCAGCCACTAGTCTTTTCTCCTCATCTACTTCTCCCTTTTCCATTTCGCTCCCCCCTCCCTCCCCCTTCCCACTCAGATCTCCTCCTGACTCCACCTAGCAGCCCTACCCTCTCCCCACCACGTCCCTGCATTCTCCCACAAGCTGCGCTACACCCTCCGCCACCCATACCCTGCTGTCCCTCGCCCTCCCTGCCACAGCTTCCTCCTCTCACTCCCACCTCCCACGAATTGCTTCTCTCATCAGGTGTAGTTGTTCTCAGTCCAGCCTTGGTGACCAGAGACAGTGGTTTTTGTGTGTGTGTGTGTGTGTGTGTGTGTGTGTGTGTGTGTGTGTGTGTGTGTGTGTGAGAGAGAGAGAGAGAGAGAGAGAGAGAGAGAGAGTGTTGTGCTTGCTTCAGTATGTGTGTATTTTTCTACTTTAGAAGGAGGTCATTTGGCTGAAAGCTTAAATATTGTGCTGCAACTCAGCAGCTCCTCTGTGTGGTGAGTTGTAGCTTATCCTTTTCAGAATACTGTCATTATTATATCCTGTATTTTCCATTGTTAAAATTATTTAATTGGATAGATAAAAAATCTACTTGCTAACCAGCGGCAAAACACACACACATGACGGTTGTAACTGGCAAGCTTTCGGAGCCAATGGCTCCTTCTTGAGGCAGAAGGGTTGAAGGGGAAGGAAGAAGGGTGAAGGAAAAGGACTGGAGAGGCTAGGAAAAGGGGTAGCTTTTGGGAAAATCACCCAGAACCGCAGGTCAGGGGAGATTTAGCGTACGGCATGAGAAGGAAAGACTTTTTATGCGTGTGTTCTGCCGCCACTTGGTAAGTAAATTTTTTTTATCTATCCAATTAAATAATTTTGTCAATAATTGATTGTTTCCATTGTTATATTTTTCATTGTTAGATTTACGTAATATCTGAAATTTGTAATTCATCCATTTTACTGGTTGTTGAGCTCTGTGGCTGTGGATTATATTATTTTAATAAATACAGCAACCAGCCACATTTTTGTGTATTGTTATTAAAGTTAAAATGTGTTTTGCGTTTTCATCTACCTTCATTTAGCATTATAGATATTGGAATCATTAGTCAGTACATCATTACAACATCAACAACAAATTAGTTGTTGCATTTGCGCTGTCCAGAATAACAATTTTGTTTGGCTACTGCACTTCACAAGTTGTACATTTATGTTTCATTGCTGTTACCATGCAATTACTTTCTACTCTGCTTGTTGTTGTTCCAATTTCTGCATTTTTAGGTGTGGCACACAAACACAAATGTTTGAGCCACATCTAAAATCACAAAAATCAGAACAATAAGAAGCAAAATACAAAGTAAGTACACTTTTACAACTTATATTGTAAATATTCAATTCACGGAGTGTTGTACCTAAACAAAATTGTTATTTTGCACAGGGCAGCTGCAGCATCCAGTTTGTTGTTGATTTTGTAATGGTATACCGACTGAAGATTCAAATATATGTAATGTTAACCAAAGATTGGCGAAAGGTCGAAATGCGTATTACCTTAAACAACAGTACATAAAAAGTGGCTGGTTGCTGTAATTCTTAAAATAATCTGAAATTCGTGTTTTTAACCTCTATATGTTTAATGTTGTGCCTCTGGGATAGTGTCAAGTTCGTGGTTCCATTATTTTTCTTCCCATACAATATCTTGAGGGCTGACCCAGTCACCTTTTTTGAGTGCTGCAGCTTTTTGTGTTCTTTGTACTCGCTGGTTAACTCCATCCACACTGTGAACTATTGTTGAACTCATGCTGCTACGTATAGCTGAGTTCGATGCCCGCTACTCCCTTTGGTGCTCTTTTGTTTTTCAGAGCCCATACTGATATTGCTTGGTACGCACATTCTCTTAGTGTTTCCCAGCTGTGGTGGGTGTGATGACTGGTGAGATCTTAATAAACTGAGCACAAGCCCCCAAGTGTTGTAATACACAGCCAGTATTACCATATGGGAGTAATGCAGCACCTTAATTGGAAAGCAGTAATTCATGTGACATTCAAAACATGGTACAAAGCTTTGCCAAAGGAAATCCTAGATTTAATGGTGACGTGGACCATAAATTGTGGTAACTGTTTTGAAACTAACTGTAATGAGTTATGGCTAATGTTACATTCATATAAAATTTATTGAACTGGACTTCATGAACTAATAAAAAGAAAGTGATTCACGAGTGATAAGATTACTTATTCCATTCCAGTATTCACTTCCCATATGTCTCTCTTTTTTATTAACAAACTGTATGGTTCTTTCTGCTCCTCTTTGTTCCAGTGAAGGAAGAACTGGGGACAAGAACACCTCCACCTCCTATCACCAAAACAGAAGGTAAATGTAGATTATACTCTTCTAAAATGTAGGAATAGCATATAACCCATTTATTTATATGGTTATATAATTGATGCAGACTTTGCTTAAATTGTTTGATCTTTCTTACTTTAGAGATCTGTTGTTTTATGTTTTTCCTTGTAACTATATATATGACTTTATTGCTTATGATTTTATTCTTATTTTTTTATGTATTTACATTCTTAATTTTATTAAGTATTGTTGTTGTTATGGTGAACAGTGTAACTAATAAGCTTTAAATCATTTTTCACTTGTGTGCCCTTCAATCAATGTTAGTAGTATATGATAGTTAAAAGTGCTTTCATAGTAAAGTACCACTATGTATTACTTCAGTAAAGAAACGTAGTTCAGACTTATAACCACTGTTAGTCCCATGATGTTCCTATCAGTAAAGAACACTGGGCAAATAAACATTGTGTTCAACTTATTTGTTTCACAGCAAATTTCAAATAAACAATTCATAATTTCTGATTTTGGATCTCTGAATACATTGTCATTCTTAGTTGCTTGTGTGTAGTAATGCAGGGTGGCTGCATACTGCATATGATAGGTAAGTTGGCCATTGACAAAAACAAGCAAGGCACTATGTTGGTCATCCTCCAAATTGCAATCTCTTCTTACTTTTCTTTAAAAATTATGGTTCACTTAATTTGAAAGCAGTTGGACCTTTTGAGGGAAGAAAACTTACAAACAGATTGCACATGACAGAGGAAGAAACTGTGTGTTTACTGCCACTGGCATTTCAGTACTTATCTGTTGCAGACAGTTAATCAGTAGTGATGATAAGGATCCTCAGCAATAAAAAATGATATCCATTGAAATCATTTGTTAATCTTCAAACAGTAGAACAGTGTAAGCGAGAAGAGTATTATTAATACTCTTCTCACTTACACTTATATAACTAGAAAAAATCTAAGGCATCTGTTCCAGAGAAGCTGTGTTTCTCCATATTGGTTCAGTACGAATCTGATTACAAATACAGAAAGGTCAGCTAGAACTAATATTGCATGTCAGTATCTGTGCGAATAGTAGGCATTCACAGGAATCACAAAAGTTGACATTTCAGTCAAGAATACTGTTTTTTGTACTAGAAGAAATACTTAAAATGTATATTATCCTCTCAAAATATCATTTGTTGCTTGCATGTGCATATGATGCAATAAAACTTATGAAGGGACAAAAATCTTAAATGAATACAACATTCATTTACAAAGCTTAGTGTAATTCTGTGATTATCTGTTGTAAGAAAACAGTATAAACTCATCTGAACTTTGCTTTTGATTGTATTCTGAACACTCTCTCCCACTCGAAGAACTTTAGCACAGGTTTCATTGACATGTGAAACTCTGTAGGTAGCGACCCACAGCAGGAATCCCACTGGTCACAGATCGTCAGTTTGCCCCACAGCGTCGACAGGTTGTGGTTGCTGACTCAGTCTGTTTCTGTAAGAATACTGTGATATGGCACGTCACCCATTGAGCGTCCCCTTGAGTGATTGTCTCATCTGTTTAGTTTGCTACCGCAAGTCCACAGGCACAGTTCCCCTGCACTATTGTTCTCAATGTGCAGTGTTAGCAAATGCACAGGAACAGCACTCAGCACGCAGGAAAAGCACTCAGCGCAGCTTCTTGTTTTGCGTGACCACACAGTCACTGCAGTCTGTACGAGGTTTTTATTGGCACACCTACCCTCTGTTGTTGTTGTTGTTGTTGTTGTTGTTGTTGGCGAATACATGCCTGCAGGGATGTTTATTGTACACTGCTAAGTACAGCGTGCATAGCTCAGCCATAGTGGTGGTGGTGCTTGGCTGCTTGCTGCCATCAACTGGAGTCCGGTCGCTGCAGTGCAGTTGCTGCTTCCATGCAGTGATTGCATGGCCCCCATGTGAAACACCAAGTAATGTTACCATCACACACATAGGACTTAACAAACTACTCAGAGTGACCTATTATGCACTGTACAAGTAAAAAAATGTAATCTTTGGTCTACAAGCTCCGTTCTTATCTACCTTACATTGGCACACTGACTCACAAGTGGCGGGTTGACATGTGGGTCACAGATTTTGATCAAGTTTTGCAAGGACACACTATATTCAAGATAGAGAGAGACACGTGTTTCGGCTGTTTACTAGACACTCCCTAGTTGTTGAAAAAATCTAGGTCAAATTTGATGATGGAGACAAACATTTTTACTAACATAACATGGGGTCCAATGTTAACATTGTTCAAGTTATAACTTTTTTTGTGTTTTCACGTTGTAGCTTGATTACTGTCATTCGACATGTCTAATAATAGAATGACTTTTGTGGTTGAGCAATCGAGGTATTAGACTGCTTAACTACCTATCTGTGTTGGATTCTTGATTGTGGCTTTTTCTTAATTCCATATTTTTTTGGTGTCTATGATAATGGGAATATCTTTCTTTCATTTTTTTCAAGTAAAACACTGGGAGGTGTGATTACTGATCAAATAATTACATATAATGCATTGATGATGATGATGATAATGATGATGATGATTGGTGTTTTAGGACGCACAACAATGAGGTTATCAGTGCCATAATGCATTGACAGTTTTCATCATGATACATGACGCTCTTTGATAGGACTTTCGTTGGTGATGATGATCACCCGACTTGCGCTGTGAAAGTGATGCCACCAGAATGTACCGCTCTTTGTCAACCATGTGAGGTTAATGTCCTCAAACAGATAAAGAATTTCACTGCACGACTTCAAAAATAATACATCACAGCAGAGCAGAGAATTATAAGATAGGGCTAATGTTATCAAAATCTGTGCATTGGTCCATAACCTGTTGTCCATATCTGTCTTTCAAGATACGCTTTTATACACTTGGTACACATTTGAATTGGTATGTGACAGATCAGTTTTTAGCAATGTGAATCAGATATGCATCCCATGAACACTGTACCAGAAAACTTGTCGATGTGGGAGATTTCATTTGCGCGTTGTGCATGGTGTGAGAGAGATTACCACAGAAAAAGGATGTCATCACTATGTTTTTGTTGCATAAGTAGTATGTGACCGTTACTCATTTACTCCCTTTTTCTTTACTTGTAGCTTGTTATGAGTATCATAGTACTCGCCTTTGCTTCTTCTTTCTTCTTGCGAGTGACAAATATTTACATTCATCCATTTATACCCTTGTTTCAATTTATTTTATCTCAGGAGTGATTTTTCCTTTTTTCTTCTTATGATGCAGACCTGGGGATCCTCTTTGTATACTTGTCTTGTCATACTCCTGTGGTGTACTATCTTCAAACATTTCTTGTGCCCACATTATGTTTTGCTCTTCCTCTTCTGCCTCCACTTTAACAACATTTATCCCTCTTATTCCTTTCGTCCTGCCTCTCCTGGTGGGTGTGTCAGTTCCCGGTGCCCCAGTGATTGCTTTCTGTATGCCCTTTGTGTGTTCTTTATCTCAATGTTTCAAAGTTTTCAAGTATGCTATTTAAACTGCATTTGGGCATTTGGAGGATCGCTATACAAAAAGTGAAATTTATGTCTTCTTTCTTCATCCTGTCGTACATGGCCTTTCTTGCTGCTACTGAGACGTGAGGTATCTGATGATTTTCTCTGCTAAACTATATTGTTCTTTACCCATCAAGATTTCTTTTGGCACATACCGCTATTCCATGTGGATTTATGTGGCACATTATGTTTCCATTGATACCTTACTTGTAAACTGAGATCCATTATCATTTAATCTTCTGACTGCAGTTGATTTACTTATTTTTCTGTACAAAATAATGGGACATTTTTGTTCGATAATTAGAATACTTCTAAGAATAATGTTGAAGGAATATAACAAGAAAACAAAAAAATTAACTTAGAGTTGATATTTAATTGACATTTAATGTAAATAATGTGGGAAATGTGAAAATTGCTTTGAATGGTACATAAGCAAAATAAAAATACTCATAATTTTTCTGAGTTTTATATATCTTGAAGTAAGGTTCCATTCACAAGCTCTGGAACATGATTACAAAGCTGCTGGCATGAGAAGGTATTTTCATAAGTATGTCAGTGAGACAGGAGACTGTGTAAAATGCATCTCTGCAGGTTTCAGACAGCACTGATGTTCCAGAGCAACAGAAAAAGATTTGATGGGAAAATAGCAGCCTATGATGTTCCAGAGCAACAGGAATGTGTTTCACGGGAAAATTTTGACTTCTGACATGCAAACAGAGCAGAAATTACATCCATCACAATAACAGTGGATCATGCGAAATTATCTGGAAAGAACTGAATGCACAGTTCTGTGTTGCCCATGGCTGAAGGGTTAATATTTCCTTTGGAAGGTAAATGTTTTTGGACTAATCTTTCTCCATTTTGTGTCTCACTATTGTACCATGTTCTTCATCCAAACGGATAGGATCTTACTGATTTAGAAAATATTTCAGTGACTGCCAGTAACTCTTCCTTGTGATGTTGGTGATGGTCCCAGTGATCTATGACAAACATCTCTTTATGTTCTTTTACTATAACTGGGTGCACATAGTCCTTATGTTGTGTGGTCAGTATTTTTGTCATTTGGCATATTTCTCATCTGTGCAATTTATTTCTTACTCGTTGTGTCATGTTATTGAAGATATAGCATATCTGCACACTTTCGTGCCACAAAATCGTGATACTGTAATTTGTATACCAAATTATTTCTTTGACTTTTATGTTCGAGAACACACAGCTTCTAGTCAGTCTATACACAATGCTATTGTGCACCAGACAATTTCTTAATTTTTCCTCTCTAGCACAATAATATTTTGTTTTTATAGTTTTTGAACATTAATCTGCATTCTTCTCCACTTCATATTTTACTCTCAACAACACTTTTGTAATCAAATTTCATCCTTCCTGGTCTGCATTTTCAATCTTCTTTAAGTACATTGGCTTTTGTGACAAAGCACCTGAGTTGATATTCTCTTTGCGTGATCTATTCACAGTTTGAAATTCAAATTCTTGCAGTGCCAAGACACAGCTCAGAAGTCACTAGGCCATAGCTTGGTATTCAGTACAGATGATTGTGGTTTGTGCTTGGTTACTATAGTGGTTTTTCTACCAACTAGATGCCACCTAAATTTAGTGAATCCATACAACAGTTGTGATCCTTAATTGTGAATGCCAATCCAACTATTAGTCAAATATTGATTTTCAAAGTGTTACCTGTGAATCTCGGCTGCTTACATCTATTGAAACAGATTCACTGAACTGAAGTGAATGTAACAGTGGATTTGAAGTCAGTGGAAATCCAACAATTTTCATGAAAATTAGTCCAGCTTCCTGCAGCTGCAACCTAATGAATATGTTGTTACATAGAGTGTTTGAGCTATAGTGGAGCAGGAATCCTTATAGCCTGCTTTTCGCAGGCACTCACATCAGCTATTTTGTTATTGAAATGGGCTTCCAGGCATTCCTGATATGGTTTCCAAACCCTACTATCAGAGGTTCTCCCATAATGTTTGAAGGAATTACACCACTTTGGAGAACAGATTTTGTGAGCACAAGAATTTCATACACTGACCACCGTGAGATTAAATGTTACCTGCAGGCACGTGATATGATAATGAAAGCATGTAAACACATCAGAGGCAAATGATGTATGAATCGAGTGATGATATGGACCACAAATGGGAAAATCAACAGATACAAGTGTCTTTGACAAATAACAGAGTGTTGTGCTCTGATGCCTGGGAATAACATCTCAGAAATGGCCAGGATCTTACCACTGAAATGGGGAACCCAGGCTTGCTGTTATCTAAAGCAGGATAGTTTGTGATGTGTGGCAGATCCAGTGACACAGTACAGTACTGGTGCAGACACAATTGTTTCAAAGCACACCACTCAGCACACATTGTTGAATACTGAGGTCCGCAGCAAGCAACGCTTTGTGTTCTTACATTCACCCAGTGACATCATAAGTTATGATTGCAGTGGATATGGGATGGTCATGACTGGACAGTGAGTCAGTGGAAATGTGTCAACAAGTTGGATGATTCATTTTTGTTATTACACCAGGTCAGTGGTTGTTTCCAGATACATCATCAAACATGCGAATGGCTGCTCAAAAAATATGCTGCACCATGAATGCAAGCCAGTGAAAGCAGTATTATGCTACGGCAAACTTGGGACTTTTATGGGTCTTGCAGCAGTATTCAGAGGCACTGTGATCACTGTGGACTGTGTGCACATTATTGCAGGCAACCAGGGTTACTTCATGCTCAGTAGATTTGCCCACAGCGATGGCATTTTCCAGCTGGATAACTATCCATTTCACAAGGTACGGCGTTGTGCTGTAGTGATTTGACACACATGATAATGAACTTACATTGATCTCTTGGTCACCATATTTGTGTGATCTGAACCCAGTGTACAACATTCTGGATGCTATTGTGTGCCATCTCCATGCCACAAACCACTGGCCTCTAATTTTGGTTGTCACAATGTTTTGTTGTTCACAACATATTCAGATTACATTTCCTTATAAGTATCTATATGAAGTTTAAATCCAGTGAACTGGATTATGACATTATTTTTTAATAACTCATGCACTCATATCCCAATGCCTTTGTACTGAAACCATTCACACAATGTGAAAGTTTCCAACAGTATATCCAGCTTAACTCATCACCTTTGCCAAAAATTGTATATATGGCATGTGATACCAACATATACTTACTAATGAGATTTTATTAATGGTATGTTTCAGAACTACTTGATTATATTCACTCTTTCAAGTCAGTACTATATCTAAGGGGCTTCTAGTAAATGTCCTTAGCAACATTATGTACCATGTACTGCCCACGTGACATCACACATCCTTGTTGCCACATGCAGATGCAGTTTTGGTGGCGAAGTGAGTGGCGGTGGAATGCTTCATCAGCATTCACAGAAGCCACACAGCTTTCACACATACTCATCCACACACATTTTTGGTCTCTCAATCACAGCACAGCCCCAGTATTTTACTTCATAACACATGGCGAAAGACACAACAGGCCATCAAATTAAGTGTCACAATGCTGTTTCCACATTTGAATTGTCTGTTTTATTGTCCTATAACAGTACAAAACATGTTGCTTACTTCATTGACACTAGTGGTGTCACTTACAGCTTAAGATACACTTGACTCTTAGAACATGACTGTGCACTCTCAAATTGAGTATCATATTGTTATTTTCACACCTTAGTTGCCTGAATTATCATTCTACAACAGTACAAAACACTTCATGAAAATAATATGCTAGGTGCACAGACATTGATAGTTGGCAGGCCCAAACAAACAAATAGGCCTTTAAACTCAAATTGAAATTTCCTGGTGGGAATAAGATGCTTGTCTCTCAAAACTATTGAAAGGTTTAGACCACTGCCATTTGAAATAGACTGCAGAACAATTCTGCTATCACCACTGTACATATCCCATAAGGATTGTAATCTTGTTCTCAGCAGATGTGTGTAGACAGAGAGGTGTGGCATGCTTGAATTGCAGACTGATGTCATTAGTGTCACCACTAGCATATTGATTAGCATTCTGCGCAGTGTGAGCAAGCAGTTATTACCCCATGGAAATAGAAAAGTACAGATTAATGGGTCCAAGAATAGCACTCAAATCTGCAAGTATAGGTAGGAGATGCCTGCATAATATGTTTCTCAGAATTCATAGGAATTACATCTCTGGTACTTCCATGCATTAAATTTCAAAGACAACTTCTGAGAATATTTGTTTTGATTATATCCCATGTAGCATTAACAGAACAGAATTTTTCTTTCAAATAGCCTGCTCATGATAGGATACATCTACATGAGATGGCATTTTAAATATTCTTGTCTTCAATTCTTATTATTTTTATTGCACACATGTAGGCTTCAGTTTCTGCAAGATCGATTTGTTGTTGATGGGTCGATGGAAATCTGTGAGATAAATAGCAAGATGCTCTGACATGACAAAAATCATGGGGTGGCAGTATGCATATATACACACCAATATTCCGTGATCCACAGTGTCAAGAGGGTGCCGAGAATGCAAAATTTCAGGCATTTCCTCTCATGATGGACAACAAATGGCTGACAGCCTTCACTTAATGACTGCGAGCAGCAGCGTTTACATAGAGTTGTCAGTGCTAACAGACAAGCAAAACTGCATGAAGTAACTGCAGAAATCAATGTGGGCTGTACGACAAACGTGAGGACAGTGAGGCAATATATGGCATTAATGGGCTATGGCAGCACATTTCCTAACAGTGCAACACCTGCAGCACCTCTCCTGGGCTTGTGAGCATATTGCTTGAACCCTAGATGACTGGTAAACTGTGCCCTGGTCAGATGAGTCCCAATTTCAGTTGGTAAGAGCTGATGGTAGGGTTCGAGTGTGGCACAGACCCCATGAAGCCATTGAGTTAAGTTGTAAGCAAGGCACTGTTCAAGCTGAAAGTGATCCATAATGGTGTGGGCTGTGTTTACATAGAATGGTCTGGATCCTCTGGTCCAACTGAACTGATCATTGGCTGGAAATGATTATTTTCAGCTACTTGGAGACCATTTGCGGCCATTCATGGATTTCGTGTTCCCAAACAATGATGGAATTTTTGTGGATGACAATTCGACTTGTCACCAGGGCACAATTGTTAGTGATTGGTTTGAAGAAAATTCTAGACAGTTCATGTGAATGGTTTCACCACTCAGATCACATGTTGAGTTGCTGCACTATGCCAGGTAAAAGGAGGTCCGACATGTTATTAGGGGGTATCCCATAACTTTTGTCAGCTCAGTGTATGAGCACACATCTCCTGTACTTCTTTCTGTCAAAATATCTCATAACATAAATCATACATTGTTGCTGCGAGCTGTGCGAGGAGGAGAGAAGAATAAACATTGATTGTAAGTGCATTTTTCATTGTAACTTAAGAGTAAAAAGTTTGTTATAATTACATTTGAATTAAGATCAAGTTTGTAAATACAGTGTCTCATGATTTTGTTGTTTTCCTTAACAGTAATAGATCTTGTAGATGAAGAAGATGATGATGATGATGATGGTGGTGGTGATGCTCACAGTCATGATGGAATGGATATAACATCACAGCCACCAGTAGTAGCTGACTTCTTGACTATTGATCGTAAGTTCATATTTCTACTGAAATTTGTTTGACAGGTTGTTATGGATAGTGTTTGAGTTAAGATGATGTTTGTAAATACTGTATTCCAGATGTGATGCACTGTTTTGCAACATCTCCAGTGGTTATACCATAAACATTACGATTAGGCAACACATATTTTGGTCATTATAGACAGAAAAGGGTTTTCTTATAAACCCTGCCATTGGAACTATCCCTAAAACAGAGGAACACAAATAAAAAGATGGCGACCTGTATTGATTCCACAATGTGGGTACCCAAAGGATGACTTCACGAGCTACAAATAACACAGTTCCAAATCAAAAAAAGTCTGTTGTGCAAGGAAATCACATGCAGTGACCAAAAAAACAGGCTCAAAAACCAAAGCAACTGAAACCTGCAAATGTCTGCAGTACTAGTGTTTTTACAATTGCAGTTTAAAAATTCCCATACAAAAATTCTTGTAGCCTAAATGATCCATTACGGTGAAATTAACTGGAACTAAATTAAGCTCAAGCTGCAAGAATTTGAGGAACTGTGTAGGTCTCTGCCCTTTACTCAGTTTGGGGAACCTTTTTAGTGTTACTTTTGATTATTTATGTCTTAATCATATAGTAAATAGCAACTCTCATTCTTCAAGCACTTTTTGCTTTTCTTGGCAAAGGAACAGCATCAATTATGTTTTAATCATTGTGAGTAAATGATACTAACAACTGTACATTCAGAATGGTATGCATGTTCATTGAATGGGGTAGAGTTACACTAACTGCTTGAATCACATTAGTGGTGGTGCACTCACTACCTTAGTAAATATAATATGGGGGTGTTGTTGCTTCTTATGAGCAACAACTGTGATTAAGCTGTACCCACTTCATCATGCTGTGCAAGTTATCATCCCCTAAGCACTGATGTATGAATAGGAACACCTACCCAGAATACATATTTAAACTGTAGTGTAGTCAAACGCATACTGATGGGTCTTAGCTGCAATTTTTCATGAAATACATAATCATTGTAAATAATAGCGCTCAACAACAGTGTGCTTCATACTTTATCTCACCTTTTGTAGAACTGTTTATGCACACATGAATTATTTATGCACCCTTTTTAGAAAATATATTTTTACATAATATATTAGTGCCTGCTACAAACTGAACAATTCATGTCAGGTGCTAATCGGTACTAGACAGCGCCTCCATGCGTCGGCTACTCTAACCATCTGGGGCTTTTGGTCTGAGGATGGTCTTGGAGATTGAAACTAAGCCTCATAACAGAAATGGAAATAAAACGCATTGGCTTATACTTTGGTATTGCTTACTTCAGTGGCCACATGTTAGAGACACAAGCTGTACTACTCACGTGCAAGCCCACTCAAAAAACACATCAGCTGTGTAAATGTGTTCTTCTTGCAGGTGGTATAACTGAAACTTGGTAACAATATGTAACATCTTTGATAAGTCTGTGGTCATTAAGTTATTTGCTGGATGGCATAGAATGATCCTGCTAAATTCACTTGATATTTTCTGGTCATTTCCATTGAATACACAGAGTGATTTGCACGTAAGATGTGACAGTGGGTTGTCAATGTATGGTTTTGAGTCCAGGAAGATTGTTCCATGCAGACACTGCAACTAATCACATTTTTTATGTTTTGCTACGTCAGTCGTAAGCACTGCTGATTCAGTGAGTGAGAGAGATCTGCCACAGCTGTTTGCTAGCTCTGATGTGATGGGTTACACTGTGAAGTGAAGGCTGCAGTAGCTCTCATTTCCAGTCTTGATGGAGGCCACTTTTTTTTACCTACTCAGTGATGGAGCTTCAAACAACCAGTCTGAAAAGCAGCAAGGAAATCTTGCGAAAACTTCTCAATCATAAGTCTCCTTGCCACTTTTGGTGCTCCATAATCAAGGGTTAGAAAACGTTGGTACTACACCCTTTATAATTCATTCTTTTGCTTGTGCTGGCATAGTTTTTGATTTTTGTGAATACACAATTTTATTTAAGACACTGTGGCACTAAATAATTAACTGGTTTCCTTATGTGTCTACTCCAGCTAGCACATTTCCATACTACTTGACTATGACACAGCACAACACTTAAACCCAGACCATTTCAAAGTCCAATGTGCACAATATCTTACTAATTCATACTGATTTAGGTTTGCTTTTGTAGTAGATACTTTGTTTTATTAAAATAGACTTATGTTGTAAGGTTATTGTGGTAGTATTTTGCATATTGTAATAATATTTTTCCATTAGTTTACTGAATACAACAGGAAATGTAACAAAGAAGTTAATCATCAGTTGTATATTCTCTCACATTTAAAATAGAGTGACGATGGTCAGGTAGTGTACCTGTTCCACGTTTGTAGAAACCTACTGGTTTGGAGTTAAAAGATTTCATCGTGCCAGCCAGGTTTGAAGTGCATTTTTGCCCGAAAAGGAATTTTCTTAATGGGTTTTTGGTAAGGAGTAGAAAATGCAAACATTTGAGGGCACAAGATTAGAAGAATAACTGTGTGAGGGAAGATATCTCAAATAAATTCCTGGATAGCTTTTTTTGGGAACCCAACAGAGTGCAGGTGGGCACTATTGTCACTAAATGTAATACAGTGTTATTGATTGTTGTTCTTATGCTGCAACTGACAGGTGTCTTAAGTTGGTGGTAACAAATGTGAACTGTGATTGACACACTCCTGGAGAGCAGTTTGTAGTATAAAGCCATATCTTCCTACGAAATGCAAAATAATATCTGTTAATCCTGCACTTTCATTGAGTAGATGTCTTATGTTAGGGCACAGCTATTAATTTCATCTTAAGAAGTTAACATAAAGAGATCATAACTCACCACCAATAACAGTATTGCATAAGAATGCCCAGTTAGTGAACTGATGATTTTGTTACTTTGAATTAAAACATGTGGTACTCCTATACCCAACTTCTGAATCTTGCCTATTCCATGCAAACATCACATGAAGGTTACATGGTCAGAGTTCATCACATATGTCAATTATTGAAACTTAATAAATGTGGAAAAGTATTCATGCCAAAACTATCTTTCTTAAAACAAGAAAATCCATTTTTGACAGAAATCATCCAATAGCATTTGCCTCACATACAATTCAAAGATTTAGAGTTGCCTACAGTGTCTTCACTCGATTATTAGACCCAAAGTGAACAATACATCACAAATGTTAGCACCTTTTCAACTTGCATCACTGTCTTGTAATATTTTAGCAATATTCATAAAATTGAAGTATCCAAAGCCCAGTTCATAACTGCAGGACAGATATTAAAATTACACATAAAATTGACAAGTGTTAAATACTCTCATAACAACCTGTGTGTGTTATATAACTGCATTTTAATTGCTCAGTTTATTGAAGTTAGTTCAAGTGGAAAAAATCAGACTATGATAATAAACAATTTTATGCTTTCAATGCAAAAGCAGAAACATGCCCTAGGCACTCAACTTCATGATCACCTGATTAGATGGTGGTCGGTGTCCAATAGTCGGTGCCTGCCGTATAGTGAGAAAACTCTCTAGCATAAATTGCTCTAATCTTGATGTTGCCTCTAGCTCTTTGATGAAAATATGTCTGAAAGGTTTTACTGTTACTGGTGAGTTAGGAAGTGATGCACATTGTCTTTGAGATTCTGTCAGACTGATACTGTTAAAGGATAGGTGAGATTTGGTTTAAAGTATGAAGTAGATTTGAACTCTTGACTTTGTGTCTACATTGCACTTTGTTTATCAGTAGACCAAAAGCTGATACAGCTCTGTTACAGCTTGAACAGGAGACAACAGTTCCTCCAAAAACTTTCATTCTTTGATTGTTGCCAGATCATACAGATGGCCAGACTTAGAACTCTTAGGGGCGGCCAGTTTTCTGGTACCTTATGTGAATGACTGAGACTTAGCCTCTGTGGCAGCTGACTTGTGGTCCCACAAGGACCTCAGTGTAATACAGAGATTAATTTTGCATTATGACTTAATGCTGCAGATGGCTGAAGAACTCCACGAACACTAGCAGAGAAGATTGTGTACCTCTGGGCCCACCAGACAATAGGTTTGACAGTGGGACATTCATCCTTGATTTTAAGGAGGACTCTCTTCCAGAGAAGGTTAAAAATTATAGTTTAACCCTGCAGTGTGAAGTCATATTTCCTACTGCTGACTTAGAGCTTTAAATGTTAGTGCTTCTAGCACTTGTCTTCCCATTGTACATACAGTTTTATTGGTGGAGTTAGTGGCCAACCATTTCACAAAACTTTACCATGTGCACTATCACATGTCTGTCTAAAGTGTGCTAACCAAACCAAGAAATACAGTATCTAGTATTCTGGAACTGAAGATCCCCCCACACTTTCTGGCTCCAATGGTCATTGCTTTTGTCCCACCCTCACCATTGACAGACAGTGATCCTGGGGTGTGATCTGCCCTCCTGGTTTCCCCGTTATGACTAGCAAGGACATCTGTGTATGGTGATCCAATGGAACTGCAATAGATATTACTGTCATCTGCCAGAATTACAATTAATTTCCTCTTGCCATGCAGTTTATGTTGCTATCCAAGAAACACACTTCACTGACAACCATTCGGCAGCTTCCCGAGGTACTGTGTAATCTGTCATTATTGCAGTGGCCCCAAAGAGTATTTGGGCTATACCACATTGGAAACAATAGCAGTGTGAGTACAGATGACTCCAGCAACCACCATTTGCGACATTTTTTCCCCTCCAGGCAGTGCACTTACTTATCTTGAGATGGCACCTTTAATCCAACAACTCTCAACCCCTTTCTTGGCGATTTCAGTGCACACACCTGCCATGGGATAGTACTGCTCATCTGTTTGGGGCCTTGTGATTGACTATCTGCTTCTGGATCTTGATCTGTGTCTGTAATGACAGTGATGCTACCCACATTAGTGCTGCCCATGGCACTTTTTCAGCTTTTAATTTTACAATCCCTTCCCACAGTCTTGTGGCTATGCTACAATGCTCCCTGCATGACAGTCTTTGTGACAATGACCACTTCCTGGTGATCCTGTCACTTCCTTGTCGCTGCTGCACACCATGTTGGTCTTTTCGGGGAGCTTTGCTGCCACCGTCATACTCTCTGTCAGATAGCATTGATGAGTTTATGGGAGACTTCTCCAGCTCGATCACACACATTGCTGGATCTGCTATCCCCTTTCTATGCACCCATGCTGCCATTGGAAGTTGTGTTGGTGGACCAAAGACATTGGGACAGCTATTCATAGTCTTTGAAGCACTCTGCAACATCTCAAGTGACATGCTTCACAGACCACCCCAGCCACTTTTAAGCAGCTCTGTGCTAAGGCTTGCTATCTAATTAAATGCTGTAAGAAAGAATGCTGGGAGTGCTACATTGCCTGCTTTGGAACTTGTGCCTCTCTATCCCAGGTATGGGTCTAGCTCTGTAGTATACTGGGCCATCAAAGATCCACAGCTCTGCCAAGTCTTCTCCTTCATATGTGTATTACTATCCACTTTGAGGTAGCATCAGTGTCCTCTTCTTACCAATCTACCTTTCGAATCCTTAAAAGATAAGTGGAAGACATCCTTCTGTTCTTTACCCCCATTACACCCAATTATGCAATGAACCTGTCAGTGGCTGGAAACTACCTCAGGCTCTTGTCTCATTTCATGACACAGCCCCAGGTCCTGATTTGATTCATTATTAGTTGATCAACATTTGAATGTTACTCAAATACTCCATCTACTCAGGGTCTTTGACTGTATTTGGCTAGGAGGTATCTTCCCTTCACAATGGAAAGGTGGTATTATTTTCCCAGTCCTTAACCAGGCAGAAACCAAATATCCATCAACAGCTATTGACTGATTAGCCTCACAAACATACTCAGTCTCACAAATGCACTCAGAAAAATGCTTGAAAGAATGGTAGCCCAATGATTGTGCTGGGTTTTTGAATAGTAGGGCCTTTTACCCTCCTATCTTTGTTCTTTTGGGGAGGGACGATCCACAACTGACAGTCTGGTTAGGTTGGAACTTGGAATCCATCAGGCTGTTTCTAACTGCCAAAATCTCATTGCACTGCAGTCTCTTTTCATCTACAAAGGCATGTGACACTGGGTGTCACCATCACTCTTTTCTTACTCTCAGTGACCGACTGTTCTGAGGCCTCCTACTGATTTTTATTCATCAATTTTTAACTCACCAGTTGTTTTGAGCTGGGGTTGCTACATATCTCAACTCACCAAAGGCCTGAGAAATGGCATCCCACAGGACTCTGTGCTGAGTGTTACACTCTTTCCTGTTGCCAGCAATGGGCTAGTGACTTGTAAATTTGGTGTAGCTGCCCATGTGTAGTCTCGACTGAATGATAGTTCCAAGATGCCATCCAGATGGGCTTCTCTTGGACCGTTTCCCATGACTTCCAGTTCTCTCCCAATAAAAAGTTAGTTGTGTATTTTGCTCATCAGGCTGTGGTCCATCCTATGCCACCGTCATGTGGGCCATACCAGATTAATCCCTAGTTTTATTTTATGCAGCAAGCCACCCCAATTTTGTGACTGCAAAAGTCATAAAGACACTAGCTCACAACCTGGTGGAATGGCCCCTCCTTCTGGCTGTCGCATTGTTTCTCTTTGTGACGTAATAATATTGATGCGGAGAATAGTGTTAATGTTCTGCCACCTTTGGTAGCTTGTGCAAGTTTTACCTTGAATTCTTCTCAGTTATGTTCACCTTCTGATGATTTCTTTGTGATGTCAATTTGATAATGAAGACCACTGGTTACTGTTTGTGGCTCTTAGATGCAGCTGGTATGAAGACTATAAGAAAGTTTTGGATATGTCCAGCAACTACAGAATTATATCTCAAGATTCTCTCTCAAACTGTTGTATTCTAAAACATCTTGAACACTCTTACAATATTCTGTAACAGATATTGAATTTCAAAGTCATTGCATTGATACATATCTACATATATCCATCACATCCTCTGGTGACAAAAATGCAACTTAGTAATGAATGAACAAATCATTTGTCAGTCCTCTTTTGTTTTTAAACTATTGATGGCTCTTCTTCTCTTTGACATCCAAAACACCTCCAAGTATGATAGCATGGCACAATTAAAAGCCTACACAGCAAGTAGGTCTGCTAGGCTATCATTGTGCCTTGTAGACATTCTGTATGTTTCCCATTTCATGGATTTTACCTACAAATTATAACAACCTCAAATAGTGGGATGCTTTCACCTGCTGCTAAGGTACTTATGCTTTTAAACAATCTTCTTCTTTCTAACATTGAGGAATAGATGGAACATGTACCTCTGGGTGAGCACTGGTTACATCTCTCATCCCCCCACTCAGAGAAAAGATGTTGTGTAACATACGTAATTAGACCAAACACTATTAGTGACTTTAAATTCATATCTACAGACATTAAGCACAAACTCAAGCTTCTTTTGCATGTAAAATAATTTCAGTTTTTAGTAGATATAATATACAGCATTTCACTCTTTCCTTCAGTTGATTTTATCTTGTTGGCTATTAAGTATATTTATTACTTTTTAATTAGGTGTCCTTAATACAAAAGGATAGATTGTTTTCTCAAAGTATAGTTTTCATTTGTATAGGTTTGTAATTTAAATTACTGATCCTCACATACAAATAAATACAGGTTCGACATTTTAGATCATACAGTTTCTGTCTTTTACCATACATTTCCTCATAATTTAATGTGACTCATTTCACAATTGCTTAATACTTTTTCTCACATTCAATGCCTCATAGCTCATGATGACACATTTTAAATTAGTTTAAGGAGTTACATGCTGATCTTTGACATTACAGTGTCTTTAACTACTCCGTATCTCAGGTTTGTTACTTTTCAGCATGGACGGAGACAAAGATTGAACAAATCCAACATATGCCCATTTTGACTTCCTCAGAGAACACTTACTTGGGTGACAAATTGTCACACTACTGCTTCCTATCTTTATATGAGCTGCACTTTTATTATATTCTTCAGATAAATACTGAATACCTACATATTAAAGTCTATGATGAGACTGTTCCTAGCAAATTGTAAGACAGACCTGTTCTCCCCACAGATTCACCTGACCTCAGGTGTAGGTTCCCTTTCCATAGGTAAACTTACTCTCTCATTCTCCATACCATTCCTGTCTACATAAAACAAATGCTCTCCATCCCAGAAGCCTTGTAATAGTATGCCCAGTGTCACCTACTATTGAATCTTCTCTTGCTTAAAAATGAAATTTCTTCTCATTGTACAGTGACTGTACCTGGTTACTTACAAGTTTCCTAACTCTTGGGCATCCATATCAAACTGTAAGTATCTTTTTGGTTTTGTTTTTTCCAGTGGAGGAAGAATCAGGTACAGTCACATCCCCACCTACTTCTGACTGCATAGAAGGTAAGCAAAACTTGTACTCTCCTAGAAAAGTAGGCACAGCCTAGGTCACAGTTCTTAGGTTGATGTTAACATCTCATGTCTCACAATATTCTGAATTAAGAAGCAGCACAAGTAAGTGTATAATAAAAACCCTTGGTGAGAAACTCCTTGTGCTCTCGTAAGTGGTTATACCAATCTTAAGTCTGGACTGTGTTCACTATATTGATACTAGGAGTTATATGCCAGTCATTCTGTAACACACCACGCACTACAGATACCATACAATTTTTGTGAAATCTGTCCTGCAATAGGGCGTATAGACATTGTAGCAATTTGCTTCAGACATGGGTTGCTGTTAGATGTGTATAACAGTAGTTTGACCACATACTTCCCACGTCGATCGTCTGCACTTCTCACCAAAGCATTACGTATTACTTTAGATTAAAAAAAAATTGTAATTTCTTCTACATTATGTTAAAGGAACAACTTTCCACACCAGTTTAACATCTGATATATTTACCTACCCTCAAATACATTAACAGCTATAATTAAGCTGTTATGTTAATACTTCAGATTACAGGAGGATTCTCATTCTGAAAACCAAGTGGGAGGACACAGTGGTTAGCACACTGGACTCACATTTGGTGGGAGAATGGTTCAAACCTGCTTCCAGCCATCCTGATTTAGGTTTCCTGTGATTTCCTTAAATCACTTCAGCCAAATGCCGGTAACGTTCCTTTGAAAAGGCATGGCTGACTTCCGTCCCTAACCTTCCCTATTCAGATGAGACTGATGACCTCACTGTTTGGACTGATGACCTCACTGTTCCTCCAAAGCAACCAACCAACCAACCATCATTCTCCAAAGTTTGTCCAGATTCCTGTACATTTCAATATTGTTGATATCTAATTTCTTGAGAAGTCTCTGCATCTCTGGGGCAGGATGGCAATCCATGGGTTTCCCCTCACCAAGCCACTGTGATAACTGTTCTGTGCTGAAGATGCCTATTGTCTCACATTATGGCTCTTCGCATGCACAATAAAATAAGTGAACACCCAGTATAATAATATTTAATCAGAAGTATTATTTTACATTATTATTTTCTTACTATGTAAATTATGTTTCTTAAGAGTATAATTCATCAGTATAAGAAAATAGCCAGTGATTTAAGCAGAAAATATCCAGTGTTTGATCATTTAAAAATTATTCATGCAGCTAAAATTACTTATAGTCTGCCTTTGTGCTTCTTGAAAATATTCACCTAGACTCTGGATGTTTGTTTACATATCATGTTGCAGGAATTAAATTCCAGATTCAGATGCATCGCCATAGAATTTCCTTAGAAAACCGGAATGCTTAGTAACATACAAAAACTGTTTCAGCACAGCAACTGAAGGTGGAGAAGGCGTGGGCAGAGGGGGTGGGGGGGATAGGAGGGGGGGGGGGGGGAGGAGACAAATGAACTCCAAATTTTCTATTAGTTTTTCTCTTACCAGTTGTGTGCCAAAGCTCTTGGAAAGTACAAATTAAAGGAGTAAAGGAGATCACCCACTAAACAGAAGAAGCATTGAGCCTTTGAGCGACTCACATAAAAGAGAAATAAAACTAACTAGTTTCCAGAAGAAATTTCTTGTGACATTAAAGTACACACTCAATCACTCACTCTCCTGTGTCCCGACATTGTGCCTACTAGAACCAAAATGATTTATTCTGCAAGCGAGCAGAATTCCAAAATTTTAAAATCCATACAACTTGGAAACATGGCATTCTGCTTTTGCAGTTTGAATTACCATGCTTTGCAAAGCTGACAACAGCTTTCTTCATGTATTTTTCTGTTTAGGGAAGTGTTGCAATACAATAGACATTCTGTCCATTTCCAGGCCTTCAGATGAAATTCTATAAGCTTGGCTTCCCTGTTTGTTGCTTGCCAATTTCAATCTGGAACTAGAAAATAAATTTGAATCTGTTTTCTTCAGAAAAATTGTCTTGGAGACCACTATTTTTTAGTGGTAATCATTTGAATGTGGTTTTAGCAGCATGTATAGGTGTTTCTTTTCGGCGTATCTCATATACAAAAGATCGCTGGCCATTGTTCAATCTCACAAATTGTTGATGTATTTTTTCATCTTCGGATTATTTAAAAACTAAATTCTGTATCTTTGTATTCAGCAGTTAGCAGTACAAGTGTGTAATCTTCCCTTTTAGTCGTGTGCCTGTTTGTGGCATGTTTTTGAATAAAGCATGTGTTAGTTAGTTAATGGTTGGTTAGTTGGTTGGTTGGTTGGTTGGTTGCGTGTTCCATTGATCAATCGCACGGTACAGTAGGCATTATGATGTGGAACCTGTCAAGTTTACCCCATTCCCTTAGGTGGCACAAAATACATATACTATATTTATAGATTTATTTAGTCCTATTCAAGAATTCATTTGTGGTATAGAAGGGGTTGTCAAAGAGATATGATTTCAATTTATTTCTGAAGCTATTACTGCTGTGTGTCAGACATTTTATTTCATCTGGTAATTTGTCGAAAATTTTTATAGCAGCATATTTTACCCCTTTATGTGCCAAAGATAGGTTGAGTAAAGGATACTGTAAGTCTTTCTTTTTTATGGTATTATAATCATGAATGTCACTGTTGTTTTTAAACTGGTCCATGTTGTTGAGAGCAAATTTCATTAGTGAGTAAATGTACTGTGAGGCTGTTGTAAGAATTCCCAATCTTTCAAAAAGATGCCTACAAGATGTGCGACTATGAACCCCACACATTATTTGAACTACTTTCTTTTGAGCAGTGAACACTTTTTGTCTAAATGTTGAGTTACCCCAAAATATTATTCTGTATGACATCAGAGTGTGAAAGTATGCAAAGTATGTTAACTTACTAATTTCTATATCCTCAAAATTCGCAATTATGCTGATTGCAAAGGTTGCTGAACCCAGCCACTTTAGAAGATCCAAAATATGAATTTTCCAATCAAGATTTTCATCTATATGTACACCCAAAAACTTAGTATGCTCTACCCTGTCTACTGACTTCTGTCGAAAGAACTGTACTTTTTGCAGCATAAAATTGAATGTGCTGTGTTTTTTCAAAGTTTAGAGCAAGCCCATTTGCAGAAAACCAATTAATGATTTTTCCAAAGACCTTATTTGTATCATTTTCAATTGGAGTTCCTTTTAGTGGGTTAATAATAATGCTTGTATCATCAGCAAACAGTGTCAGTTCAGCTTCATATTTCAGATAGGAAGGGAGTTCGTTCACATATGTCAAGATTTGATTTGATTTATTTTGTGTTCCATAGGTCCAACTGTGTTGGATACACAAGGACGTGGAACGAGTCAGTTTTTTACAAATACAATCTGATAATCTTATAGCATATACAGAAATTTGAGTACATAATTATATAAAAATTTATACAGTAAATTCTTTGGGCAGCAATACAGAAAAAGAAAATACATATTTTCTTAGAATCATTAAAACACTACAGAAAACAGATACAGAGCACACACAGATACAGAGCTCAGGTTAAATAAAATTCTTAGTGGCATTATGTCAACTTGTATTATATAATATTAAAATATTACAATTTATTTAGTTAAAAATAGGTCAGGCGTGCACTACACACCAGAAGCGGCTACAAGGGTAGCGGAGTACATGTGGAGTGCACATGTGGGTTTTTTAGGTTAGAGAATTCCCTCCCTAGGCCCGACAAGACGCCTCCTGAGACGCGGCAAGGTAGGAGTAGGCAAAATGCAACAGGGAATAACAATATTAATGTGCTAATAGTAAACTGCAGGAGCGTCTATAGAAAGGTCCCAGAACTGCTCTCATTAATAAACGGTCACAATGCCCATATAGTACTAGGGACAGAAAGTTGGCTGAAACCAGACGTAAACAGTAATGAAATCCTAAACTCAGACTGGAATGTATACCGCAGAGACAGGCTGGACAGTGAAGGGGGAGGCACGTTTATAGTGATTAGAAGTGCAATAGTATTGAAGGAAATTGACGGAGATCCGAAATGTGAAATAATTTGGGTGAGGGTCATGGTTAAAACAGGCTCAGACATGGTAATTGGATGTCTCTATAGGCCCCCTGGCTCAGCAGCTGTTGTGGCTGAGCACCTGAAGGATAATTTGGAAAATATTTCAAGTAGATTTCCCCACCATGTTATAGTTCTGGGTGGAGATTTTAATTTGCCGGATACAGACTGGGAGACTCAAACATTCATAATGGGTGGCAAGGACAAGGAAGCCAGTGAAATTTTTTTAAGTGCTTTATCTGAAAACTACCTTGAGCAGTTAAACAGAGAACTGACTCGTGGCGATAACATATTAGACCTTCTGGTGACAAACAGACCCGAACTATTTGAAACAGTTAACGCAGAACAGGGAATCAGCGATCATAAAGCAGTTACTGCATCGATGATTTCAGCCGTAAATAGAAATATTAAAAAAGGTAGGAAGATTTTTCTGTTTAGCAAAAGTGACAAAAAGCAGATTTCAGAGTACCTGACGGCTCAACACAAAAGTTTTGTTTTAAGTACAGATAGTGTTGAGGGTCAGTGGACAAAGTTCAAAACCATCGTACAATATGCGTTAGATGAGTATGTGCCAAGCAAGATCATAAGAGATGGAAAAGGGCCACTGTGGTACAACAACCGCATTAGAAAACTGCTGCGGAAGCAAAGGGAACTTCACAGCAAACATAAACATAGTCAACGCCTTGCAGACAAACGAAAATTACGTGAAGCGAAATGTAATGTGAGGAGGGCCATGCGAGAGTCATTCAGTGAATTCGAAAGTAAAGTTCTATGTACTGACTCGGCAGAAAATCCTAAGAAATTTTGGTCTTATGTCAAAGCGGTAGGTGGATCAAAACAAAATGTCCAGACACTCTGTGACCAAAATGGTACTGAAACAGAGGGTGACAGACTAAAGGCTGAAATACTAAATGTCTTTTTCCAAAGCTGTTTCACAGAGGAAGACTGCACTGTAGTTCCTTCTCTAGATTGTCGCACAGATGACAAAATGGTAGGTATCGAAATAGACGACAGAGGAATAGAGAAACAATTAAAATTGCTCAAAAGAGGAAAGGCTGCTGGACCTGATGGGATACCAGTTCGATTTTACACAGAGTACGCGAAGGAACTTGCCCCCCTTCTTGCAGCGGTGTACCTTAGGTCTCTAGAAGAGCGTAGCATTCCGAAGGATTGGAAAAGGGCACAGGTCATCCCTGTTTTCAAGAAGGGACGTTGAACAGGTGTGCAGAACTATAGACCTATATCTCTAACGTCTATCAGTTGTAGAATTTTGGAACACATATTATGTTCGAGTGTAATGACTTTTCTGGAGAATAGAAATCTACTCCGTAGGTATCAGCATGGGTTTCGAAAAAGACGGTCGTGTGAAACCCAACTCGCGCTATTCGTCCATGAGACTCAGAGGGCCATAGACACAGGTTCACAAGTAGACGCCGTGTTTCTTGACTTTCGCAATGTGTTCGATACAGTTCCCCACAGTCGTTTAATGAACAAATTAAGAGCATATGGACTATCAGACCAATTGTGTGATTGGATTGAAGAGTTCCTAGATAACGGAACGCAGCATGTCATTCTCAATGGAGAGAAGTCTTCCGAAGTAAGAGTGATTTCAGGTGTGCCGCAGGGGAGTGTCATAGGACCGTTGCTATTCACAATATACATATGTGACCTTGTGGATGACATCGGAAGTTCACTGAGGCTTTTTGCAGATGATGCTGTGGTGTATCGAGAGATTGTAACAATGGAAAATTGTACTGAAATGCAGGAGGATCTGCAGTGAATTGACGCATGGTGCAGGGAATGGCAACTGAATCTCAATGTAGACAAGTGTAATGTGCTGCGAATACATAGAAAGATAGATCCCTTATCATTTATCTACAAAATAGCAGGTCAGCAACTGGAAGCAGTTAATTCCATAAATTATCTGGGAGTACGCATTAGGAGTGATTTAAAATGGAATGATCATATAAAGTTGATCGTCGGTAAAGCAGATGCCAGACTGAGATTCATTGGAAGAATCCTAAGGAAATGCAATCCGAAAACAAAGGAAGTAGGTTACAGTACTCTTGTTCGCCCACCGCTTGAATACTGCTCAGCAGTGTGGGATCCGTACCAGATAGGGTTGATAGAAGAGATAGAGAAAATCCAACGGAGAGCAGCGCGCTTCGTTACAGGATCATTTAGTAATCACAAAAGCATTACGGAGATTATAGATAAACTCCAGTGGAAGACTCTGCAGGAGAGACACTCAGTAGCTCGGTACGGGCTTTTGTTAAAGTTTCGAGAACATACCTTCACCGAAGAGTCAAGCAGTATATTGCTCCCTCCTACGTATATCTCTTGAAGAGACCATGAAGATAAAATCAGAGAGATTAGAGCCCACACAGAAGCATACCGACAATCCTTCTTTCCACAAACAATACAAGACTGGAATAGAAGGGAGAACCGATAGAGGTACTCAAGGTACCATCCGGCACACACCGTCAGGTGGCTTGCGGAGTATGGATGTAGATGTAGATGTAGATGAAGTTGACTTGCCGCTGGTTTTGGATAGCACCATTTTGCCACACACAGTATACTTTAACCATAACGGCACCCAAATAGTTTAAAAACTTAGCTGTTTTGGAAATGCTTCCATCCTTGGCCTGAATGCCAATGGTTATGCAATTATGGGCATCAGATAAATTGTTCTATTTCCACATTACAACAACAGCTGCATTGTTTTCCGTGTTCCGTTGACACACTTTGTATACTGCTAGGTCTACCACCTCTCATGTGTGAGTATTATTGCACATTGATTTCAAATGTAGGTGGTGGTCACATTCATGTGGCTGGTCCATATAGACAACTCCAAAAAAAAAAAAAGGGGGGGGGGGGAGGTTGCTATTAGTATTGTCTGCAAGGTCATTAATGTACAACATGAACAGTATGAGTCCCAACACTCTTCTCGCTCAGAGGCAAATGTTTTTCTGAAATTGAGAAATTCTGCGTCTACTAGACTGACCTGTAAACGGCAGAAAATTTTGTTTTGTTTTCTTTTTGTTTTAATCAGAAGATGCAAACCCCATGAGTAGATCACTGTTACATCTAACTAACTGAAGAACATGTAACTAGAATACTCAAAACACTGTGAGTTTCCATGTAGATGATCAAGCAATATTCAAATACCTCTCTCTCTCTCTCTCTCTCTCTCTCTCTCTCTCTCTCTCTCCTTCCCCCCTCCCTCTCTCCCCCCTCCCTCCCTCCCTCCCCCCCTCCCTCCCCCCCTCCCTCCCTCCCCCCTCTCCCTTTCTCCTCACCCTTTCTCTTAATGAATACATAAAAATGAGAGGTAAAAACAGCCTTTAGCACTTTTAAAACTTTTTCAAAAGTTAATAACCTCCTTTGCTACATAATGCACAGCTAAATCCTGTGATACTCTTGTATACATGGACACTTTGGGACTGAAGAACACAGTTTGACAGTTAAATTCACTTGAAAATGATCTTTATCTTTTGCTATCGATATTTTGTCCTTTCTCACAATCTATGATAGCTGTCATCATGTTGGGTAACTTACACCAATAAACTACTATTAATCTGTGTAGTGCACTTCATGTGTATACAGCAATATTCTTCTAACCGTGTATAACTTTCTAACAGCTGTGAGAAAATTATATAAGTACCTTGAAATCTTTATGTTTCAAGCAGCAACACTTAATATAAAAATTACAGTAACAAAAAAATTGAAAGGAGTGCAAACAATGTGTCCCCATGCAGTAGTTAATGTTTCATGGAAGGGAGAAAACATGCCAATTAATTTACCATCTCCCATGACTATGAAGTATTAACTAATTGGTTCATGAAATAAATGGGTAGAGACTGAAGTGATGAGTGAAAATTTGTACCAAGGCCAGGAATCGAACCCAGGTCTCCTGCGTACTAGGCAGGTGCGTTAGCCACGAAGACACCTTGACACAGTGGTTTACGCAACTGCACAGATTACCCAATCACGGCTTCCTTCTCGATTCAAATTCTCACTGCTGTCCCAGCGTACTTTAGATTCCCCCTTACATATGAACAGAATTGCCAAGGTTCTCCATGTTCTGGAATAACACCTCAGCATCGAACGAAAGTGGGAGATCCAGCCTGACACCCAGGTACAGGTATCTATACAATGTTTAAGTACCTGTACCTGACTTTCAGGCTGGATCCCCCCATGTTCCCTTGTTTTGTTTGTAATGAACTACAACTAATAGTTGAGTGGCAAGTGAAGTGTGATACAGTGGTTGAACTGTGGTTTGTGTAGGTCTGTATATGCTGTGCTTGTTAGAAACATATTTCATTTGCCAGACACAATTTAATTTTACCTATTAACTTATAACAATATTCATATATATGAAGAAGATTCTGTCACCAGTCTTTCTTGTCATAGGCTGTCCAATAAAGGCAACTGCAACGATGTGTTAAGAGTTAATATTTGTACATTCAGCTGACAGTGTCCATAGATTTGTGTTTTAATGCGGAAAGGCTTTCTCAATGTGACGTGATGTGTTTTCATTAGGCTCTATTACAAATGTCATAAACTCTTACAATGTCCAATGGCAGCCAGCGCATCTCAGGCAGTTGGTAAAGGAAAAGATGAGCTGGAAGAGAAAATATAGATAAAAAATTAAAATTTTCATAGGATAAATTTTTCAGCTTAAAGACAATATTGATAAAATGACCCATGCACAAATGCAGAAGCAGACATAAATCAGTGTAAGCCTTCGGTAGGTGAAGATGTTCTTCTGTCACAGGATGAAGTGGACATAGTGTGCAAGCTATCTAATGAATGTGAAATTGTTCTATTCCACCCTAGTAACTGCACATCTAACACTCAAATTAGAAGTTATGTAGTTGATTCGTATCCCCCCCCCCCTCCCAAAAAAAAAAATTGTTAGGACAACCACCGTCCTCTACAACAAATAACTGAATTTGATACCTGTCCTAAAGATGAGTTTCATCGTTTATTTACTTCTAAAAATTACAATTTCAATTTGTGTAATGGTGAAATTGTTCAGAGAAGATGGTTAGCTTATTCAAAAGGTGCAAATGTTGTTTTTTTTGTTTGTGCTGCAAAGTCTTTTCTAACATTAAAGTATTACACATTCCAGGTGGTTACGGTAACTGGTGTCAAAATGTCCACAAGATTAAAATCTGTCAATGAAAAAACTCTGCAAATATTTTGCTACTTTTCCTTTAAGAGGAAATTCAGACAACTGTTCACTCACAACAATGGGAACTTCTTAAAGTTGCTCAAATTATTTGGAAAATTTGGTTCAGTTGTAGGAGAATGTACAAGGAGAACAACTTTTGGGAAAAACATACAAAATGAACTAATTTACATTCTCCTTCAAAAATTAAAAACAAAATGTTGTCTTCACTGAGAGCTGTTAAATATTATACACTGATCAGCCAGAACATTATCAGCACCTACCTAATTGCTTGTGTGTCCACCATTGGATAACACCTGCGCCATATCATGGCATGGAAGCAATGACACATTGATAGGATGCTACAGGGAGGTGGCAGTACATTTGCACACATGAGTCACCTAATTCCTTAAATTCTGGTGAGGGGAGCGATGACTTCTGATACCATGTTCATTCACATCCCAGATGTATTCTGCGGGTTCGGATCTGGTGAGTTGGGGGCCAGGTCACCAATTGGAACTAATCACTGTGTTCCTCGAACCACTGCATCACACTTGTCGCCTTGTGACACTGCACATTATCTTGTTGAAAAATGCCGCTGCCATCTGGAAACATGGTCGTCATGGAGGGGTGTACTTGTCTCTGCAACCAGTGTATGGTATTCCTTGGCCATCAATATGCCTTGCATGAGCTCCACCAGACCCATGGATGCCCATGTGAATGTTTCCCAGAGCCTACTGGAACTGCCACCAGGCTATCTCTGTCCTGCAGCACAAGTGTCAAGGAGCTGTTCCCATGGAAAGTGATGGATTCAGGCATTACAATCAGCATGATGAAGAAGGTATCGGGATTCAGCAGGCTATGCAACACTCTGCACAGTGCCAATGGTCAGTGCCAGTGATCACCTGCCCATTTCAGTTATAGTTGCCGATGTCATGGTGTTAACAGTGGCACAAGCATGGGTTGTCGGCTGTGGAGGCTCGTTAGGAGTGTTCGGTGCATTTCACACACATTTGTACTCTGCCCAGAATTAAAGTCTGATGTTAGTTTCACCACAGTTTGCTACCTGTCCTGTTTTACCAGTCTGCCAAGCCTACAGTGTCCAACTTCTGTGATGAGGGGTGGCTGCCCAACCCTACAACATCTGGATGTGGTTTCACCTTGGTTCCGCCACATGTTGAAGACTCTCGCCACAACACTCTTCGAACACCCAACAAGTTGTGCTGTTTCCAAAATTCACATGCCAAGCCTCTGGGGCATCACACTCCGCCCTTGGTCAAACTTGGATAGATTGCGCGTCTTCCCCATCCAACACATGGACAGTGTGCTCACTGATACTATATGCACTGTGTGTGTATCTGCCTAGCAGTTGTTCCTTACCAGGTGACACTGTGGTTTGGATGGGTTTATGTCAATAGTAGGTTGGTGGTCATAATGTTCTGACTGATCAATGTAGTATAATTTTGGACAGTACACCAGATATTTCTGGTGCTGAGCAGATGACAGTGATAGTGTGTTTCATTGATGTAAATTCTACTGATGTTGACACTGTGATACAAATAGTAGTGAACATTATCTTGGCTTTGTACCTGTAAGAGATACATCTGTTTCGAGGCTTGCAGGTGGAGTCTTAAAACAGTTAGAGGAAATGAAAATACCCTTGGAGGACATGAGGGGCCAAAGCTCTGAGAATGGTTCTAATATGAAAGGCAAAAACACAGGAATGCAAAAGCGGATTTTAAATATAAATCCAAAGGCATTTTGTGTTCCATGCAGTAGTAATTCCTTAAATCTAGCTGTGAATAGTGCTGCAAAGGCATCAGAAAATTCAGTTTCATTCTTTTGTTTGGTGAGCAAAGTCTTTGACTTATTTTCTACATCTATGCGACACATGGGCATTTTTGAATGGTCATATATCTGCCCTGACATTGAAGCCATTGAGTACAACTAGTTGGGAAAGTGGGAAAGTAGGATTGGTAGGATTGACGCAGTCAACCCCCCCCCCCCCCCCCCCCCTTCAGTACAACATAGCAGAGTTCTGTGATCCACCCATTGAACTAAAGTGAAGACGAAAATATGGGCAGAATGGTTGCATGTGAGGCTGATAGTTTGGCAAACCTTATAAGTGATTTTACGTTCCTTTGTTCAGTGGGGATGTGGTAAGATATGTTACTCCATATTAATATCAAAGATAAATCAAAAGCTATTGACTTACTCAACAAGAATATTTGATAAACTGCAGGGAGGACCTCAGATTCCAAAGTTACATACTGCACTCTAAGGAATTGGCAACTCAAATCGATATGAAAAACCCAACAGTAGATGGTACAACGCAGATACGAAAGAGACAAAATAAGAAACAGTTCCAGTATCAGGGAGAAGATAAGAAAGCGAAGACCCATAAGGGCATTATAAAATAGATTTTTACTTTAAACTACTGCATGTTATAATATGTGCTCTCAGTGAGAGATTTCAACAGCTTAAAAGTATCAGAGAGCTTTTTAACTTTATTAAATGACATTAGTAAAATTAAAGACATATCACCTGATATTCTAAGTGATAAGTGTTTCAAACTGTGCGGCAGTCTTAATCATGGACAAGCTAAGGACATCAAGTTCTCAACTTGCAAGATAAACTAAAATTGGTCTCAAGGTTGGTAAAGCCTGGCAGCACACCTATTGAAGTTCTGGAACTTGTACAAGTGTGTGACATTGCCTCCAATGTTAGGTATAACGTTATGCATTTTGCTAACACAACTGGTGACAGTGGCAAGTGGGGAAAGAAGTTTTTCAAAGCTTGAACTAATTGAAACCTGAGGTCAACAATGGGCCAGGAATGATTGTGTGGGCTGACAATAGTGCTGACTGAACAAGAGCTAGCTGAATGGATTTCAACAAATTTATACTGGACTTTGCTGATGTCAAAACAAGAAAAATATCAGTGTGTAAGGTAAGTGTGTAAACATATGTTTATCATTAATTTTAGTTCTGATTTATTTACATATTATGTATTTAGCGCTTTTGCAATCATCTACTTAATAAAGAATTATTGTAGGATAGGCCTACATAGTTTCGCGTAATGGCCAAATAAGTTGCAAAATGTCACTCGCCTGTGCAAACCTGTTGTTAGAAATCCTGTTTCACATACAATAGTTGTATGCAAGCTGTCGGTGTTTAGTGCTGCAGTGAACAGGTGTGAATTTGTTTCTTACTCTTTGTGATGTGCTATAATGAAAACCTGTCTCTCCCATTCAACATTTACACCACAGCAAATAATCAGTACAAAGTGCAAATGGTTCACATTGAAAGTACTGTGAGAACTCTTATTTGCCTCTACTCCCACTTGTTACTATCCATTTGGTGCTCAAAGTGCTTCCCTCTCTGCACCACACGCTCCCCTCTTCTCAGCGAAGAAGAAAAATTGAACAGTTTTTAGTTATATACTCTGAAAGTGACATAACTTAATATTTTAATATTGGAGTTACAACTCAAAATGTATAACACAGTGAACATTTCATTTCCGTTTCGCCAACTCGTACCCCATACTTGGCTCTCATCTTACAAGATGTGAATACATCAAAAAGATGTACGAGTAAGTTTGATATGTAAAACTAAGATGTCATGGATGAATGACAATGTGAAAGACATTGACTATGTTCGAAAATGCAACAAAGGAGGAAGGGTGAAATTTTTACATCGCGTGGCTCTTCACCTGCCTGCCCCTCTACCCCTGCCTGCCCCTCTACCCCTGCCTGCCCCTCTACCCCTGCCTGCCCCTCTACCCCTGCCTGCCCCTCTACCCCTGCCTGCCCCTCTACCCCTGCCTGCCCCTCTACCCCTGCCTGCCCCTCTACCCCTGCCTGCCCCACTACCCCTGCCTGCCCCTCTTCCCCTGCCTGCCCCTCTTCCCCTGCCTGCCCCTCTTCCCCTGCCTGCCCCTCTTCCCCTGCCTGCCCCCTCTTCCCCTGCCCTGCCCTTCCCTGCCTGCCCCCCTCTTCCCCTGCCCTGCCCTGCCCTGCCTGCCCCCCTCTTCCCCTGCCCTGCCCTGCCCTGCCTGCCCCCTCTTCCCCTGCCCTGCCCCCCTCTTCCCCTGCCCTGCCCTGCCCCCCTCTTCCCCTGCCCTGCCCTGCCCCCCTCTTCCCCTGCCCTGCCCTGCCCTGCCTGCCCCCCTCTTCCACTGCCCTGCCCTGCCCTGCCTGCCCCCCTCTTCCACTGCCCTGCCCTGCCCTGCCTGCCCCCCTCTTCCCCTGCCCTGCCCTGCCCTGCCCCCCTCTTCCCCTGCCCTGCCCTGCCCTGCCCCCCTCTTCCCCTGCCCTGCCCTGCCCTGCCCTGCCCTGCCCTGCCCTGCCTGCCCCCCTCTTCCCCTCTCCTCCCCTGCCCTGCCCTGCCCTGCCCTGCCCTGCCTGCCCCCCTCTTCCCCTGCCCTGCCCTGCCCTGCCCTGCCCTGCCTGCCCCCCTCTTCCCCTGCCCTGCCCTGCCCTGCCCTGCCTGCCCGCCCCCCTCTTCCCCTGCCCTGCCCTGCCCTGCCCTGCCTGCCCCCCTCTTCCCCTGCCCTGCCTGCCCCTCTCTTCCCCTGCCCTGCCCTGCCCTGCCCTGCCTGCCCCCCTCTTCCCCTCCCCTCCCCTGCCCTGCCCTGCCTGCCCCCCTCTTCCCCTGCCCTGCCCTGCCTGCCCCCCTCTTCCCCTGCCCTGCCCTGCCTGCCCCCCTCTTCCCCTGCCTGCCCCCCTCTTCCCCTGCCTGCCCCCCTCTTCCCCTGCCCTGCCCTGCCCTGCCCTGCCCTGCCTGCCCCCCTCTTCCTCTGCCCTGCGCTGCCTGCTCCCCTCTTCCCCTGCCCTGCCTGCCCCCCTCCCTCCTGCCCTGCCTGCCCCCCTCCCTCCCGCCCTGCCTGCCCCCCTCCCTCCTGCCCTGCCTCCCCAGCTCCCTGCTGCCCTGCCTCCCCCACTCCCTCTTGCCCTGCCTCCCCAACTCCCTGCTGCCCTGTCTCCCCCACTCCCTCTTGCCCTGCCTCCATGTGTGTGTCAGGCAATGAGCAGTGGCGAGGCCACGACATGCCCTGCTCCCTAGCAGCATTAGCATTAGGATGACCCTCTTTTTTACTTCAGCATCTCCATTGTTACATTGTTACCAGCCACATTTGTCAATTGAAAGGTATTTTTATTCTCTAGATTGCAAGATTGTCTGTAAAGACAACTAGGGGGGATGGTGAATCTTTCTGAGACCAATGAGATTTGATACATGTAACTGAGCATACGCCAAATCTACTGCCTTCCAGTACCCTATTGTTGTGCCCCATATTCATGTAGCGAGGGAGGCCCAAAGAGAGCATCTTTATAGGTCCATCAGACATGGCAGCATGGGTGTAGAATGGTAGTTGCTGGGCTGCTGCATTTCTCGTTGCCCTCCAAAAATCCTCCAAGGAGAAAAGAAGTACTCTCTGTCAGGTCAGCTCCTGCAGACTTCACAGTGAATGCTGTGATCGTCCACTACTTGAGGAGCTGCAGGAACCCTCCAGTCATCTCTCACTTGAACAACAACTAGTGTCAGCTTAGGTACAGACAGTTTAGTGCCGGGCACTCCATGGGAGCTGCCTCTTCTTGGGCAGTAGGTGGGGTTTCTTGGTGTGTAATCACTGGCTGGTCCCCTATCTCAATGTCGAACAGTGCCTGCAAGCTGTTGGCAGTTCCTATTTCTGGGGCACTGGGCATCCTTTCTGGATGGGCCATGTGATGAGATGGGGCTGTGGTCCAGGCAAGCCCCACAGTGCTAGTTTTGGGGACAATGTGTTTCTTACCACCAGTTGTCAAGCAGTGACTTCCCGCTATTCTTTGGTGTGTTTTTGACACTCGCAGACTGTGTCACGTTTTTACTTATTCTTGTCCAGGCAGAGCAGCTCTGGTGCCATATCTCAACTCTTCCAATATGTATGAATAGTGCCGTGGCACATCAAAAACCCTCTGTGTCACTCACATCTTTCAGCTCCATGTGCATGTCCATGTCCGCAGGCCATGGCAGTGTACATGGTGAGACAAATGGATGTACCAATGGAGCAGGCTCAGCCAGATGGGGATATGTCAAACACATTGCTTGATCTTGTTGCTCTGGTGGCTTCCACATCTCAGCTCACCCAGTGACAACCAAGTAACTAATTCTCCGACGCTGGACCTGCATCTTACATATTCCACAGGAGCAGATCCCATACAGAATGCTTGTGTTGCACTGCTTGCGCAAGTCCTATGAAATGTTGTTTGGCTAGGGCCTCCCATCGGTAGACCTATCGCCTGGTACAAGTCTTTTGAGTTGACACCACTTTGGCGACTTGCGTGTTGATGGGAATGATATTATGATGATGATGATAACGATAACACCCAGTCCCTGAATGGAGAAAATCTCCGACCCAGCCAGGAACCGAACACGGTCCCCTTTGCATGGCATTCCGTCACACTGACCACTCAACTATTGAGGCAGACACAGATCCTATAATGGTCAAGCATTCGCAGTATGAAACAGTGAACCATTCCCTGCTACCCCATTTGTGCAGCTAACCACTCCCAGAATTTTTCCTGTAAAGCATATTATCTGCTTTCTCGTCTGTGCATAAAGTATCATCCTACCTAGTGATTTTACTGACTGCTAAAATTTTGTTTTTGCAACCTCTGTGAGATCCTTCAGAAATTCTTACACCTGGTCTTGTCAATCTGAATGACCTTAAACTGGACACAGATTTCTCATTTTGACTTAATTAAGCACATTAATAATTTTGATGTCCTATTGAAATTTATGGTAGATAGTGATGAATTCTTCTCAGGTTATCAGCCACCACTCGGCTGATAACATGAGAAGAATTCATCAGTGGAGTATGCCGAGAAACACTGAAATCGCATATTATGGTAGATAATCTACAGTGATGTGACAAATAACTCAAAAACTATTATTCCAATTGCAGCCTGGCGCTAATGCTATGAATACAGTGTACTAGCCCCTCGGCTTTGCTCGCATACCTGGTTGACACATTTCTTGCAAACATCTATCTTCCCCTTCTCTGTCCACCCCTTCTTCCCACCATCTGTGTAAGTGATTTACAGTGGTTAATTATTCCAATCTCTAGTGGGCAGTAACATCATGTGACCTGGATTTGTGATGCCCCATTAAGACAATGTCAGTCCATTGGAATGTAGACTGCAGCACAAAAATTATGGACTAATGAAAGTAATATTAAAAATTGGAAGTGGACGTATGTAGGAACATTGTGCATAACAAGAAATGTAGTGCAACACAGTGCACACATTTGAAACTAATATTTATTTACAGCAAGACTTGCTTAAACACACTATTCTTTGTTACATCTCCAGGCACTGTGATGTATAAATTGTGAGCTCATCCTAGAGCAAGCGATCTACAACAGCTAGCAGGAGAAGCCTGGTAGCAACAAATTCACTCCACTGTATTGAACTGTCTGCCCTTGAGACTTATTTACTATAGTTGCAATTAGTACGGGAAATTGCAGATGGAATTAGAGGCCCCCTGGAATGACCTGTATTTGAAGGTTGTTCGCCCTTCCCTTTCCTTGTTAAGGTGGCAGCCTTGATCACATTGTCTGGCATGTTACTAACATACTGCTGTATTCCACTGTAAAGTAGGATCTTCAAATAAGTTCAGAAACTCTTTTGGAACTGCACAGCTTCATCTGCATCCAATGCAGTATCAAAAGATGTGTACTCATTCACATCACCCTCTCACATGCCTTGTAATGTACTGTTTACATTATTGACAGTGTCATTTCAGGTGCAAGAATCACTGTCTCTCACAACCATTGCATAGTGTTGAAGTTATTCCCAATATCCAGCTGGACACCATCTATGAACTCTGCAGTGGAAGGTACAACAATCCAAAGATGTGATTTCAAATGTACACTGCCAGCTGCATCAGTGGCTACTATTCTTTCTCTGATTGCTTGTAACTATTCTGAGAACACTTGTGCTGTGCCATCCTGCAGAGATGCTCTCATATTTTGATTCAACAACACTTCATGCACGTGACCCAACAGAAATAAATATCTCAAACATGGGTTAATTGTGTCAGCAGGTGTAGACTTTGTGATGAAATGCAGTGTTTGATGAAAGTCTGCACACAAGAGTGCCATGATGCCACCCATTGTGTTGTTGTTGTTACCTCTTACACCCCTAAAAGCTACGTCCAGCACCTTGATGAAATTGTTGTGTGCCATGATGTACTCATCCCACACAATTACATTACATGTCCTAACACCTGACCTCTGGCCTTGTTTTTGTTGCATGATGGATATTCTTGTTGTGCTATGTCAGGTGGTAACTTAAGCATGGAATGGGCAGTCCTTCCTTCCTCCCTCCATTAATGTTATCGCAGTGCTTGAAGTGGCGACAAAGAGAGAGGAAACCTCTCACCATACCCTGATTTCGGCCAGAATTAAATTTTCTATGAAGGTTTTTCTTGTGCCTCCAGGTGCATCAAGGAAAATTATGACACCCCATTGTTATGGTATGCAACCTGTGATAATATAATGTGCTTTCTTCTGGTCCTCATTCAGTTGCAAGTTGTCAACGTTGAAGTTCATTTTAGGTATGTACTCCGCCCACAATACAAGTTAAAGCAAATTTTGTTGCTCTTGCCGCAGGCGTTTGTCCTCAAGGAAAATCAACACTCTGTTGAAAACATCCAACCCAAACATAATGGCCACAATTGGATTTTGCCAGGTATGTCCTCACAGCTACAGTTGGAGTGTGGCAAGTACGACCTTACTCATTGCCTTCTTATATTTCTCCAAGTATGTTTGGATTACAGTGGCTGCTTCTCATTAATATTATATCAAAAAGGTTCATTATGTGCTGGGACAGGGAGACCAGTTGGATTTGGCGTCCTTCATTGGGTTACCCCAGTGCTTGGCTCTTTCAAGTAACCCCAACTTGTGACATGCCTCAATAAGTGTTGTGCACACATTGCCATTTACTGTTCGCAACTCCATGGAGGTATGTGGTCTGCGAACCACATAAAGAAAAAGTCTGAGGAAGTAGCATTTTGTGTTATTTGGGTGCAGTGTGAACATCCTAGCCAATGCATCTCTTCCAACAGCTTAATGTCTAGGCTCACATTGGCCTACTTTTCTCATGTCAAATCTTTCCCTGATGTGTGCCACTTGTATACTTAGGCACACCTAGATACAGCAAAGTTCTCACAAATGGATCCCCCTGACATAATTAAAAGAACGTTGGCTACAGTGGAGTCATTGTCTTTGTTGAAGTACACTGTTTGGTCATTTTCCAAATGCATGTTGAGATGTGTGATGGCAGGGTGCCATTTGTGAATTGGAAATCTGGTGATGTGCCAAATTGTGTCATTGCAGCTGGTGAACCTCCCCAACTGGTATTGCATTGTTTTGTCTGCATTTTGTTCATTGCAAATGTCAAACACTGCCCAGTCTCTCCCCTTGTTGACATATCTGCATATGTATTTAATTGACTTTAAGCTGGTACAGTACTCCACATTGATGTGTGCACACAGAATTTTCATTAATAGTGCTGTGTATGGCACAGTCCATTTGTTATTCAGGTTCCAGTTGTAAGTGGCCACCAGTAAGTGTTATTGTGAACCGTATATTTTCTGGTCATTGACATCTGTATGCTGGATATCCGTCATTTCCAGTTTGCATTTTGTTGACAATTGTTCACAGACAGTTCTTGATGCAGATGCTATTCCTCATACATGGGGATTGTGGACTGATATTGCTGGATGGATCATGGATCATATGCTTTGTTATCAATTCGAAAAGTTCGTGATCTTGTACAGTGTCCAGCAGCTCTGAGCATATGATGGCACTGATGTCCATATGCTGCAGTTTGTTTACTAAATGCAAGAAATTATGTGTGTGTGTTAGTCCTTGCATCTGCCACTCAGTTGTGTACATCCAACAATGGACCAGTCCAGATACACAACCGTTTTCTAATACACCAATTAGTTTCACCTGCCTGTACATGAATACTCTTGCAACTATGTTATGCAACTCACTGGGCACTTGATTGTTGGTGAGTATCCTCTTGATCTCTAGCATCTGCAGATTACATATGAAAGTGATGAATAAATCGTTTTTCCCATATTTCCTCGTGTGTGTCATCACATCTTGGGTGCATTTGCGCATTTGTCTAGGACTGCATGTGAACATCACCAGTAGTATCACTAATGCAATGAGATTTTCTATATTCCTGTTGTCTGCAACAACATCTCTGAGGTTCACATATTCCTCAACACACAAATTATTTGATTGACACGGATGTATGGAAATAGCTTGTTCTCAATTTTAGCATACATATCGACCATGTATTGATGAAACAGTTGCCGACAGTTTACTTAGGGGTTGTGCTCATTCTCTCAGACCATAAGTCAGTACATGGAAAACTCCATAGTAGATGCCATCTTATTGTGGATGCACCAGTTGGTGGTATCACCTGTCTTACATTTAAATGGTACCCATCCTTACCAAGAGGGGAACAGCATGAGGTATTCTAGGCTGTCGTACAAATGAAATGTGCACCAATTCATTGTACCACCAGTGAAGTATGATGTCATGGTGGTCAGAACTGTCTGTTTGTGATAACTGCCACCACTTCACGTTCATGTGGCACACTGAAGCACCATTCATATTCACCTGGTGACCATTGATCTTCCCTTATGATGAATTTTGTAATCATCCATCAGCATATGTTCTGAACAGGTTGATGCAACTGTTGTGTTGACAGCACTTTTTGTAACATCAACACAATTTTACGCCTTGTTCCTGGAATGTAAGCACACATAGTGTCCATTTCCATTTCTTCACTGCCCATGAAGTATTGTTGAAGGAATTTTGGGTGGATGGTCACACGATGGCATCGAGGAACTGAATTTGTGGTAACTCTGCCCCTGCACCATAAATTTTGTAGGAAATGTGGCCTGCTCAGAAACTGCCTTCAATTGATAAGCAGGTATGTGCACTGCATTATCGTGTAACTGTGTCTTGCATCGCTTGCAGTCACATCTCATGCTGTTATACTGCCTCTGATGTGCTGGATTCAGCTGAGCATTGTTTCATGTTTTGTAACTGGGTGTCATACCATTGGACCATCTTTGAGGCTATGCTTGTGGAAGCTGTGTTGCTCAGTGTTCCAGTCATGTGTTCTTTTCCTGGGTAATTCCCTGTCTGCTCTTATGCTTACATTCTTGGCACAGGGGCCACAATACTGATTGCTGTATGTTTCCTTTTTAAAGTTTTGCTGGTCGCACTAGTATAACGCTTCAGAAGGAAGCATGTGGCATTACCTTGTGAGTAGGTCCACAGGTGTGGTGGCATGGTGAGATGCTAGATAGGAGTTGTGGCCATGCCTCCCATACATACCTGATGTGACATTGTCCACATCTCTGTGAAGTTACCATATGCAGCTGTGGGGTGCAGTCATGTAAGTGCAGAACTTCAATTGTGGATCCAGAAAGAGGGAGCGGGAAGGGGGGGGGGGGGGGGGAGACGTGTGCAGCACGTTAGTCAAGCATCTTCTGACAGTTCACTGGAGCAATTTCAACCAAATTTGGCATGCATACTGCTTGCCCACAAGAGTCACTGCTGTGGGGATTAGATCCCATAGGATGGAAGATATGGGCAATCTACAGTACAGGGGCTGGAACACACTGTTTTCCTCATGTCTCCAATCCTATGGTATCTATGAGGTTACGACTCTTGTGGGGCAGGCAGTACGCATATCAAATTTGGTTGAAATTGATCCAGTGGTTTGGGGAGAGATGCTGAACATACATACATACATACATCCTGTTACATCTTTAAACACATCTGGTGTTCGTTGTTTCGGTCTACAGTAGATCTCAGTTTCAAACAGATAGCAGTAGACTGATGATAACTCGTGAACTATAACTCACAAAAGCACAAAACGGCAGCTCCGTGGCCGTTTATAAATCCTGAAAACTCTTCTGTAATCAAAATAGTAGGTGCTCATAGAATGCACTTTCAATAATAAAAACATTTTAACAACAGTGGATCACAACTCACAAGTAACTGCTCACTGCTCATCTGTGGCAGTTGGACAGTTTATACTGATCATCAAACAGATCTTGTATGCTAACACTGTGTAAGTTTGAAACTTTTGCTTCATTAGTTATCACATTGTATTTATTCTGTACCTCAGTCATTTGGAATCACTTATCCTGGGAAAAAAAGTGGCAAAGACATTAGAAATGCTGGGATTTAATGGTTCATTGTTGATAAGATTGAATGCTTCTTGCAGCTAATCACACAAACAGCTAGTTACCAGAATCATACAGATACAAACTGTACAGTGTTTAAAGAAGTTGAGTAAAGGACAGTACAGTAGTCACATCTGTAAGTTCATGCTATTCATAAGTAAATGATTCTCCAAGCTGGGCATTTAACTTGTTTAATTGAACGCAAAACAACAATGGAAATTCCTGGAAGGGAAAACACATAAAATAAGGAAAATGCAGTCACTGACCTATAGTGGACTGATGCATCACACACAAATACACAAATAATGGTATTCACAGTAGCTTTTGAGCTCTTGCTCTTTCTCTGGTAAAAGTACACACATTCATACACCCACAACACACACTCCCACTGTTGTGCTGAGGCAGATTAGTGGTTATCTGTCATTGAGAACATTGACCTCAGCAGATGGAGGTTGGGGGGGGGGGGGGGCGGGGTTTGACAGGAAAGGATGCAAGAATGCAAGAGGTTGGGGGGGGCTAGCCGTATGACTCAGCAGGTGCACAGCAAGACAAATGCAGTTCAGAGGGCAGAGATAAAGACAGTGATTGGGAGGTGTGTGAGAGAGGAGAGGACAGGAGGGCAGAGGGAAGGATGGTGGAGAGGGAGAATGGGACAGGAGAGAGAAAGGGAGAGTGGTGAAAAAGGGAGAGGGTCAGAGAGAGAGGTGGGGAGGAAGAGTTGTGGGAGAAGACAGTACAGCTCCTAGATGGGGAAGGAATGGTGTGGACAGAAGAGAGAAGAGAAAAAAATAAGCTGAGGCGTGGGAAAGCAAAGGATTAAGCCAGGGGAGTCCTGAGTGTGCTGCCATAAGCTGGTGCCAGCATACTAGGTGGCATAGAGGTTGTGAGAAGATTGATAAAGGCCAAAGACAATTGCAAGATACACACAGGAAACATGCCACCAACACCCCCTCGGCCGCATGTATTTAGTTGCCGCCATGCTCCGTGTTCCAGTCTGTTATCCAGCGAGCCATCGAGTCAGAGTCGCAGTCACAGCCTCTAGCTCTGAATCAGACAGCACATAGTGATCAGAATAATGTACACTGAGAGTGCCAGATATGCTGGAGAAAGAATTCCCACTTGTTTATTTCATAGAAACTTGTGCTGGAAGGGAGTATCCAAATGACCTGTGTAGTGAAGCGACTGTGGTGATGTGGTGCACAGCATGTTCAGTAACTGGATGGTAAGGTTTGTCATTTGCCACAGTTTTAAGGTGGCCATTCATATGTGTAGGCAGTTAATTATTTTTCATGCCCACATGGATTGCTATACAGTAATTGCAGCACAGCTGATATATAACATGGCTGCTTTCACAGATGGCCCAATTTTTTTATTGAGTAGGAGATGCCTGTGGCTAGATTGGGATAGGAGGGGGTGGTTGGGCAGATGGGACAGGTCTTTTACCTGGTTCGACTACAGGGAAATGATCCATCGAGCAGGATTGGAATAGGAATATATAAGGATATGCTGTTGGTTGGGTGAGCGGTGGATCACTTTGGGTGATGTTGGAAGGATTTTGGTTAGACTATCCCTCATCTCAGGTTCTCTCAGAGTAGTATTAGAGATAGTCGAAGCCCTGATGCAGAATGTTGTTGAGCTTATCAAGGCCAGGGTGATACAGAATGATCAGAGAAGTGCTGGTCAGTGGCTAGTTAACAGTAACATGTCTCCTGGTGTCAGTGGAAGAAAGAGAGAGACTGCTGTAGGGGGAGGAGGTGGGGAGGGGGGGGGGGGGGCATGAGCTGCATAGGATATTGTCTGTCAGAGTAAAGGTTCTTGCGAGATTATTGGTATATTTAGATAACTCTTGCGTTCCACTGTTAGTGCAGTGTCCATGGATGGTGAGGCTATAAGGAGGAGACTTTTTGACTTGGAGTGCGTGACAGCTGTCAAGATGGAGGTACTGTTGGTTGTTCCTGTGCTTGGTATGAACACGCGTTGAAAGAGCCATCTGAGAGGTGGTGGTCAACACACAGTACCAATGAATTGTTTATAGACATGGCCTTTAAATGTGAAGTAACTGTGGGTCAGGATGTGGTTGGCTAGAAGGCTTAGGAAAGACGTGGTGGGTATGATATCAGGAAGAAGTTTGGAAAGGTGGTGTTCCATAGCTGCAAGGCCGTGGTCATGGGGGATGTTGGATGCATAAGGATAGCACACCCACAGTGACCAATAAGGAGTGTGGTGGTAATGGCACAGGAAATGTGAAAAGGCAGTAGAGGAAGAGAGTGGTGTCTTTAATGTGGAGTGGAGGGTCACAGAAAATAGTTTGGAGCTGTTGGTCAACAAAGGCAGAGGTTCATTCTGTGGGAGCATTGTACCCAGCCATAATGGAACAATCAGTGGGGAACACCTATGGGATTGGGTTTGTGGAATTTGGGGAATAGGGAAAAGGTGGGAGTGTGGGTGTTGCTGGTATGAGCAGTTAGATGGATTCAGATGTCTCGTTTGAAGTAGAGCTAAGGCCTTGAGGAACAGGTGGATCTCCTGTTGGACTTCTGGGATGGGATCATGGTCGTAAGGGTTGCATACAGAGGTATTGGAAACTTGGTGGAGACCTTGAGGCACATTGACACTATAATTTGTGATGACTGGGAGGAGACTGTCTGCAGGAAGGATGATAAGGTCTGGATTGGTTTTCAGGCTATGGATAGCATTGTGTTCCATAGGAGTGATGTTGAACCCAGTGGGAAAGGATTTAGGAAGGGAAGGGGAGTCCAGGTTAGAAGTGAGGAATTTTTGAAAGACAACCAGGGGATGACTGGGTGGCAGGGGAGAAGAATCATGGTTCAAGGGAGATCGGAAATGTTTTAAACGAAGTTCTGTGTAAGGTTTTTATTGCCTGTTTTTAGGGTTGTGCAGTGAAGAAGTGTTTCCCCTGTAGAGAATGAGTACAGGAAAGAAGGTCCTTTAAAAGTCCAGCAGGGCTGAAGTTGTGTTTCGGGCTAAAGGTTAACTCTTTAGAAAATACTGAGACTTCTGTAGGGGTCAGAGTTTTGTCAGAAAGGTTGGCAACAATGTTCCAAGATGCCTATTCAAAAAGTATTTGGGAATATGGAAGGTGGAGTAAGTTAGCAAGGCAAGGCCCAGAGAGCTATGAGCGGTTGAGAGCGAGAGATTATATCAGAATGGTAATCTCTTCTTTGTCTACATAATCCCATGCTGTCATAAGACAAGTGTATCTGTGACAGCTTCCTCAGATGGCGCTGGGAATTTTGTTCCAACTGCTGAAGGGAAGTGTTTCTGTTGCAGTGATAGCATGAAAGAAGTTGTGATCGCAGGATAAAAGGATTTTGTGAAGGGAGTAGAGGTTGTCAAGTATGCTCTGAGCTTGGACTGTATGATTATGAATGTACAGATTAGTGAGGGTGAGGTACTAATGAACTGGAAAAGGTTAAGGCTCTTGCAGTAGGATGGGTGACAGCCTGAGATGTATCCATCAGGCTGGATACATTTCCCAGACAAGATGTCAGAAAGAGGATGTGTGCTTGGAGTTTTGCTAGAGCAAAGGTGAGTTTTCTGAATTGGCAAATGTCTAATAGCCAGGGACTCATGATTGAGTGGTCAGAGGACAAAAGAAGTGACTGAAAAAAATAGGTAAAAAATATTGATAGTAAGAAGGTGCAAATTTATGGTTGTAGTGTTATAAATAGTGGGTCTGTTTAGAGAGATATGTTAGAGGGAAGATTAGAAAATGGAAGTAGTAGACACACTCATAAATATGTATGTTTGTTATCAACTTTACACATGCAACAGTAGATAAACATGTGTGACAGTACAATGCAATCATAAATAAATACACATGATGACCTAAAACTCAAGTTAGTCAGCATGAGTTGGCAGTGGAGAAGAGGTTAGAAACTCCATTGGGATTAAATATTTGAAGAGGCTGTCACTGTGAGAGCAAGGAGTTGCAGTACAGAACTTATTACTATGGTGGCAGTTGTAACAGCAGATGTTCAAATTGTCCAATGCAGGATGACAAGTTGTTTTTTTGAAGGCAGGACTGTAGAGGAGAAGAAAATGTAGACATATTAAGGGATAAATATTGGATGAATGAGTTATATATAAGAAAATTGTTTGATAGCGCAGGAAATGTATTCGGAGTTACAAATAGGGGCAGCCTCCAACTGTAGAATGAGATGACAACATTGAAAATTTTTTCTGGACTTGGACTCAAACCTAAAATTCGCACTTGTTGTGGATGGACACCTTAACTGTTTTGGCTATCTGTTGACACTTCACAGCTAGACCAAAACTTCATTGTCTGTGTGTCATTAACCTACACTTGCACACTTAGTGTAGCACCCTTACTGGGGAGACGTTTAAGTGGAAGTCGCTAGCCTGGTATCAGTGGATAAATACAGTATTGCTATGCTTGTGAAAGTGATGGAGAAGAGGGCACCCCCACCATCCTGGGTGCCTGGAAGACAGGACTGTCAATGACATGAAGGCCATTTTGATGTCGGCCTCCACAACGAAGGGTGTCAGCTTGGGGAGTAATGAACTGGTGAAGAGAGGAGCTGGAGGTGGGGACCTGACTACAATCCCTGCTGCTGGCATTCAGGCTTAGTGCAGAGGGAGGGGCTGGCACTGGCTATGAGAAGCAATTCCAGAGAACAGGAGACTGGTGGTGCTGATCTGATGGTATCAGATGAACAGGTGGCGCCATTTGAACAGGAGATGCCAGGCGAAAAGCCAGTGTCAGGGCCCCAGCTCACAGAGTTGGCCCATTGCCCACCCTGGAATGTAAAGGGTTCTAGTGGTGCACCAGGAGCTGATGCTCAGTGCAAGCCATGAAGAAATGGTTGTTGTGCTGGCTGTGTATGATGGTGTGATCCAGTGGTGGCACCGCCCAAAAACCATGCTCCAGAGCAGATGTGCCAGGCACAGACTTTGACGAAACTGGCACTACTGGAGGCAACCACCTGGCAGCAAGAGTTGAGCAGCATCCACTGTTGACGATCATGCAGGAGCTTTGCGGGATTCTTAGCCCTAATTGATGTCATTCTGTAGGAGCTTAGTAAAACAAAAGAACCTCTTCAAAGGGAAAATATGCTACGTACTTGTATATTTGTGTCTTACAATTCCAGACAAGGTGTTCTGCCTCTCTGTTCAGCTGCAGATGGAAAGTAGGTGCCATGATATGGCAAATGGCATTGTGGGTACAAAAGTCCTGAAAGATTGAGCCAAAAACTGAAGACTTTGTTCAAAACAAAAATGCAAGACCAGCCTTCGATGGATGATATCTTCAACAGTACTTTGATAGTTCTGCCTGTGCTCATAGGCAGACAGTGAATGACATAAGGAAAATGAAACAAGGGACTAAATCCTTTATTGGCTGCCGGATAACCAAGTTCACTCACCACACAAAAATGCAATTTAAGAAATTAGTAGAAGCTGATGAACATTTCAGTCATACACACATTGACCTCATTGGGCCTATGCATCCTTCTAATGGCATGACTTACTGCTTGACTGGTATCAGTCACTTCACATCTTGGATGGGAGTCACACCACACGAAGACATTACAGCTGAAAAAATACCAAAGGCTTTCTATCTGCAATGGATGGCAAGATTTGGCATTCCATCACAGGTAATCACTGACCAAGGAAAACAGTTTAGATCACAGTTGTTTAATAGTTTGGAAATGCATGTGAAATGAAAATTCAACAAACTATGCCATATCATCTTCATTGCAGTACCAAGGTTGAATGACTAAATAGAACCTTGAAATCTGCAATCACGGCCCATAACACTTCTAATTGGACAGAAACTATACCTACTGTTCTACTGGGGTTCCACTCTGCTGTACGAGACACATCGAGCCATAAAGTTGCACAGATGGTATGTGGAAAGACTATAAGACTTCGTGGTGATTTTTTTGAACACCCAACTATGAAGACTGACCCTGATTCGTTTGCATCTGATTTGCAAACGCAAATGTTATGTATGAAATCTAGTTGTTCCAAGAGACGTGCAGACATTTTCTCATGTCTTCTTGAGATGTAACAGGGTTAGGAAACCATTAGAACATACATATGATGGTCCTTTCCTTGTCATAGCAAGGCAAGAAAAATATTTCTCTATCGAGAGGACATGCGAAAACATACATGTATCAGTGGACAGACTTAAACCAGTCTCTCTCTTACAGGGGAAAAAGGGAATTAGAAAAGGATCTTCAAAAATTTTCCAAGGACATCCAATCACATTATTCCCCAGAGAAATCACCACCTAATGTCAGAGGATCAATTGTTTGAGCAGGTTGTCTCTGTGGATAAATAATGAACTATCACATCAGACACTGTAAAAAGTTTCTTGTAATTATGATGTAAAATTTTTTTGTCATTCTAATGTACTTTATATTTGTTTTGGTTTAATGTTGTGTTGACCTTTTGTAGGAAATTGTTTTCAGAACTGTGTATTAATTCATATCTACATTACTGGTGGGGGAGTAGTGTAGAGATCACAGTGATTATGGGAGAAATTTTTGAACAGCTATTCATTGTAGCAACAGGAAAAATAATTGAGGGTTCACTGTTATTCACATGCTGTTTCAAGATACCCTGAATTTTTTTTATTTTTATAAATGCTTTGTGTTATTTGTTTTGGAAAAAATTAAGTGATATTGTGTAATTAGCATTGTTTGTTGGAAGCTGTTAAATAAAAATTGTTAAGCAACATTTTTGAGCTCCAGTAAATATATCATGCTACATCAATTATAATACAAGACTATTGCATTTCAGATACTAACACAAAAGAAATAAGTGATACAAAAGGAAGTTAAATAAATTATTTCATCTAAAAGCTGTATAATTAGAAAGTGCCAAAAGTACAGGAACTACTTTATTAGGAGAAGTTTCGATGTGTTTTTGGATTCCCAAAGTTTGGCATGAATTTTCAAGAAAATGACATATTCTAGTTGAAATAATTAACAGTCTGATGGTTTATTTAAGTAACAGTAAAAATTTTGTGGTTGTAGAAATGTAGGGGCTACAAAATTGAAACACTGGCATCTTTAGTTCAGGTGTTTCTGGAACACGAAAATTTTGAATTCAAACAAGTATTGAACTATTAAATTTTTAGAAAAATTAAAATGTTTGCCTGAAAGTAGAGAATGAGGGCTTTCAACTAAACTAAGTCAATCTGAAAACAAACATTTTATAACAGAGTGGAATGTTGACAAGCACTTGTTTTACAGGTATGGTAAATTATGAATACATCTTTACAGAAATTCTTTCCAAATGAACTATTTACATTATCATCATCAGCAAAACTGCAAATTCAAGTGTGCATAAAAAAATTAGTGAAATATGGCATATAATTTTGCGTAATCATAGTATTCCCATTATTCATGAGAAAGGATCATAAAAGAAAAATATTACTGGGATCAGGAGTGCTATAAGAACAAATTAGATAATCCCAGCCTGCTTTGTTCATGTCTCCTTCGTTGCTTACACACACTGTTTGCATAATCGTATAAATGTATTATGTATAGGCTGCACAGATTCTTGTCTCAAATTATATGTGAAGCACTGTATTACTAGGACAGTGAACCTATGTTGTAATAATAATCTTTGTCTTACAGGTAATGCAGCACCACAACGTTCCGCCGTGAAGCAACTAGATGCTCCACACTCAGTTATGTGTAACGCAAGTGTACCCTCTTCCTTGAGACCCATAGAAACAAACAGTGAAGACAGTCTTGCTCACGAACTAAAATGTTCTGAGCCTATTCGGAGAGATCCTCTCTCAAAATCAAGTCAGACAAGCAATGACTCCAACACTGCACTAGAACCCCAATGCTTGGGTCCATTTGAAGAGTCATCATGTGTCAAGTGTCCTAAGTGCTCAGTGGTATTGACTGGGTATTTTCAAATTCTCAGTCATCGTTGTGTTTGCATATACCTTTGCAGTGAGACAGTGAAAAAAAAAATTAAATGCTTCTTTTGTGTGAAGGAGTATAGTACTGTGAGATCTTTGAAAAAGCATATTAAAACATATGTTCAAAAGACATACGTAAAGTGTAGCATTTGTGGTCTACGCCTTACCAGTGAATCTTCTTTCAGAACACATGCACTGACACATACAAATCAGTGGCCATATCGCTGTGACATCTGCGGTCAGGGTTCTGTATCAGAGTATCAGTTGGAGAATCATAAAGCCACTCACGCAAAGGAGAAGTCTTGGATGTGTGATGTCTGTGGAGCCATGTTTCACAATCATGCAAGACTAAGGAGTCACAAAATGGTTCACTCAGAAAGGAAACATGAATGTGACTTGTGTTACGCAAAGTTCAGAGAACGTTATCAACTCAATGAACATAAGAGGAAGGTACACTCTGCAGTGAAAATTAAGTTTCAGTGTGAACACTGCAGTTCAGCTTTTACATCTAAACACCAATTGAAGTACCATATAGAAATGAAACATGATGATAATGTAGGTGGAGAAAGCTTCATTTGCTCTGTGTGTAATAAAGAATTCAAACATAGATTTGCTTTCAATAGGCACATGTATAAGCATAAATATCAGAATGAAAATGTAATTTACACATGTGATATGTGTAAGCGGAATTTTGCACAAAAATCCTCTCTGACTAGGCACATTTTAGAACACAATGGGAAACAATTCAGTTGTACTCACTGTGGAATGTTATTTACACAACGAAGTAGTGTAAAAAGGCATATGTTAAAATCGCATTTCAGTGACAGATGACGCTTATGTTTATGTGGGAGAGACAAAAGGAAAACAGGATTTTGTGACCTCTGTGACTGATAGGAAAATCTTGTGAACTGTTGGACTTATCATATTGCTCTCCAAAATTATTAAATACTTGATGTTTTGATCTCTCGTGTGGGATCTTCTTCAGGGTTGACAGACAAATGGACATGTCAAAAGAAAGTGTATGTTCACACACAAAAGACTGTTTCTTCTCACTTTTTCAGAGTAGTGCAGTTTTTGGATAAAAAAGTTTTGAAGCTGCTAATGGTAAATACTGATAACTGATAAGGAAATAGGAAGGAGGATACATTATTATAATATCATTGTTTTCTTGCCACTGAGGTGGCTTCCTGATAACATTTACTTGCTTGATGGCAGGTAGCCATGAAGCCAAAATTTCTTAATGCGTGATTTTAAAAATCCTTTACAAAAATGGTGGGTCGCATCTGAACTTGCAGTATTCAGGTTCTGGAAACAGTTGTTCTGATCTGACAGACAAGGTCATAGGGAAAAATTAAGAAATGTATTATACCATAGGTTAGAAAGCGTAAATTTCTGATGCCCCAAATATCTGTTTTTCCCAGAATATATGGTCTCCCATAGGTAGACAAAGAGGGATGTTCAGGGTTAACTTTCCAGTGTACTTTTTAGTTTGTCGTTTATCACAGAAACTGAAACATCTGGTTGGGAAAATGAACACTTTCTTGAGGGATTCCGAACATTCATTATAAATGTTGTGAAGGATTTCAAAAATTTGTTGTAAGGAGTACACACAGTGAAGATATCCAGAAATGACATTCTGGTGAGTTTCAATGTGCCTTTTTTAAAGACATCCCAGTAATAGATGCTATGTAGTTTGTCGGAGGCAAAATTGCTATAAATATATGTGAACTGGTCAAAATCTGCACGTGGTTAAGTTGTTTTGAATATAAACAATAAATATTTGAGCATCCTGATGATAATGCTGTGTGGTCACTTTTGTTGTCAGTAGAAGCTGACATTTTTGGGAGCATTCCCAGGAACTGGCATTAACTAATGCAGAACTAAAACTATGCTGGTTCCACAATGTCAGTGTTTCCGAGCTTGGGGTAATTACACCTTGAGAGGTAAAATAGAATTTTAGGGATAAAAACAGAAAGGGTTCAGTATTCACTACCTAATTAGACTCGTAAGTTTTAGATAAGCACTAATTCTAACATTTTTAAATTTGATTGTTAACACATGATAGACATGGCAGAGGTTACAGCGGATGTATTTATGACACTGTTTGAAATTTACACACTGTCAGTGATGACAGTTAGCTGCAGCTCACCACTTCCTTAGAGCAGCATATCCATTGCTGGCTCCACCGAGATACCAGCTTGCTCATCGTTCTTCTTTTGTTAGTCAGTCATTTTCTTGCCAAATGCTAGTAAATCATCGGACACGTGAAGTGAATGCACAATTGTTGCCTCCGATTTCACTACACAGATTGTTAGATGAGAAACAAAGGAAGGTGAGCGGAAGTTTTCCTATTCCAGAGCCAACTAGTAGCTGAGAAATTGTTAATTTACAGCATTGCATTGGTAGGTGTTTGTACTCATGGAACACCTTCCATGTTGTGCGTTTGCTCTGGATTGCACACATTGGTGAAAAGAGTTGCTCCAAATGCAACCTTCAGCCACTGCATTATACATTGCTATGCTCTGGCAGTGAAAGCACTTCCTCCTAATTTGTTGAATGTACTCACTTAGGCAGCAAAGATTGTAAACTGCATCTGAGGTACTGCAACAAACACAAAGAATTGTGGAAAGAGGTAGGAAATGAATTTGATGTTCACTTCTTCCTCACAGAAGTGTGATGGCTATCACATGGCAAGATGTTGCATAGAGTGCTCAAGCTTTGACAAGAAATAGTTTTTTTTTTCCTAGAAATGGTAAAGGTGGAAAAGGAGATAGACATAACATACCAAAATAACAGATAATATATTTATTTCCAAAGTGGCATATCTTTGAGATATCATTGTAGAAATAAATATATATATAACCTCAGATTTCCTTGAAATATGGTGACTATTTTGACAGCACAAGATGACACTGCCAGTTTTCCTCACAGCTTTGAGCTTTAGCAATTCACAGTTGAAGTTCAATATTTTGCTTCTCCAAGAACTGATAGAGATGTACAATGCGAATAGAGAAAAACGGTTATTGACACATGGAATAAGTCAGCACTTATCATCAGTAAAAAATTCTATCAGCATCAACTTTCCTGAAATGGAGAATAAACAAGACTGGGATTTAAGACTGTTTTCCATTAATGAAGGAATATTTTCAGAAAGTAAAGTTCAAGCCAAAGCAGAATTTTTTAGTGAAGACAACGCACTGAAAATAGATTTATCTTAAACAGAACTAGCAACATTTTGGTGAAAGATTAGTGATGAGTATTCTTTATTATAAGAAAAAGCCTGATTCCGTTTGCCACACCTTACAGAGTTGAAAGCAGATTTGCAAATGGGGTGGCAATGAAAACAAAAGTGAGGAACCAATTGAATTTGGAAGATGATTTACAATGTGCATTGGCCGACACCAAACTGAATCTGAAGAAGATTGTGAAAAATAAATATTAGCAAAAATGTTACTGACATTCATTATTTCTTGGCTTAATATAATGCCTAGAAAAATATTTCATTTGTTGAACTTTAATGAAATATGCATTTCCGTGTAGTTTTAAAAATAGGGATGTTCAAAAAATCTAAACTTCCCTGAGGTACTGAACTCATGAGGGCATTGATCTCTATATGATCTCGTTCAAGGGTAAAGGTCCAAGAAAAATTTGGAACCAGTGCAGTATGTGATGACATATTTGTTGTATGATCACGCAAAGAAGAGCTATATAAATTACACAGTTTCCTAAATAACATTCCCCTTGGAGATAGTGAGGCTGACCTCCTGCTCCGAGATGTGTTGATCTATAGAAGACTGATCAAAGCAAGATTTCTTCAGGAAAAAATTGTTGGTTAATGGATACAATGATTTTTACATTAATAGAGCCTTCAGACGAAGTCAATAATAATAATGCAAACAAGGTGAATGAGGAACCTAACTCAAATTCTGTTACCATTTATCACTAGAGTAATCAACTATGTAGGAAAAATCGTTCGGAAGAATGGCATAAGGATCACGTTTTTTCAGTCAACACAAAATTAGACTTTTTTTCTATCTAGAATGGATGTGATTGAGATTGATTGACTCTACACTGCAGAAATTGAAGTGATATGTGGTTGTGACAAAGAATATACTGGCAAGACTGGGAACACAATAAAGTAATATGTTAAAGAGCATGAATGCCACACACATTTACGACAAAGGGTATAATCTGCAGCACTGGAGCACCAAGGTGAACATGACAAAGTTATAGATTTTAATAACATGAGAGTTCTAGCTAAAAAAAGTAATACTTGTAAAAGGAAACTCTGTGTGGCAGTTGAAACGTAGAAGAATGAGCTAATGACTGATAGAGATGATGATGGCTACAGGCTTGTGGACTTCATGGCTACCTGCCACAAAAGGAAGTAAAAATGTAGCCATAGCATGCGAGGAACGTAAATGACTATCAGGAAACACACTCAGTAATTTGATAAAGTTCCCACACTTCTTTTAGCATGTACCCAATGACAATGGTCCACCAATAGCAGTGTAAGATTTTTGCACAAATACTCCATTTCTCTGAAAAAACTTGGGAAAACAGCATTTTCATAAGAAAATACGCCATTGTTTTTCAACAGTGGTGAGCCACCAGAGGACACCTAAAATGAGTGAATGAACTGTCCTGTAAAAGATTGTTGCCGAGGGATTGAAGCAGCAAGTATTTTAGTGAAGAGTAATTTAATGCAGCCTAAAAGCCTGAAAACTTTTATCTGTAAATGGAAAGCAATGATGGACAAAATGCATATGTGAATTTCTGTGTGGCTATTTTATAAGAAATTATTGACCATTATATTGTAAGTTATCTATACTTCTTTTTTATAACTTTTTTTCCACTTGAATTTTAAACCAACAGAAGACAACTACCTTGTTATTTTCTTTCTTGCTCACAGGTGTCATAAAATGTAATAATATTTCAGTCATAAGACAGTTTGAACAATGAAAATGGATGGCTTTTGCTGAGATGACAACCCTCCTTCCTTACCCCATGTCTTGACAGGATTGGCATGTTAATCAGGATTCAGCATTTTTGGTGGTAGAGGATGGTAGGATGTCTTTCCTGTTGCCACCTAGTCCCCCTCCGCAACCATGATGGAATTTATGTATCCCATCTGTCAGCATTTAGTGTTATTTCATGTGAAAGTCTGTAAACTTTTTTGAACTGTTTGCAAGTCGTGAAACTGAGGTAGGGCATGGGTACCAGCCTGGCATGCAACAAGTCAGGTTGGGAAACCACCTAAAAATCACATCCACGCTGCCCGGCACATTGTCCATCATCGTTAATCCATTGGGTAAATTTGATCTGAGGTGTTAAGATATCATCTAGCAATGTAAAATTGAAACTCGACCTCTTACTCAAACATGAATGACACACGAGACAGACATGTCGATGCAACTGACCATCACACTGCTGCCAACAGAAAGTCTGGCTTAACTTTTACTTCTCAAACTAAAAGGTTCATCATGCAGTTTGAATTCATAATAATCAACCTTATACACTGTACTGATCTGACTTTCAACTGATTTGATGACTCCACTGCAGTCTGTGTTATTGTATCAAAACCACTGAAACTTGGCCATTAATTAATTAAGCATGTAAGTACTAGAAATCCTCATGGGGAAGTGATTTGATGTGATCAGAGACACAAAACATCATCAGAATTAACTCCCTGTTACTCACACTATCACTAAGTTTATTGTGTTGTGGAGTATCTCTCCCTGCCATTCTTGTAATGTCAGTCAGTGTTCTTGAAGAATTATAGGAGTACCTTTACTAGGTATTTGTTAGACGCAATCTCATCTGGAATTACTGACCCAAATAATTTTTGTCATACGGCCTCCAGTACTTCACAGTGGAAGGTTAAAATTGGTGTGGTTTCATCCACCTTGCTACATAGTGGCCAGGGATTCTCAGCTAGTTTACCCTGCTGATTTCTTCTAGCCTCATGGAGAAATTCCTGGCATTCCGTGACAATCTTTGATCTCATTCCAGGGGCTAATAAAGATTTCAGCTAGCAGTCTGAATAAATGTAAATGTTATGATCCTTGTAGCACCTCTGCGCACACTCTAATAACAAATAACTACACCAGGAACACTGTCGCTTGACTTTCCTCACTAGTATAGGCTGTACCCTGCATACCCTTCATCTGTTTTCGACTGGTCAGTAAACCAGACTATGTTACCTGAACGCTATTGTGGTTCATTTTTCCACTGATACCTACTTACAGTTATTATGTTGAAATGTGTATTGAAGCAGCTGGAATCTATTGTGTATTCAGCCGGCATTTCCTCAAATTATTTGCATTCTATGACCAGAAGGAAGACGTCCCACGTCCCACTTTCTCACTCCAGAATAGGTGATTAGATGTCTTGTCTCTTCCACAACTGCATGTAATGTCTTCTCATACTCCCATGAGACTAAATTTGTTCTGCACCTTGAAAATCCTATTCTTAATCTGTTAAGAGTTCTCCAAGTAGTGTAGGGTTGGTGATAACTGCAGTTAATTTCTTCCCTTTGGGTGAAGCCCTCTTGCTTAGAAGTACTTTCTTGCCACAGAATTATACATCTAATATCTGTTTTGATGGATAATGGTAACTTTTGCTGCAAAAACCTTTTCCCAGCAAAGCGATGTGCTGTGGGTGTATAATTGTACATCAGTTGTTCAGGGTTTTCAATCTGCTTCTCCCATTCTGCTTTTCCTGGCACTCTGCTTGTTATTGTTTGGGGTGCTGTGCTGGCCAAGGGGCAGTTCTTCAGGGCTGGGGTTGGTGTAACTATGCAGATTGACTTGTTTTAAGTCCATGTTATCATGCCTGGCATGGACCGGTGCTCCCCAAACTGGTACTCCGTACTCTCACACAGGGAAACAGAATCCCCAGTTGATCTGAGAAGTTTGGGATATCCTCCACATGTAGACCCTGTCAGCTTTTGCAAGATGTTCTTTCTTCATATTTTTCCTTTCAAACCTATAAAGTGTTTTCTAAAACATAGAGTGCAGTCCAGTGTAGTTCCCAGATATTTTGGGGTGTCACAATGCTCAATTTCCAACCCTCACTACATGGTATTCAGTTTCCCTTTAGCGCCTCTGTTTTTTAACATGTGTGTGTGTGTGTTTCCTGTATTCAGCTTGAAACAGTTGAGATCGTAATACTCTCCCAACCTTGCAGAACTACATAGAATCTTCCACTTTGGAGCGAACCTCTGATTACATTTGTCAGTTTTGTTATCTCGTATAGCTTTTAGATAAGCATTTTAATGATTCACAGTGTCATATGCAGCACAGAGGGCTATAAAAGCTGTACCTGTCATTAACTTTTTCCTCACACCCATCATTTATGTGTTGACTAAGGTTAAAGACCTTGCCAGAGTCTGACATCCCTGGTGTAAAGCTAGCTTGCTCTGAAGTGGTCTTTCCATCCAAACTTGATGTAGTCGTAGTCAGTATGATTCTCTCAAAGACTTTATACAGGTGGCACAAAAGTGAGATGTTACAAATATTCTTTGGCTCTTTAGATTATTTCCCCAACTTGAGGACAGAAACAATGTGTGCTTTTCTGCAGCCGAGTTCTATATTTACAACATTCATTATATTTGTGTGGGACTGAATATCCTAGAGATTTCTTGTTTCTAATCTGTTGACCCTGATTCTGCCTCCATTGTTACCCAAAGATGCAATGGGAACATGCCCAGATGGTCTCCATAGCAGAAGTGGATGTGCTGTTAATTCCACCTGTTACGGATAGGCAGACCAATCTTTGCAACTTCCTGAGCTCATTAGCAGCCACTTTCTATTCTACTTTATTCCACTATAATGGAGCCCTATAAGTTGTTATAGGGCTTATCACAGAGTTGTGTATCTAGTACATGCCCCTAGGACTTGGATCCCAGTTTTTTCCATGTGTCCTTCCAGCATATATGAGTGCACATTTTGCCTTGGAATTTACAACCTGTTAAGTAAGAGTGTGGTCGACATTACACACAGATGGTAAAAGATGTCGCATTAATTATTTCATAGCCCATTAGAGGGAACTTTCATCCCTCATGCAGTGTCCATGAAGCACTAGTTTACTTTGAATCCTTTACTGAAATACACAAGAATACACATGAGTGCAGAGGATTATCAAAGTCACCCACATTATTACCAATTTATAGTGTGTTACCCACTTTTGTATAAATGACTTTAATTTCCCCGTGTATCTAGATGCTGCAGCATGACTCATTTTCGGACCTTTGGGGTGGCTACAAACTCAGCCTCAAAACGCGACGTGTTAGCTGCACTTATGTCTCTTCCTCTGTATCTCACTTAAAAGTTCAGAGTAAATTAATGCATTATAGACATTGCATAAAGGACACATTTTCCCGCTATTGGACTGTGAAAGAACTAAGATGATATCTTTTACCACCTGTGCATAATGATGACCACACTCTTACTACACAGACTGTATGTTGTTTATGTGAGGGGTCCAAGTTAGTTTCACATCCAGGGTTATCCTTAAATACTTCGCTACACCATCTACTGGTAATATATCATCAAACAGATGAATTGTAGAGAGCATGGCCCAGATATGCTTCCTTGTGTGCAGTACAAGAACAGTTTTCCTGGGACTGACCTTTAGATCCTGTTTCTTACACCAGTTTCGTGCAGTGTTCAGACTGCAGTGTACCATTGTTCTAATGGTACTTGAAAATTTCGCATATATTATTATGAGTAAGTCATGTGTGTATCCTTGGCAAAACTCAGTACCTTTAATAAGTTCATTCACCACCAGGTTCCACAACAGTGGGATTAAGACCTCATGCAATGATCATGCGTCATTGTGGCTTCTATGTTTCATCTACTCAGTCTGGTCTTAATCCATCTACACACAGTGGTTTTAATGCCATAGTCTTCTGCAGCTCAAACTGTGGATTCAAGGATTGTATTGCTAAAAGCCCCTTCAGTATACAGGAAGATGCAGAAAGTAATTTTCTAAAGTGGAAAGTTCTTTCTACTTTCCAAACAAGTCCTCTTCAGAAGAATGGAGGACATAGTGATTGGTTTCATATCCTTGTCATTGGTGTGGTCAGTTCTTCCTGGCTTTAGATTGAAAACTATATTTAAGTGGATTAAGACTGTGTTGCACAGAAGAAAAGTGGAAGCCACCACGATGAATGAGAAAATTGTGATCAGCACAACCTAAGGATGGCTACAAGGTGGGTTTTGTTCCCACTACTGTGGAACCTAGCGGTGATTGAACTCATTGAAGAGCTAAATACAAGAGGCTACTTTTGCCAAGAATATGGAGATGACTTAGTCATAGTAATACTTGGCAAATTTGCTAGTACTATTAGAACAATGGTACAATGTGCATTGAACATTGTGCAAAACTGGTGCAGGAAACAGTGTCCAAAGGGCAGCTCAAAGAAAACTTTTGTAATACAATTTATGAGGAAGCACATGGAATGCATGTGTTGGAATCTTAAGCTTCACAATCAAACTCTAGCTGTAGAGGCAATAGTGAAGTATCTAGGGGTACCTCTAAAGCCTCTTCATGAACCCCTGCAACAAGATCAAATATCATTCCAGAATGCCTAAAAGGGGAAGTCGAGAGGTGAATCTGCTGTGGGTCCCTGGTCATACAGGAGTCATTGGCAGTGAACAAACTGGAACGGGAACTTCTGTCTAGGAAAGAAGTGATGACTCCATTTATTGCACCATAAGCTGTCACTAAGGCGCTGATTAAGTCAAAACTTTGAAACTGGGCCAGGACTATGAACCAAAAACAAAAACATGGTGTGGCAAGCTAATTATGCCATGTTTTAACAAAAGTTCTGCAATTCTGAGCTTGAACAGGAGACAGGTTAAACCCATGGGAGGACTAATGGGAACTTCAAGAAAAACCTACGTGTGATGGGTATAGAGAAATGAGCCTATAACTGTGGACTGTGTGGTGAAGAGAAGAAACTGCACCACCCACACTCTTCCAATGGAGGTCAAAGTCCTGAAGAAATTGTGTCTAATAAGGGACTAGTAAAGGGTCTCCTGCTACTCTTCAAGGGTACTCGTTGGCTTTCTTAGAATCACATTGAGTGAAACCATAGAATAAATCCTGTTTTGGTGTGGGCAAGAGGGGACAAGACCTGTCATTGTTTTTATCTCCCTGTTCAAATCAAATCAGCCCTCCAAGCATTAGGAACAACTCCTGCAGCTAGACTGACTCTAAATAGTCTGCACAGGAGTCTGACTGATCTCATTCCTGCTTGTTAAATAGAGTGAAATTCCACCTGGGCCTGGTGACTTGAACGGCTGAAACATTTCCACTATCCATTGGAGTTCTTTGAAGTCAACACATTCTCTGGAAGATTTGCAGATCTCCCACTGGTTACTGTAAATCAGTATTTCACTGAGACTGAATCTTTGCCTGTATTATTATCAAAGTGCATTGAGGGAAGTAAGCATGAGGAGCACATCCAGTGTCTTGTGAGCTTCCCTTGTATTCATCCCATCCTCCTCCATTAGTGTACCTCCTGGATTTTTTTGGTTTTCTTGTGAGAATTTTGTGACGTCTGGCCCTGACAGCTGTACATTCTACCTCCTCACACAATACCTCCCAGGATGATTGTTTGCTTGCTTAATAGCAAGACTGTACACTGTATAGCAAGATTCTCCTGATATTTTTCCCATTATCCTTCCATTCTTACAAAGTCTTCTTACCTCCTTACATTGCCATTCGAGGTTCTTGTTCAGCAATGGATTTTTGTTCGTGTATTTCCTGCTGATTCGACAGCTGTCTAAGTGTGATGTCATGAAGGCAGACAGTACTTTATCTGCCAAATATTTTTAATCCACTGGATTTCTTACCACAGTTGTAAATTCAGACGAGTATGAGTTTAGATCTTTCCTATATTTGTGTACAAGTCCCAGTCTCTTTTCCTATGGTTCCTATAGGTCTTGGTCAGTTTAACACCCTTTCAACCCCAAACTTAATATTGGGAGTGTTAAATAACTCATAAATGGCACCATAACCTGTCTGTTGATAAATGAAATTGTGTGACTAGTACTTACATTTCAGACTGTCTTTTCTCAAATATGATGTATTCCAGATTTCAAACTACACTTTCAAGAATTTGTGTCATTTATCACTATGGATACAATCTGAAGAAAACTCATTAGCATTAGGTAACAGAAATTAATAACTTGTCATTCACCAAAATATTGCAAACAGTAAGTTTTTACATATACAGGTATATTACACTAATCTTTGATGGGCAATGTGGACTGGCTTCTGTGAGCTTGGGATCTACCAAATTTTCGTTGGTCTTTGAACTGTTCCCTTAACAATTTGTAATATAAATGAGTAAATCATTAAATCCATGACCATTGTGGGTAGCATACGTATGTTCTGCTATTTAGCTTCATTGTCTTGTGTTAAGGTGCAGGTCCTTGGGTTTTCAGGTTTTGAGTTTTGATTCATTATATGGTCAGTGATAAAATTCTTTGCATAGTGAAACGCATCTTTTTATCACTGCAGAATGAAATTGTACACACGCACTGACACTGTCAGACAATTCCCGTATCGGTACAATCAGTGTTGCCACTCTTAAGATCTCGGTTACACATCCACACATAGCATCTGCCCATGAAACACTCAAACTGTCTCTACCTTCAACCACCAAACCTTGGTTGTCGTTCAAAGTAAACTATACATCACAATGCCGACATGACTCTTAACCTTATTAGTTCTTAATTAATGTTGGATGCAAATTTACTGTGTAATGTAGTGATTCCTAATATAACAGGAAGCCCATTCCTTGTTCATTGAAATAAAATTTAAAATATGATTGATCCGATATGATGTGAGGATGGTAACTGTAGACGCACAAAACAACAAAATTGGCCATAATATTACTGAAATAAATATCCATCAGTATCCGTAGATCTGAGGAATATGGATCTGGAATTGTATTTTGTAGAACATGCGTATGAAAAGTAATCAGTGTTTTCATATTACTGATTAAATTATGTCACATTAATTAAAACTCTGTTCTTTTTCAGAAGATTAGCTGAAGTATTGTGATCTTCTGATTCGGTTAAGATACTCAGTCATTTTGGAATGCTGTTTATCAAAACTATCTAAAACAAATATGTGCTGTGCTTTCATGTCAAAGATATGAAAAATTTGCCAACATGTAAGATAAAGGAATTACATTATAGGTGGAAGCTGAGAAATGATATTGTTACTGAGCTGTTGGGAATGGCCTTCTGATTAAGCACACACATATAAATGACTCAAATTTATTGATACAGGTCATAACTGTCTTATATAATGATCAATACTGGTAACGTTTTGTGCTGATGAAGTAAAGAAAAAAGAAAATAATCTTAAGGCAAACAACTGTACATAAGTGAGGCATTTGCTTGAATGTTTTGACATTAAGATCTTTAATGCTTTAATGATTTTTTTTTTTGGGGGGGGGGGGGGAGGGGGGGGGAGTAAATCAAGAGGATATGCCATAAATTTTTAATTTTTCTTTACTTTTGCACCTGTGGATAGAAAGAGAGAGCTACCATTAACTCACTGGTAGGAACCGCATCTCCTTGTAATGCACGAACTTTTCTGCTTAGGGAATCAGTGTGGCTTAGGGAATCAGTATGTTGATGCATTTCTCTAGGCATGTGGGGAACCATATATTCGTATCTGCTCATCCTTAAAGTCCATCATGCCAACCAACTTGGGTCTTTTAAATTTAAGAGCCATAGTATGGCAGTATAATCAGTGACTGCTGTGAAATGTCTACTATACAGGAAGCCCATCAACTCTTCCTCAGCTGTATTATAATTAATTTCTTCTTCATTGATCTGGTGGGATGCGTAACCACCTGATTTCTTTTCACTGTCACCGATGGCATAATCACTGTCGTTGCAGGATAAAAGAACAGTTTTTTTTCAAAATATGAATGAATGATAGAAGTGATTTGGTCAGAATATCTTGAATTTGATTCATTGTTGAATGATATTCTGTGGCCCAGTTGATTGGTATTCCTTTTTTCAGTAATTTTGTTAAAGGCATCTTGACAGTGGTGTAATCTTGTACAAATTAGTGAGACCAAGGAATGACAGCAGTTCTTTCACATCTTTGGGTGAAAGAAATTATTGACAGCTTCCATGAAACGCGGATCTGTTTTTACTCCAGTATAACTGATAATATGGTCCTGATATTTCTCCTGAAACACTAGAAAAAAGCCCTACGCCAACTTTAAACTTAAATTGTCAATTTGTAAATGCAGTAATATGCTTCTCAGATGCTCTTGTCTATCATCCTCGAAAAGACACTCATATCATCAAGATATATTAAACACATGGTGGGTTTCAACACATACAGTAAAAAGTCTGCAAACTGCTGAAAAGTGGTGGATGCATTTCTCAAACTATACATTCTAAGAAACTCACATAGTCTAGAATATGTGACAAATGTCATTTTAAGTCTGTCTTGAAGTGCATTTAGAATTTAATGATAGTCTGATTTCATAACTAAGGTGGTAAAATATTTGCAGTTTCCTGATCAGCCAAGTGTTTCACGAATACAAGGCTCTGGATGTGTGTTGGGGGTAGTTACCCAATTCACTGCTTGCATATCAACACAAAGGCAGTAAGGTTTCTCACCATTAATGCATTTCTTGTGCACAGGAATTACAAACAGTGCTGAGGGGCTAGAGGGAAGACGTAATATTCTGGCCTCTAACTACTGTTGTTTGTTATCGTCCACAGCCGGTTGTAAATGACAAAGGATGTAATAAGGCTTTTCAGCTATTAACCATACATTCTGTGTCAGAATTTCATACAGTGCTAAACTTGTGGCTGGTAAATACTGCTTTTTTTTTTTTTTTCAAACAGTCACATGACTTCGTCCAACACCAGGCAGAACGAGTTTCTGTTCAGATTGGATAAATGAATTAATTTATCTTTTAACTAGATTCTGAGGGATGGCATGATTGCATACACTTCTTAGATGAGCAACAATGTTTCTTTATTTTAAACTTCTGATGCTGCTTTCTCTTGTGTACAGTCAGCATTGTTGCACATAAAACCACAACATCTCCCTCTCCAAAATTATCTAAAGAAAAGAGGATATAAAATACATTGTTTATATTTTTGGGTTTGCAAAGACTTCTTTTTATGTGAACCTAGACGTGGTCGAAAACTTCATTCTGCTTGAGTCTTTGGAAGCCTGGTACGCCTCGGTAGTGGCACAGGAAATCATTCCCTAGAATGGCATCTAAATCCTGCTGTCTTTTTCTGAGCTTCTCATATCAAAATCATATTTTCATCTACCCATCTCTATCTCAACATGACAAGTTTCTAAAGGATTGTTAATCTCTGCCCCCAGTTCACTAATGTGACAGCAAGGTGGCTTCAGTACCTGCTTATCCCAAGGGAGTAGAAGTAGTAAGCTCACATGAGAGTCCTTGCCTACCACAACCATGACAAATTTGCCTTTAATGTTGCCTACAACATTCACATTTTCCACCTCCAATAACCTGCAAAAAATAATTGGATTGACTGATTTTAATTGGAGCTTGATTTGGTGACCACATTGGCCCCCATGGCATTCCCTGACGTGAACTTCATTACTTTTAAAACTTTGAAATCTTTTCTTGTCTTGGTTTTGTCTGTTTTGTGATCAGTTGCAGTCAGCACTTAGGTGCTACATCTCTCTACAACAAGTACAACAAGGGGTACCACAATTATTGGGAATATGCCCTAAGCACCTGCAACACACACAGTTTGTCTCACCTCATTTGAGACGAGGATGACACCCCCAATCTGTGGGTAAATGAAATGATCATGTGGCATTGATGGCTGGAGGGCCCGTCTGAGAAAGTTTGGCCACCAGGTTGCAAGTCTTATTTCAGGTGATGCCACATTGGGTGACTTCCGTGTTGGTGATGATGATGGTGATGGTGGTGGTGATGATGATGATGATGATGATGATGATGATGATAACACGAAACCCAGTCCTTGAGCACCCCACCAAGAAGCGAACCCAGGTCCGCTGCATGGTACGTTGCCACTCAGCTAACCAGGTGGACTAATATGTGGGTTATCCGCATAATGAATACATGTATTACTCACTTCCTCATATAGGGAGTCATTCCTCACTTGGCCTGAGCTCAGGCTATAATATGACACAAGCATGAGATTGTGCATATCAGGTCGGCAAAATTTCAAAATCCTCTCCTGCCTGTTGTCAAAGGATGAATAACTTATTGCTGGAGAAGCTTACACCTCTTTCATCAGTATACCATTCTGTCAGCCCCATAACACATTGAAACTCCTGGCATTTTGCAAGGATTAGACTGATTCAATGTACGTTCGAGCGTCTACTAACAACTTCACACACACAACATTCAACTGAAATTTGTCGAGTCCTGAACACACATGGCCTAAATCACACACATGCTACTGAACTGCGGCCACATTTTCAGAGGCCCTTCCCAAAAGAAAGGAATGGAAGTATTGGCAAGAAAACTGTTTACTAGACTGGCCTACATTGCAGAAGAGGGGCTGACAACATGCCATGCATAATCATCCAATGTTGCCTGAACATCTTAATGTCCCTTTCAAGCAGTTGGAGGCACTTGTGTTGGCTGCAACTGCTCTTGCAGTTCTAAATTTCTAAGAGAACAGGCTGCTACTTGTTCTCGCAAAGCTTTGAGTGAGTCACTACTGCTCACTTCTGCACTACCCACCAACTGCATGCATAAAATGGGTGTGTTGTTCATCCGTGGCTACACCATTCTTGGAAAGCAGCACACAAAAGAAAAATACATTTATCTTTTTAAAAGCTCTAGGTGTTCCGGAAGTTTCCATCAGGAGGAGAGGGAGGGGGGAGGTTAGTAGCTCCACCATGTTCCTTTAGTGGCACTTAAATCAGATGATGACATGACGGGTATGATCCCAAGGATGAATACAAGACCCTCAGGCAGGGAGTAGTGGTGCTACAGCAGGCTGTAGGGAGGTGAAGAAACACGTGGACAGGCACCAGGTGGTCGATGGGCAGCACAGTTTGGCTAGTTGTGCCACACTGGTGGCATGAACTCCAGAATATAACAGGGCTGACTGGCAATCCATTGTAGTGTGACCAGCTGGACTTTGCCTGACACGAGCGGTGAAATACACCAACCTAGCTCTGGGTAGCCAGCAAGGCCCTGGGGAGGTTGTGTTGATGGTGCACCTCAGGGCATGTCCAGGTAGTAGTGGCCCCAGCAAGTACTGACATCTGTTTCATAGCAAAGCAAGGCCCTGGGGAGGTTGTGTTGATGGTGCACCTCAGGGCATGTCCAGGTAGTAGTGGCCCCAGCAAGTACTGACATCTGTTTCATAGCAAAGCTCGGCACAAAATAAATGTGACCTTTTTTGTGGACCAAAATGTGGGCTAGCCCACTGATTACAGTTTGTAGATGTGTGGAGCAGTCTCCAAAGGAGTGGGCATCCAATGGAGATAAAAGTGAGTCAAAAGGTATAACAGGTAAAACTTGGATATAAAGTCAAGTACAGATTACAGTGGAGCCACCCTGGAGTTACAGACCAAACCACTGGCCATCAGATGTCTTATCAGTAGTGGAGCAAAATCTGAGAACCATTAGAAGGGAAAGATCTCAAGCTTTGCTGAAAATTCAAGCCTTGCACAGATGTAGTGTGAGGAAACTTCATCTGTCAGGATTTTTGTGGAACAGACATCATTTGTACTGAGATAATGAATTTCCCTGGCCTGTAGGTCACAAGAGCTAGTACTGGAGTGTTAGAAGTAAAAGTTTTAAGTAGAAAAAAATTTAAAATCAGCACTAAAATAGCCCTGGTATCCCCCCCTAGAATGGCAGCAGCATGCGCTGGCAAATACACATGGAAGGCGCGCACCTCCCCCCCTTTGAGGGGTCACCCGCACTGCCTCCGCCAGTTGGCCTGCATACTATTTGTTTGTTTCTTTCACCAGTTGACTCGGCTGAATCAAATTATCGAGTAATCGTACTTTCCTATATAGCACACGAATCCGTGTCATCGTATTTTATAAGTTTCTTTCTGGCACATAGATAGCTAAAACATACCTACGAGAAAAGTCGTGGCTATTCTAGTGCTCTCAATACGTTATTCTGTCTGGCATTTGTTCAAGAAAAGTCACGAATATTCTACTGTTTTGTGACTAAAAAGAGACTAATGGGAGTGATTCTTCAATACAAGCAAACGAGCATAAACACTCGTAATGATTGTGATTCTATTATGCAAGTGTTGTCTGTTTGTCCTAGATCTGACTATCCTACTTTGTACAAAATATTTGCTTGTCTACCTGTACCTTTTGCTACAGTAGAAAGAAGTTTTTCATTATTGCAGCATGCAAAGATATAGCTGAGGTCAACAATGGAAGAATTTGCTTAGCTCTGTTGAACACTCACCCTAACTTTGATTGCTGTATTGATGATTTAAATAACCAATTTGCCAGGAAGAATAGGCACATAGAATTCATCATTTAAGGAAGAGCACCACAATTGTAACTTTTTACATCATAAGATGGCATGTCTTGTATATGTTTATAATAAGTTTAAATAAAACTTTCTTAAACTTTGCATGTGACTTGATTTTTTTAATTGTGATAAAAGTAAAGGTAGCTCAAGATATCTTTAGTGCCCCCTCCTTGAGGTTTTTCTGTATCTGTCACTGGCAACATGCTCAGCTGAGAGAATTTGCATATCATGGAATGTCAGTGCAGGCTTTGAAAAACAAAAGAGCATCAAATGCTGAATTCAGAACCAAACTCAGTTATAAATAGTCGCCTGACAACAACAACAGTTCACAGTCTGATTGGACACCTGGCACCAAGTACATATAACAGGAAGACATACCACTGTATGAACATTGTTGGGTCAGTTGTTGAAATATTGTGCATAAAACAAAAACAAGAAGTTAGCAGTTCATCTGGAAGCACACCATTAATCAACCATACTGAGATAACTTGAGAGATCATGTCTCAGATTGTGGTTTAAATCATATAATTGGTGCCAAACCAGTGGCCGATGATCAGTTTTGGGACTGGAGACAGATAATGCTCTTCCAGCCCATGTGAGAGGCTAGCCATCTTCACCATTTCAACCACTCACCTACAGAATCCTAGGATGGCATGTGAACCCATGAAGCAGATGTCATCTGTGGCAACAAGTTCCACAATTTGTAAATGGCTGCACACCCAGTGAGCTCCATAGCAATAGGCAGAGTCTCTTGGACCCTTCGATATCAGTTCGTGTGGACAGCGGCATTTTGTCCCAAGCTGCTGCCGATGACTAGCAGAACTACTCTCTGTGCTTGATCAGTCTTTCATAACAAATGAGGTGTCCTGTATTAGTTCAGTTATACTCTCAGCGCAGAAGCAGCCCTCAAATCTGTTCTTGAGGTGTAAGTGGATGTCTGTGCTGGGAGTACCCACTTTCAGCTTCATTCCAAAGATTAGGGTATATTGATAATTTTCACTTTTGGACTGTCTATACAAGGGCGATGTACTTGAGGACAATATTACGGAAATGGAAGAGAATGTATATGAAGATGAAATAGGAGATACGATACTGTGTGAAGAGTTTGACAGAGCACTGAAAGACCTAAGTCGAAACAAGGCCCCGGGAGTAGGTAACATTCCATTAGAACTACTGACCGCCTTGGGAGAGCCAGTCCTGACAAAACTCTACCATCTGGTGAGCAAGATATATGAGACAGGCAAAATACCCTCAGACTTCAAGAAGAATATAATAATTCCAACCCCAAAGAAAGCAGGTGTTGACAGATGTGAAAATTACAGAACTATCAATTAATAAGTCACAGCTGCAAAATACTAACACGAATTCTTTACAAACGAATGGAAAAACTGGTAGAAGCCGACCTCGGGGAAGATCAGTTTGGATTCCGTAGAAATACTGGAACACGTGAGGCAATACCGACCTTACGACTTATCTTAGAAGAAAGATTTAGGAAAGGCAAACCTACGTTTCTAGCATTTGTAGACTTAGAGGAAGCTTTTGACAATGTTGACTGGAATACTCTCTTTCAAATTCTAAAGGTGGTAAGGGTAAAATACAGGGAGCAAAATGCTATTTACAATTTGTACAGAAACCAGATGGCAGTTATAAGAGTCGAGGGGCATGAAAGGGAAGCAGTGGTTGGGAAGGGAATGAGACAGGGTTGTAGCCTCTCCCCAATGTTATTCAATCTGTATATTGAGTAAGCAGTAAAGGAAACAAAAGAAAAATTCGGAGTAGGTATTAAAATCCATGGAGAAGAAATAAAAACTTTGAGGTTCGCCGATGACATTGTAATTCTGTCAGAGACAGCAAAGGACTTGGAAGAGCAGTTGAATGGAATGGACAGTGTCTTGAAAGGAGGATATAAGATGAACATCAACAAAAGAAAAACGAGGATAATGGAATGTAGTCGAATTAAGTCGGGCGATGCTGAGGGAATTAGATTAGGAAATGAGACACTTAAACTAGTAAATTAGTTTTGCTATTTGAGGCGCAAAATAACTGATGATGGTCAAGTAGAGAAGATATAAAATGTAGACTGGCAATGGCAAGGAAAGTGTTTCTGAAGAAGAGAAATTTGTTAACATCGAATATAGATTTAAGTGTCAGGAAGTTGTTTCTGAAAGTATTTGTATGGAGTGTAGCCATGTATGAAAGTGAAACATGGACGATAAATAGTTTGGACAGGAAGAGAATAGAAGCTTTCGAAATGTGGTGCTACAGAAGAATGCTGAAGATTAGATGGCTAGATCACATAACTAATGAGGAGGTATTGAATAGAATTGGGGAGAAGAGGAGTTTGTGGCACAATTTGATGAGAAGAAGGGACCGGTTGGTAGGACATGTTCGAGGCATCAAGGGATCACAAGTTTAGCATTGGAGGGCAGCATGGGGCGTAAAAATCGTAGAGGGAGACAAAGAAATGAATACACTAAGCAGATTCACAATCAAGTAGGTTGCAGTAGGTACTGGGAGATTAAGAAACTTGCACAGGATAGGGTAGCATGGAGAGCTGCATCAAACCTGGCTCAGGACTGAAGACCACAACAACAACAACTACAACTGAATGAAACACAATTTTTGTGCCATACGCGTTTTGCATTTATTCTTTGCAAGGCAACTAAAGTGGCCTGGAATATCTACAGATTTTTACTATTTCGTTTACATTTTGGAGTAATGTACCTATCGGTTATAAGCTGTTCTGGTGGTTGGTTTTTGCTTTGATGTAGTAATATTTTAAATTTTACTTACAGGTTGCAGTGAGAATTTTATACATATTATGTTTCTGTTTGGTTTTTGGTGCTGTTCCTCTTGTTATTATTGCCACATGGGGTTTTTGTTTTCCACATTTCACAGCACTAGGAACTGAACACTTGTTTTGATGCAATGTTTTGGTTTGTATTCCTGACTGTTGGATGTTATTGCCAGCTTTTGAGTGTAATTGAGTGTAATTTTTTAGATGTGTGTGATCCGTTTGTGTGTGTGTGTGTGTGTGTGAAATAGTATTTGTTTTGGTGAGCTTTCTTTTCTTTTATCAAGTGTAGTAGGGAGTCTATACTGATGTATGTGTGCACATTTATCACATGTTTGTTTTCAGCAATGGCTTTCTGAATGTGGAAGTTTTCTTGTATTTGTGTAAGGTATTTGTAATGGTGGTTTATTTTCATTTCTCGTTTCATGTTTGTAGGCTGGTGGTAATGGTATTCTAAATGTTTTGCAAATGTGGAATGGTTTGTTTCGTACTTGTGACACCTCATATGTTCTTTGTAACGTGTTTTAAAATTCCTGCATGTCATGCCTATGTACACTGCATCACAACTTTGATATTCAAGTTTATATTTTCCTGATCCCTGGAATTTATCCCTCTTGGTAGTAGGTGTGATTGGAGGATTTCCCCAGTCTTATATGCTATTTGAAAGCCCTGTCTCTTTAGTATGTTTGCCACTCTGTGTGTTAATTTATGTGTGTAAGTAATAGTGTACCATCTGCTTTATTCTGTGTGATGCTGTCATTGTTTGTGATTGTTGAGTGTGTTTGTGAGTTTGTAGATTGTATCCTAGAAGTGTTCTGTTTGTTTTGTATTTGTGTTTATATTTTTTTATCGAGTCTGTCTACTACATGTGTGTATTACCCATTGTTCCTAGCTATTTGTTTGATTGTACTCATTTCTTTTTCATAGTTTTTCTTGCTGAGAGGGATCGTGTTTAATCTATATAATGTATGTCTTAGTGCTGCAAGCTTATGATTGTGGGGATGATAAGATATGGAATGTAGTATTGTATCTGTGGCTGTTGATTTTCTAAAGATCTTAAATTATGTTTGCCGTTTTGTTTCGTTATTGTTATGTCAAGAAAATTTATTTGATTGACTTTTTCTTTTTAAAGTGTGAATTTTGTGTTCTGATGTGCTTCGTTGATTTCCAAGTGGAGTTCATCTATTTTTTCATTTGGCTCATCTGCCAGACAAATAATGACGTGCACATATCTCTACCAATATATGATTTTAAAACTTTCATTAGTGGTTATCTTTTTAAATATCTGATTTTCGAGATGACTGATGAAAGTTTTTGCTAATGTTCCTGATATTGATTCTTGAACTGAAAGTAGTTTTGTTCAGTTGTCAGTCTGAGCGTATTTGTTATTTCTTGGCAACACAGACCAAAACATCACATCAAAACAAGTGTTCAGTTCCTGGTGCTGTGAAATATGGAAAACAAAACCCCAAGTGGCAATTATAAGAAGAGGAACAGCACTGAAAATGCAACAGAAACACAATATGTAGAAAACTGTCCACGCAACCTATAACTAGAATTCAAAATGTTACTACGTCATAGCAAAAATCAATTGCCAGAACTGTTTGTAACCAATAGGTACATTGCCCCAAAATGTAAACTAAGTAGTTATAATGTGTACATATTCCGGGCAAATGAAGATGCCTTTCAGAGAATACATTTGAAATACATGTTGTTGTGGTCTTCAGTCCAGAGACTGGTTTGATGCAGCTCTCCATGCTACCCTATCCTGTGCAAGCTTCTTCATCTCCCAGTACCCACTGCAACCTACATCCTTCTGAATCTGTTGAGTGTGTTCATTTCTTGGTCTCCCTCTACGATTTTTACCCTCCACGCTGCCCTCCAATACTAAATTGGTGATCCCTTGATGCCTCAGAATATTCCCTACCAGCCGATCCCTTCTTCTAGTCAAGTTGTGCCACAAATTTCTCTTCTCTCTAATTCTATTCAGTAACTCCTCATTAGTTATGTGATCTGCCCATCTAATCTTCAGCATTCTTCTGTAGCACCACATTTCGAAAGTTTCTATTCTCTTCTTGTCCAAACTATTTATTGTCCATGTTTCACTTCCATACATGGCTACACTCCATACAAATACTTTGAGAAACAACTTCCTGTCACTTAAATCTATACTCGATGTTAACAAATTTCTCTTCTTCAGAAATGCTTTCCTTGCCATTGCCAGTCTACATTTTATATCCTCTCTACTTCGACCATCATCAGTTATTTTGCTCCCCAAATAGCAAAACTCATTTACTAGTTTAAGTGTCTCATTTCCTGATCTAATTCACTCAGCATCACTCGACTTAATTCGACTACATTCCATTATCCTCATTTTTCTTTTGTTGATGTTCGTCTTATATCCTCTCAAGACACTGTCCATTCCGTTCAACTGCTCTTCCAAGTCCTTTGCTGTCTCTGACAGAATTACAATGTCATCGGTGAACCTCAAAGTTTTTATTTCTTCTCCATGGATTTTAATACCTACTCCTAATTTTTCTTTTGTTTCCTTTACTGCTTGTTCAATATACAGATTGAATAACATTGGGGAGAGGCTATACCCCTGCCTCACTTCCTTCCCAACCACTGCTTCCCCTTTCATGCCCCTCAACTCTTATAACTGCCATCTGGTTTCTGTACAAATTGTAAATAGCCTTTAGCTCCCTGTATTTTATCCCTGCCGCCTTCAGAATTCGAAAGAGTGTATTCCAGTCAGCATTGTCAAAAGGTTTCTCCAAGTCTACAAATGCTAGAAACGTAGGTTTGACTTTTCTTAATCTAGCTTCTAAGATAAGTCGTAGGGTCAGTATTGCCTCACATGTTCCAACATTTCTCCAAAATCCAAACTGATCTTCCCCGAGCCCAGCTTCTACCAGTTTTTCCATTCGTCTGTAAATAATTCGTGTTAATATTTTGCAGCCATGGCTTATTAAACTGATAGTTCTGTAATTTTCACATCTGTCAACACCTGCTTTCTTTGGGATTGGAATTATTATATTCTTCTTGAAGTCTGAAGGTATTTCACCTATCTCACACATCTTGCTCACTAGATGCTAGAGTTTTGTTAGGCCTGGCTCTCCCAAGGCTATCAGTAGTTCTAAAGGAATGTTGTCTACCACCGGGGCCTTGTTTTGACTTGGGCCTTTCAGTGCTCTGTCAAACTCTTCATCTACATTCTCTTCCATTTCTATAATATTGTCCTCAAGAACATCGCCCTTGTGTAGACCCTCTGTATACTCCTTCCACCTTTCTTCTTTACCTTCTTTGCTTAGAACTGGGTTTCCATCAGAGCTCTTGATATTCCTGCAAGTGGTTCTCTTTTCTCCAAAGGTCTCTTTAATTTTCCTGTAGGCAGTATATGTCTTACCCCTAGTGAGATATGCATCTAAATCCTTGCATTTGTCCTCTAACCATCCCTGCTTAGCCATTTTGCACTCCCAGTCGATCTCATTTTTGAGATGTTTGTATTCCTTTTTGCCTGCTTCATTTACTGCATTTTTGTATTTACTCCTTTCATCAATTAAATTCAATATCTCTTCTGTTACCCAAGGATTTCTATTAGCCATCATCTTTTTACCTACTTGATACTCTGCTACCTTCACTATTTCATCTCTCAAAACTACCCATCCTTCTTCTACTGTATTTTCTTCCCTCATTCTTGTCAATTGTTCCCTAATGCTCTCCCTTAAGCTCTCAAAAACCTCTGGTTCTTTCAATCGATCCAGGTCCCATCTTCTCAAATTCCCACCTTTTTGCAGTTTCTTCAGTTTTAATCTACAGTTCATAACCAATAGACTGTGCTCAGAGTCCACATCTGCCCCTGGAAATGTCTTACAATTTATAACCTGGTTCCTAAATCTCTGTCTTACCATTATATAACCTAACTGATACCTTCTAGTATCTCCAGACTTCCTCTTTCATTTCTTCCCCCCAATCCATATTCACCTACTATGTTTCCTTCTCTCCCATTTCCTACTATCAAATTCCAGTCACCCACGACTATTAAATTTTCGTCTCCCTTCACTATCTGAATTATTTTGTTTTATCTCATCATACATTTCATCTATCTCTTCATCATCTGCAGATCTAGTTGGCATATAAACTTGTACTACTGTAGTAGGTGTGGGCTTTGTGTCTTTCTTGGCCACAATAATGCATTCACTATGCTGTTTGTAGTAGCTTACCTGCACTCCTATTTTTTTATTCATTATTAAACCTACTCCTGCATTACACATATTTGATTTTGTATTTATAACCCTGTAGTCACCTGACCAGAAGTCTTGTTCCTCCTGCCACCGAACTTCACTAATTCCCACTATATCTAACTTTAACCTATCCATTTCCCTTTTTAAATTTTCTAACCTACCTGCCCGATTAAGGGATCTGACATTCCACGCTCCGATCTAGAGAACGCCAGTTTTCTTTCTCCTGATAACAATGTCCTCCTGAGTAGTCCTCGCCCGGAGATCCAAATGGGGGACTATTTTAACTCTGGGATATTTTATCCAAGAGGACGCCTTCATCATTTAACTATACAGTGAACCTGCATGCCCTCAGGAAAAATGACACCTGTAGTTTCCCATTGCTTTCAGCCGTTCGCAGTACCAGCACAGCAAGGCTGTTTTGGTTAGTTTTACAAGGCGAGATCAGTCATCATCCAGACTGTTGCCCCTGCAACTCCTGAAAAGGCTGCCGCCCCTCTTCAGGAACCGTGTGTTTGTCTGGCCTCTCAACAGACACCCCTCCGTTGTGGTTGCACCTATGGTACGGCTATCTGTATTGCTGAGGCACGCAAGCCTCCCCACCAACGGCAAGGAGGTCCATGGTTCATGGAAAGGGGGGGGGGGGGTGAAACACATACAGCACGAAAATTGTGTTTCATTCAGTTGTAATTAGATGGTCCAAAAGTAAGAATTATCAATATACTGTAATTTTACATACAACTGAGGAAGCCAGGACTACAAAAGTTGAAGATGTTCATTCCAAAGATTCTCAATGCCAGCAATCTTTACTACTCATTATCAGGTGAGTGTGAAATGGTGAGTTAAAAGTCTCTGCATCAAGGATCTCAGGCACTGCTGAGGGGAACAGAGGTTCTGCAACTGCCTCGACACTACTGCATCTCAAGGTTCCAACCTCAAGTCTCAGCTATGGCCAATATAGTTTCCAATGGTTTTTGGGCAGTGGTCAGTTCTGCTTGCATCAGTACACAGGACATACAGTTCCTGCCATCATCCCTGCATTGTGCTAATGACACTAACCACCCAGGCAGTCACTAGATGCAACAAAATACTGTGATGACATTGCACCTAGCTACTCTTGTTTAATAGTGTGTTGGTCTATCTTCAGAATGCAGTACACCAGCGGTTCTGCATGTCATGGGTGTCACATGTTCTTGGTAGATTTTTGGAGATATTTAGCACCAGGTGTCTAATCGCAGCTTCTGAAATTCCTATAAATAATTGGCCAGTGATTTTTTGTTGTGGAGCTGACACCTGATGAGGTCCCTGATGTGTTCCACTGAGTTCAGATCAACATCAACATGAGCTCACTATCATGCTTCTCAGATGACTGTATCACATTTCTTGTTCTTTGATACACATAGTTGCTATGGCAAAAGATGCCATCGCTGTTGGGGAAGACATCAAAATCGAAGCAATGCACTATTTCCACAGTAATGTTCACATAGGCACAGCCTTCATGATGCTTTTGATTACTGCCACAGGTACCATGGAAGCTGGGATGAACATCCCCCATAGCATAATACTGCTCCCCCCCCCCCCCTCCCCCCACTGGCCCTCATCAATGGAACTGTGCATATTTTGAATGGCTACTTGTGTGGTTGACAGTGTATCCACTCAAAACCATTGGTGTGGAGTAACAAAAAACACGCTTCATGTGAGAAGTTGACATGTTTCAATTAATCCACAGTCCAGTGTGGATTACTGTGACCCATTGCAGTTGTAATTGACTATATCATTGGGTCAACATGGAAATACAAAGGAATACATTGCACAGCCCCATGTTGGACAATGTGAGCTGAACGATGTGCTCCAAAATGCTTGTGCCACACCACAATAGTACTCCATAGTCATATCAGGCATAGATCACCACTTTTACAAAGCATGCAAATCTTCGGCTTCCACATTGAGTGATGAGGCAAAGAAGTCTAATACTTTCTTATGTGCGTGTAGTTTTACTATTCTTCAACCACTTTCCTCAGATTCCCAATGGCAGTAACATCTGGACAACCAACCAGCTTATCCATTTGCAATGTGCCCATTTTGAGGTTGCTGGGCCATAACAATCTATTATTTGTCAAAGATGCTGATGTCAGTGGATTTCCCCATTTCAGCCAATATCACCACCAGAATGATACCATATTCATCTCTGTACTACTGAAACACTTTTTGTACTGCATCAGAAGCCAGAAATACCACCATGCAACATTCAGTTTTGAGTTGGCCAGTGGCCATAATAGTTTTGGTCCATCACTGTATAATAAACACTTCTCAAATCAGATGAATAGATAGATAATGTTCATTTTTCTGCAGACAGCCAAACTAAATGCTGTAATTTAAGTAGACAGATAAAAAGTCTACTTACCAGGTGGTGGCATGAGAGAACTCGTATAAAGCTTAAGAAAAAGTGCAAGCTTTCAGAGTCAGTGGCTTCTTATTCTAGCAGAACAGTCAAAGGGCAGTTAGAGGGATGAAGCAAAATGATTAGCGTGGTTTAGGAATTGAGAAGAGTTCGTGAAAGTTGCCCCAAACAATGAGCGAGGGGAGACTTACCAGTTGGGATGAGAAGGGAAAGACTTGAAATTGCATTTAACTATACCCTTGAAGCTTCCTTTGCAGTCATTATTATGCTGTCATTAATTATGTTCATGAGGGAAATGCTGATCTGACATGCTACAGAATGACCTAAAGATAGTGGGAGCTACTGCCTAAGGTACCAAAGTTCACAGAAAATGGAAGCTACTGTGCAACCAAGCTGATCCTGCTGTAAGTCGAACGGACACTGTGAGGGATCCGTAGAATAAAGTGCGATATCTTCTGGCCCTGGAGAACTCTCATCCTTCTTATTCTGCAGAACCTATCTATATGTGTATTGCACAATCTTACTTCAGTGAGTAGTCATATGCTTAAGAGTAAGAGTTTGATTCATTACCATATTTAAATATTCCTACAATAGTCCTGTCCAATGTCAAGGATCTTACATGACTTACCTCAGAATAATATCAGCTGACATTCCTTTTTATACAACATTTGTTCAAGGCAGGCTACTGCTTGAAGTATCCTGTGGAGTGATGTACGATGCTGAAGTGTGTGTGCTACATCTGTACTGACATCAGAGCATTGGTTACTCCACCCACAACACTGCCTGAAGCACAACAATCACCTCAAACAGAAATTACAAAATACAGACGGAAACTTAGTCTAGTATATGTTCCTAATTGAAATCTTACTTAATGCTATCTAGTGACATTTCAATACAGAAATATAGCATATTTAGTCATTCATAATTAACACTGAGACTACAGAAATTTTAACAATGAAAAAACAATTCTTGAGGATCACCCAAACTACAACCCCAAAATATCTGACTACACAAAGTAGAAAAAGATTTTATATACAGGGTGATTATAATTAAAGTTAAGCTTTCAAAGTGCTGGAGAAATAACACCAGTGGTCAGAATGACATCCAATTGCAACAGAATATTATTGGAGAAGGGGGAAACATATGGCAGAAGAAAAGAAATTGTATGAAAATTGATCTGTAGATGGTGCTGGATATGTCAGAATATGTAAATAAAAACATCTGTCATGCGCACAACCCACTGAAGTTGGTATAAAAACGCTGGGTACACGGCTTTTCCTCCTTTCGTGTCTGCGACGCTCGCGAAGACTGTCTTAATGCAGGATCGTGCTCTGCTTGTAAAGCTGAATTATAAAAATGATGACTGTGCACATGTTGCTCTGCAGAAGTTCTCGACACTGAAGGGTTTGAAAAAAGGCGTTGGTCCGATGACTGCCATGGGTCTGGAGAAAATCATTCAGAAATTCGAGAAAGCGGGTTATTTTGGTGTGCAACCTGGGAGAGGGAGGAAACGAATTGATTTGATGTCATTGGTAGCAATGGCCGCAGCAATGCAGGAGGAGATGAGTGGTGGTGTGCAAACATGTAGTGCACGGAGAATTGCCCGAACATTGGACATACCCGTGAGAAGGATTGTAAAATCCTATGAAACATCCTTCTTTTCTATCCATTCCAAAGTACCCATGTGCATGAGTTGCTTCCTGTTGACCTGTCAGCAAGAGAGACTTTTGCTTTAGAATTTCTTGCCCGCATAGAAGTGGACAATGATTGGCCATTGAAGATTTTGTGGACAGACTAAGCTCACTTCCATCTGACAGGATATGTCAATACACAGAATTGTTAAATATGGGCAACAAAACACATGCAACTCAACTAGTAACACTTGATCCTGAAAAGGTCACTGTGTGGTGCAGGTTTACGGCATCACTTATCATAGGCCCATACTTTTTCGAAGAGACGGTTGCTTCCGGTCCTGTTACCTGTACCATCATTGGTAAGTGCTATGAGTGTCTTTTGTCCAACTACGTCATTTCAGATCTCCAACAGCGTGGATGTGATCACTTTATGCAAGATGGCACACCTCCGGACATGGCAAATCCAATTAAGCAGCTGCCGAAGTGTCATTTCGGAAATGCTAGAATTATCACTTTCCATTTCCCTACAGCCTGGTTGTCTCGATTACCTGATCTTAATCGGTGGGGCTGTCTGAAAGATGTGTTCAGTGTTCCGATTGCAAACTTAGCTGCACTGAAGGCACGCATTGCACAACAGATTCTGAACGTGACCCCAGAAACACTTCAATCAGTTATGGAGCATGCTGTTTCTCGATTTCAACTTGTTGCAGAAAACGGTGGACAGCATATTTATGATGTTTTTCGCAAGTTACATGGAAATTAATAATCCCATTTGATTTTGACTGATCCTTTTTGTTTGGTTTTTGGCCTCAGGACAATTGAAAACCAATGTGATTGATGCTTTTTATGCGGTTTTTGGCATCAGGACATTTAAAACCCGATGTGATTGATGCTTTTTATGTGATTTTTGGCCCATGGAGAATTAAAAACCGATGTGAGTGATGCATTTCCTGTGGTTTTTGGCCTCAGGACAGTTAAAAACTGATTTTTCCTATCCGATGTGATATGACATTGCCGTGTTGGGTGGGCTTACTAGCAGTACCGCATCTGTACACCCATGCACACTGAGTAGTACAGTTTGTTTAACATCAAATGTACACATTAGGCATTGTTGGGTGATTCATTTATCATTTGTAGTTGACCACAATTAAATTACGATGCTTACAGCACCATCTATTGCTACATTTTGTAACTATTTATTTTTCTTCCGCCTTACATTTTCCCCGCTCTCTGATAATATTCTGTTGCAGTTTGATGTCATTCTGACCAGTGGTTTGAAAGTTTAATTATAATCATCCTGCACGTCATATTGTAATTTTATTGGAGATAAAACCTTAGTACCACACAACCCTTTTTGCCATTTTGAGAAACCTGGGGGTGTGTGCATAATATTTGCCATTCTGGAGCTTCTGTTTGATTTAAATCTGCCACTGTAATAAGCTACTGTAAACAAAATACTGAACACATTATCATAGCCATGATGAACACAAAACTCTCTCACTCCATAGTAGTGCAAATATGCATGCCTGCCAATTCTGGAGATGAGAGAATAAATGATAAGATAAATATCCTATATCATATTGTTAAAGGAGACAAGAATTTGTGATGAGGAAGTGGAATTTAGTAGTAGGTAAAGAAAGGGAAGGGAAACATAGATCTGTAGGAGTGTAGCGTATTGACTGTATTTGCTCAAAAAATATGCCAGAGTGGAAATAAATTGCAACAGAGCCAGCCACAGGTGCGTGAGAGTGTTATGCATTGCAAAGCAAAACACAGCTGACAGTCATTGCAAAGAGAGCCTAGTTGGGTACGGAATAACAACAGCCGATGCTGCAATATGCTAGTGGAAGGATGGTAGCCTTTCCCCATTTTCCACCATTGAAGTGATGAGAGTGCGTGCCTTAAGCCCTAAACAAACATAGTGTGGAGCGTATAAGTACTCAGCCACTCGTGTACTAAATTATTCTTGTCTCAGTATCACAGCCTACTCCATGAGCCTGTAACGTCTTGGAGCGACATCCTGGATAGCAGTACAGTGTCCGCTGTTCAATTATGGGACAGGACAGCCTGTTCTGAGTCATGAGATAGCCACCACCAGAGAAGGTGGCTGCTCCTTGCTGGACAGAGTTCATGGGCGTAGTCAGCTGCACTGTTGTCCTGTCATCATGGTCACTAATAGACTCTTCACTGACAGAGGCATTCGAGTGACACCATGATTGACCCCTTGTCAGTGTCTATTGTTTCACTTGAGAGGCAACTGGATGCCTCTGCCAAACTGTTCCTGATGCACTATGCCGGAGGGTCAGAATAAAGAAATTAATTGAACAAATCTACTGTCGTCCGAACATGTCATTTCACTCGCCGTGGGTGACAATCTGAGAGTCATCTAATGTGTGTCAGGTCATTGACATCACTGCCTTAGAGCAATGTCTGAACCTACAGCCTACGGTACAGTGAGTCCAAAAGAAACTTAATTTTTTTTTTTTTTTTTTTGTCATGGAGAAGCGGTTTGATGGCATGCATTTTGTAAAGTAGATTGTATTGTGAGTAGAGAACCAGTGGATTTGTCTAGTTTTAGAGGTAATGAAAGCTACAATTGGTTAGTGTCTGTTAGATGTCCACAGTATAACCTTGATGGTCACTCAGTGCCATGTATGAAATTAGTTCCAGTAAACTTTTATACATGTAATCATTGGGGGCATATGGCTAGGCAATGCCAGGGGTCAAAATGGCTCATGATCAGATGTACGAATTAAGTTAATGCATTTTGTTTTCTTGTCCTGCAAGTGTTAGTGCTAAAAATGAGTGTTGTCAAGGACAAAGCTTTGACAGAACCAGAGGTGACAGGTGTGCCAGAACCGGGAGCAGTATGGATATTGTTGAAAAAGGCTGCACAATTAACAGCAGATAATACACAACTGCATTGGTAGGTGGAATTCCGATCATCACAACGGGGTATAGTTTTGTCAATAAAAAGTTTGATAGCTCATTTTTCAGGTAAGGCAACCAAGGATGTGCAGGTCTTTGTGAGAGACCTTTGAAATCTGGTTCAGATGGAAGGTTGGTCTGATAAGGAATTACTGAGTGTTACAAAATTGACACTAACAGGGAAAGTAAAAAATTATGTAGGGTATACAGAAGCTATAAGGGAGCCACAACATTTGAAGAATTTAAAGAAGAGTTAATTCAGAGACTCATGAAACAAAATAGTACCAGACACTGTAGGAACAATTAGGGCTAATAACTAAGCAAAATATGGAAACTGTGGAAAAATTTGTGGATAAGATAAGGAAAATTAATGAATGTACATACGAATTAGGACATGATGCTGCAGTCAATGAAATTATTTTGCAAGAATCTGAGCAGAGGGAGTACAATCCTTTTTTAAGAGGGTTGCATGCGGAAATATCAAGATGTATGCAGACAGGGGGTCCAATGGATTTGCGAGCAGCAGTGTGGTTAGCTACAGAGTGTGAGAAGGTTGATTTGTTGAATGGCATGCAGGGTAAACAGACACTTTTTTGCAGTAATACAAAATGCTTCAGGTGTGAACAAAAGGGGTATGTAAGGAGACAGTGTTGCCAGCCTCACAGTGATGTGAACCAAGTGATGTGATACATATCACATAAATTTTCTCAGCATGTTATAGTCTTATACTGCCCGCATTGAGGCTGATCCCTCACCTGTGGTAGAGTGGGAGGTCGTTTCAAGGTGTGGCAGGGGGCGAAAGACATTCCGGAGGGCTGAACGGAAAGCCTCTCCAGTTTGTCTGACGAACCGGTTTCAGGCTCTGTCTCAGGCTGATACTGATCTTCGGCCTGACATGGCTGCTTGTCCTGTTCCAGAGGTTGCCCCTCAGTCTGCAAGATCCGGGCAGTCGCAGAGGGTGGGCTTACTGGTAGTTGGGAGCTCCAACGTCAGGCGCGTAATGGGGCCCCTTAGGGAAATGGCAGCAAGAGAGGGGAAGAAAACCAATGTGCACTCCGTGTGCATACCGGGGGGAGTCATTCCAGATGTGGAAAGGGTCCTTCCGGATGCCATGGAGGGTACAGGGTGCACCCATCTGCAGGTGGTCGCTCATGTCGGCACCAATGATGTGTGTCGCTATGGATCGGAGGAAATCCTCTCTGGCTTCCGGCGGCTATCTGATTTGGTGAAGACTGCCAGTCTCGCTAGCGGGATGAAAGCAGAGCTCACCATCTGCAGCATCGTCGACAGGACTGACTGCGGACCTTTGGTACAGAGCCGAGTGGAGGGTCTGAATCAGAGGCTGAGACGGTTCTGCGACCGTGTGGGCTGCAGATTCCTCGACTTGCGCCATAGGGTGGTGGGGTTTCGGGTTCCGCTGGATAGGTCAGGAGTCCACTACACGCAACAAGCGGCTACACGGGTAGCAGGGGTTGTGTGGCGTGGGCTGGGCGGTTTTTTAGGTTAGATGGCCTTGGGCAAGTACAGAAAGGGCAACAGCCTCAACGGGTGTGGGGCAAAGTCAGGACATGCGGGGACCAAGCAGCAATCGGTATTGTAATTGTCAACTGTCGAAGCTGCGTTGGTAAAGTACCGGAACTTCAAGCGCTGATAGAAAGCACCGAAGCTGAAATCGTTATAGGTACAGAAAGTTGGCTTAAGCCAGAGATAAATTCTGCCAAAATTTTTACAAAGGTACAGACGGTGTTTAGAAAGGATAGATTGCATGCAACCGGTGGTGGAGTGTTCGTCGCTGTTAGTAGTAGTTTATCCTGTAGTGAAGTAGAAGTGGATAGTTCCTGTGAATTATTATGGGTGGAGGTTACACTAAACAACCGAACTAGGCTAATAATTGGCTCCTTTTACCGACCTCCCGACTCAGCAGCATTAGTGGCAGAACAACTGAGAGAAAATTTGGAATACATATCACATAAATTTTCTCAGCATGTTATAGTCTTAGGTGGAGATTTCAATTTACCAGATATAGACTGGGACACTCAGATGTTTAGGACGGGTGGTAGGGACAGAGCATCGAGTGACATTATACTGAGTGCACTATCCGAAAATTACCTCGAGCAATTAAACAGAGAACCGACTCGTGGAGATAACATCTTGGACCTACTGATAACAAACAGACCCGAACTTTTCGACTCTGTATGTACAGAACAGGGAATCAGTGATCATAAGGCCGTTGCAGCATCCCTGAATATGGAAGTTAATAGGAATATAAAAAAAGGGAGGAAGGTTTATCTGTTTAGCAAGAGTAATAGAAGGCAGATTTCAGACTACCTAACAGATCAAAACGAAAATTTCTGTTCCGACACTGACAATGTTGAGTGTTTATGGAAAAAGTTCAAGGCAATCGTAAAATGCGTTTTAGACAGGTACGTGCCGAGTAAAACTGTGAGGGACGGGGAAAACCCACCGTGGTACAACAACAAAGTTAGGAAACTACTGCGAAAGCAAAGAGAGCTCCACTCCAAGTTTAAACGCAGCCAAAACCTCTCAGACAAACAGAAGCTAAACGATGTCAAAGTTAGCGTAAGGAGGGCTATGCGTGAAGCGTTCATTGAATTCGAAAGTAAAATTCTATGTACCGACTTGACAGAAAATCCTAGGAAGTTCTGGTCTTACGTTAAATCAGTAAGTGGCTCGAAACAGCATATCCACACACTACGGGATGATGATGGCACTGAAACAGAGGATGACACGCGTAAAGCTGAAATACTAAACACCTTTTTCCAAAGCTGTTTCACAGAGGAAGACCGCACTGCAGTTCCTTCTCTAAATCCTCGCACAAACGAAAAAATGGCTGACATCGAAATAAGTGTCCAAGGAATAGAAAAGCAACTGGAATCACTCAATAGAGGAAAGTCCACTGGACCTGACGGGATACCAATTCGATTCTACACAGAGTACGCGAAAGAACTTGCCCCCCTTCTAACAGCCGTGTACCGCAAGTCTCTAGAGGAACGGAGGGTTCCAAATGATTGGAAAAGAGCACAGATAGTCCCAGTCTTCAAGAAGGGTCGTCGAGCAGATGCGCAAAACTATAGACCTATATCTCTTACGTCGATCTCTTGTAGAATTTTAGAACATGTTTTTTGCTCGCGTATCATGTCATTTCTGGAAACCCAGAATCTACTATGTAGGAATCAACATGGATTCCGGAAACAGCGATCGTGTGAGACCCAACTCGCCTTATTTGTTCATGAGACCCAGAAAATATTAGATACAGGCTCCCAGGTAGATGCTATTTTTCTTGACTTCCGGAAGGCGTTCGATACAGTTCCGCACTGTCGCCTGATAAACAAAGTAAGAGCCTACGGAATATCAGACCAGCTGTGTGGCTGGATTGAAGAGTTTTTAGCAAACAGAACACAGCATGTTGTTATCAATGGAGAGACGTCTACAGACGTTAAAGTAACCTCTGGCGTGCCACAGGGGAGTGTTATGGGACCATTGCTTTTCACAATATATATAAATGACTTAGTAGATAGTGTCGGAAGTTCCATGCGGCTTTTCGCGGATGATGCTGTAGTATACAGAGAAGTTGCTGCATTAGAAAATTGTAGCGAAATACAGGAAGATCTGCAGCGGATAGGCACTTGGTGCAGGGAGTGGCAACTGACCCTTAACATAGACAAATGTAATGTATTGCGAATACATAGAAAGAAGGATCCTTTATTGTATGATTATATGATAGCGGAACAAACACTGGTAGCAGTTACTTCTGTAAAATATCTGGGAGTATGCGTACGGAACGATTTGAAGTGGAATGATCATATAAAATTAATTGTTGGTAAGGCGGGTACCAGGTTGAGATTCATTGGGAGAGTGCTTAGAAAATGTAGTCCATCAACAAAGGAGGTGGCTTACAAAACTCTCGTTCGACCTATACTTGAGTATTGCTCATCAGTGTGGGATCCGTACCAGGTCGGGTTGACGGAGGAGATAGAAAAGATCCAAAGAAGAGCGGCGCGTTTCGTCACCGGGTTATTTGGTAACCGTGATAGCGTTACGGAGATGTTTAATAAACTCAAGTGGCAGACTCTGCAAGAGAGGCGCTCTGCATCGCGGTGTAGCTTGCTGTCCAGGTTTTGAGAGGGTGCGTTTCTGGATGAGGTATCGAATATATTGCTTCCCCCTACTTATACCTCCCAAGGAGATCACGAATGTAAAATTAGAGAGATTCGAGCGCGCACGGAGGCTTTCAGACAGTCGTTCTTCCCGCGAACCATACGCGACTGGAACAGGAAAGGGAGGTAATGACAGTGGCACGTAAAGTGCCCTCCGCCACACACCGTTGGGTGGCTTGCGGAGTATCAATGTAGATGTAGATTTAGAGTAAGAGTAAGGAATATTTTTAGAAGTAGAGGACTAGGGAAGCACAAGGTGTTAAACACAAATGAGAACCTCGGGTCCACCTATGGTATTTCCCAATAAGATTGGGTGTGCTACAAAATCATATGCAGAGGTGGACTGTGCAGTAAGAGAAATACTAGGAAAAAGGGTCACAGGATATTATTGGACACAGGAATGCAGGTGTCAGTCACCAGTAGTGATCTGATGAAAAATAAGCAATGGAGCCCACAACGGTACAGGTTGTGTACAGTGGGGGTATAAAGATGTCACACCATTAGCATCGATAGACATAGACTTTTGCCTGGATATGGTTCAATTTAAACAATGTGTAGAAATTGTGCCACAAGTGAGTGAGGGCTACGACATGATTCTGCGATTAGATTTCTTATATTAGCAATGTGCCATAATTGATCTTTGGCAACCAAGGGTAAAACTTGATGAGAAAATGTTTCAGTTATATGAGCCATTGCCAGTGTAGCAATGTTACGAGAGGAGTCTGTCACGAAAGATGAATCTATTAAACTGAGAACGACCACACTATGACTTGATTTGCATGACTGTGTACATAAGGGTACTGGGAAATCACTTTGGGTCAGTGTTGAGTCTAGCTTGACAGTGGGAATGTTGTGTGTGGTGGAACCGTTAGAAGAAAATGAAGTATTAGATCAGGCAGGTTGCTTAGTTAAAAAGAGGTACTGTACTCATACAAGAAATAAAGGGTGAAAAGGAGGTATCTGTTTCTATAGATAATTTTAGCACAGAGGATGTAGGATCAACAAAGGGATTGTTAATTGCTAATATGGATATGATGCAGGAAGAAGACTGGGACATGAGGGATGTCAGTCACAGACAGTCACTGGATGCCATTGAAACTGCATTGCAAGAAAAAGTGAAGCATATAGACGGAAACAATAGGGAATGGGTGAAAAATTTACTTTTGGAATTTAAGGATTTATTTTTTCCAAAAGGGCTATTACGAGCTACGCACATTATGCGGCACCACATACCAACGGGAAACGAATCACCAGTCTACCACAAATCAAATCAAAACAAACCATACAGGATATCTAGGTACTTGCAGCCAATTTTGGAGGAATCTATTGATCAACAGCAGAAAAAAGTAATAGATCATGGGGGGCAGAAATAGTCATTATGCCAAAAAAAAATCAATGGTTGGAACACGAAATTGTAGGTTTCATTGTGATTATAGACAAATAAATGCAAAAACCATAATGGACATGTACACTTTGCCATATATTAAAGAAACCTTGGATCATGTAAGGCAATTCAAATATTTTTCAACAATTGATTTGAAGAGTGATTATCGCCAGATAGACGATGCACTGCAAGATTGACTCAAAACAGCATTTTCGGCACCCTGGTGATACTACCAATACAGAAGAATGCCATTTGGATTAAAAAATGCACCTGCAACATTTCAGAGATTGTTGGGCAGAGTACTCAGAGGTTTAAGACCATGGCAATGCTTAGTGCATCTTGTTGACATAATTGTCTCTGGGAGTGATATGGAACAGTGTAGGCGGTGATTAAGGGAAGTATTTCTAAGGTAAAAGCAACAGAGTTAACATTGAATATGGAAAAGTGTAATTTTATGATGTAGGAGATAGCATATCTAGGTCATATCATAAGTAAAGATGGGGGTTAAGACAGACCCAAGATTAATTAGAGCTGTACATGAATTTCCTGTACCAGAATCTGCAAAGGAGTTGCAATCATTCTTGGGACTCATGAACTATTACTGCTGCTTCATAAAAGGATATGCGGATATTGCCAAACCATTCAGGCAGTTGTTAAAGAAATATACTAAATTTATGTGGGCAGAAGAGCTTTAACTTTTGAGGAGCTAAAAGAAACTTTAATTTCAAGGCCAATATTGGTATTTCTGTATTTTAAGAGAGAATTTGTTCTATCATGTAATGCATCAGAGCATCCACTTGGCTGTGTGTTGTCACAAGAGGTAGAAGGCATAGAACATCTGGTAGGTTATGCATCAAGACAACTAAATTCTGCAGAAAGAGGAGTGGCAGATTAGTGTTTAACAACCCGTCGACAGTGGGGTTGTTAGAGACAGAGCACAAGCTCAGAGTAGGCAAGGATAGAGAAGGAATGCAGCCGTGGCCTCTTGATGGAACCATCCCAGCATTTGCTTTAAGCAATGTAGAGAAATCATGGAAAACCTCAATCAGGATGGTCGGACACGGGTTTGAACCATCATTGTCCTGAATGCAAGTCCAGTGTGCTAACCACTGCGCTATCCTACTCAGTATTCTGCAGAAAGAAATTATTCCACATTGGAGAAAGAGATGTTAAGCCTTATTTATGGAATCACATACTTCAAATGTTATGTACATAGGAAAAAGTTCAAAGTAATAACAGATCAATCATTATTAAAACACTTGTTGTGGTTGAGGGGTCCTTCCAGTAGGTCGACACAATTTGCAGTAAGATTAAGTGTGCTGGCCGGTGTGGCCGTGCGGTTCTAGGCGCTTCAGTCTGGAACCGCGTGACCGCTACGGTCGCAGGTTCGAATCCTGCCTCGGGCATGGATGTGTGTGATGTCCTTAGGTTAGTTAGGTTTAAGTAGTTCTAAGTTCTAGAGGACTGATGACCACAGATGTTAAGTCCTATAGTGCTCAGAGCCATTTGAACCATTTTTGAAGATTAAGTGAATTTGATTTTGAAGTTATCCATAGACCTGCGAAGAAGGACAAAATTGTGTACAGCATAAGTAGAAAAGTAGTAAGATTACTTACTGGGGATACTGAGCATAAGGAATGGCCAGCTGCACATAAAGTGGATGACGAATCTAAACAAAGCAATAACAGTTTCGTATGCAGGATGGATTGCTATACAGAGAAACCAAGTTGGGACTGCAGGTAGTTGTACTAGTGAAGCAAAGATTGTAGATCTACCAACAGAAGAGTAGGAGAAAGGTATTGGTGGAAAATAGGCAGATGGACATAAACCAGTACATGCAGAATTACATCAGTGCACACAGAGAGCGGTTTTATGTTGAACAGGAGTACCATTTCAGAGGTTACCTGAAGCATCAACGCCATTCAAATAGCTGGGAATTGATGTTTTAGGTCCATTCAATAAATCACTTGCAGGGAAAAAGTACATACACACAATCTTCTTTTTCTTCTTCTTCTGCTAGCACCTTTGTCCCACATCTTTGCACAGGGTCGGCACAGTTAAATCGGATCTGGCAAGCTAGTTTTAAGGGGTGGCCGGATGCCCTTCCTGCTGCTACCCCATACCCCCTGGGACGGAATTAGGGTGCCCCAACTGTCTGCGAGATGTGTAACTGGGGCGGGATGTGGGGACCAGCCCGGTATTGACCTAGAGGGATGTGGATAACCACCTAAAAACCACATCCAGGCTGGCCAGCACACTGGCTCTCATCATTAATCCGCCGGGTGGATTCAATGTGGGGGTCAGCGTGCCTACCCGAGTCTAGGAAGTAGCGCATTAGTGCTCTCGGCTATCCTGGCAGGTCAAAAATACAGTCACACAATCATAGATAATTTTTCAGGGAACGTGGAAATAGTTGTGATGCCAAACCAGCAGGCAGCAGCAGTGGCATAAGCACTTGTGAATAATTGGATACTGAAGTTTGGAGTGCCTGAAACAATAGTAAAAGACCAGGGAACAAACTTAATTTCAGATCTGTTCATGGAATTGTGTAAGTTACTAAGTGTAAAGAAGGATAAGTCCTTGCCATCCACAAGCTAAAGCAAGAACTGAAAGAGTGCATGGGACAATCGGGAAGATGTTTGAATACTATGTTGACTAACATCACACCAACTGGGATGGCTATTTGAAGTATGTCGTCTCTGCCCAAAACTCAAAGCAGCGTACAAAAACAGGATTATCACTGTATGAAGTAGTATATGGTCGTAGAATGCCATCACCATTCAACATATTGAAATTGAAGAAAGAGAAGACTGGAGAGCCTGTTAAGGAATTATCCAAAGTGGTTGGGAAATTTGGAATAGAGTATGGAGGGCAAATAACATGAGCACAGGAGAAACAGAAAGAAGCAATGGGCCATACAGCAAGAATGCCACAGTATAAGGTTGGTCAGTGGGTGATGGTATCAGCACACTGAAGGGAAAGACAGAAAAGTTTTTTACAAAGTATCAGGGGCCTAACAAGTGGTAGAGACTGTGTTGCTAGAAAATGTCAAGATTCATTTGCCGACAAGAAGGGCAATTGTGCATGTAAGGTGGGTGAAACATTCTCAGTGGAGTCCAGAAGTTATTCCAGGCATAGATGTGGGCCAGGAAGGGAGAGTGAGGAGAAAGGTATCAGAATATAAACAAGAGGCTGTGAATGAAACGGTAATAAGGACACATTTTCGAATTAAGTCCAAAGAGATGGTAATTTAATTTTTTTTGGGTTAAGTATTGATTTAATGTGCCCATAGGTGAGGTGCAGAGAAGGCAAGGTGATGCAGTTCATAGCAGAAATACTGATCTTTGGCAGGGTGGAAGCATTATGGAATGAGCAGCTGGAAAGGAGAGTGCTGTTCGTCAAGCAGGAACATGTAGTGATCCCCAGTCATTGCTGTGTGATACAGGTGGTATTCAACACATGGAAGATGCATAATGAGGTGAGAAGATTGGAAAAAGCATTCAACAAATCCTGTCAGGGAAAAGAAAGGCATGGGATACTCAAAGGAAGTGCCAGAGTATGTGAGAGAATACACACAGCGTACGAGAAATTAAGGAGTGAGATGGTTCAGGTATTGGGGATTATTCTACACACATGAAGATAGAAGGGGTTGGACCAATACTGGAGGTAAACTTATGAAAACAATATTTGGCACTGATGATGAGGAAGACATTCGAAGGGTGAATGACACTGTATAAGAGGTAAAGCAGTGGGCAAAAGGGAATGAAGCAGTGAGTGATTGGCACACCACACCGATTGCAAGTTTAGAGATGGAGGTATTGAATAACACACGACTATTACGACAACTGACTGGAGAAGTAATGTGGTATGCCAGGAGTGCCAAAGAGGCAGTTACTCAGAATGTTGGGGAACTACAAACTGAAAGTAGAAGTCTTAGATGGGGAAATAGTAATGACAAAATGGTTGCAGTCCATAGAAAGTAGTGTTTGGGAAGCACAGGGGAAAGTAATGGAACTACAAGAGGCCATGCAGCAGGCTGTAAGAGGTCAGATAGGGGTGAAGTTGCTGTTGCCAGAGCAGTTTTTAGAGGATGTGAGGAAAGTATAGAAGGAACTATTGCCGGAGTCGAGGTTGGTCTTAGAACTCGAGCACAAAATCTTACCCTTTTATTTTAAGATAGCCACAGTGACGGTGAGAACAGTTGGAGTGAAAGTTTACATTTCCGTCTCTGTACCAGAAGCAGGAAAACAAGCACATTACGAGTGCTACATAGTTCATGCGTATCCTCTCAAGTGGGGGATATTGAAGAAATTTGTAAGACTAAATATGCAGTGACTATTATTAATTGAAAAAGACAAGGGAAGGTATGTAGAAATGGTGGAAGGAAAGTTACAAAAGGCTCACCGATGGGAAATCACAGTCTGTCTGAATATGGTGATAAGAGAGGGGCAGGTTTCCTATGCAGTGAAATTGCTACTGGGACAAAAGGAGGGAAGCGAATGCAATAAAGAAGTGATCAAGCTGGAATTGTACTGTCAGTAGGTTGAGGCACATTGGTTGTCCTCTACCTTTGACAAGATGGTGGTAGTGGGCAGTTGTTTTGAGCAGGGGAAGCATACATCAGCAAAGAGGCTAGAATTAAACATGAGTGGTTTGTTATTAAATGGAACAGCATGCGAGATAATGGGGCCTACTTTCTGGCTGCCCCCCATGGTTTATGGGGTAATTCCCATTGTGATTTTAGGGATAACTGACCTAAATATTTCGCAACCTCATTTGTATTGTCCAGAAGAGCCCATGGAAGTGTTACCTACTGCAAATCTAACCAGCTAGGGTCAGAATTAATACAGTCTATAATCACACTTCTGAACCCACAGGAGGGACGAGCTTTCCTGGAAACCTTTTTGGAGCGTGCAAATTCATATCAGGTAAATTATTACCAGAAAGAGAGAACATTGACAATTGTCATACCAGGCAAAGGACAAGACTGAACTCTGACCTAAACGTTGTTCAGATTCCAGTGGATTCGACATCCTGGACATAAAAGCAGCAGAAGGAAGCTGGACACTCAGTGGGGTAGTATTAAGGATAACTGATTCATTTCTGCCTGTAAGTTAGGAATAGAAAGTTAGAAGTTATTTTGCAAGAAGCCTAGTAATAAGTTCCATGGTGTTTGAGTTAAGAAGCAGGGCAAGGGTCCCTGTAGAAATGTGTAAGATTAAGTGATGGGGTTAATAAAAGCAGTTGTTAAATTAATTCTTAAGAGGCAAAACTGGGCCAGAAGGGCCGGTCGCCAGGAACTCTAGTGTAAAGGATAATCTAGTTTGGTCAATCCGAGGGACCAGGTCTTGATAAAAGGAAGGGCAATCAATGTAGGGTTTCGACTGTAGTCAGTTAAAAAATATGCTAGAATGGAAATGAGTTTCAACAGAGACAGCTGAATGCAGGTGAGGGTTTTGTGCGTTGCAAAGCAAAACATAGCCGACAGGGGTTGTGAAGCAGATCCAGCTGGCATGGTATAGCAACAGCCGATGCTGCACTGTGATAATGGAAGGATGGAAGCCTTTCCTCACTTGCCACCTCAGAAGCATTTAGAGTACGTGCCTTAAGCTCTATACGAACATAGTCTGGAGTGTTTAAGTACTCAGCCATTCATGTACTAAATTATTCTCATCTCAGTATCACAGCGTACACCACAAGCCTGTGACACTTGGAGCGACATCCTGGAATGAAGTACGGGATCCGCTGTTCAACCACAAGACAGGACAGGCTGTCCTGGATCACGAGAGAGCCATCGCAGGAGCAGGGAGCCACCCACTCACTGGAGGGATTTCACAGCCATCATCAGCTGCACCACCTCACTGTCATCATGGTCATGGCTGGAGATGTCGGTGACAATGGCATTCAAGTTTTTACACAGCCCCTGTCTTTGCACACTGTCAGCAATGCTGGGCGTCTATTGATCCACTTGAGAGGCAACTGGACACCTTGCTGTTCCTGATGTACTACAGCTGAGAGCAAAAATAAAGAAATTCATTGAACAGTGCTACTGTCATCCTGATGTCTCATTTCACTCTCCATGGATGACAATCAAAGAATCATCTTACAAGAGGAGTGGAGGCAGCAATAAAAGGGGAACCTGCGAGTCCCTTTTAGAATGCCCCCAAATGGTCGTAAACTGTTTAAAAATTTTGTATGACCATGGTCTGCAGTTTTCTGTCTGTTCTTTGGCTCCAGGTCAGAGTGTCATAATGTGTAATAGCACTGTAAAAAATAATGAATTTGAATTTCAGCTTTATTTACTTTTTTGTGTGCAGCTTTAACAAGCAGCATGAAAAGAAACCACTTTGCCAGTGAAATTGTTCTACTTCAATTTCATATTCCTTTTACCACCAATGTGCAATGTGAAGGAGGTGTTAATCATGTTATGTATTTGCTAATGAAGTCATTGTATGCTGCTTTTACAAGATAGAAATTCTGGTCACTGCCACAATCTAATTTTTCTCATTATTGTATTTAATTTTTCTTTACCTTACTTTTTTTGAAATATCTGCAAGTGCATCTAACTCTTGGAGCCCCAGCCAGAGCCATGCATTGTGGCACATGTACCCACCCGAGTACGGCTGTCGCTGACCAATCTGTCCCATTGCCACATTGTGGTTACTCAAGCTCAGGTGTAGCGGCAATGGATTGCGCGATCTGTGATGCACCCTCAAAGTGAGCGGCTCATTCAGGTACCCGACTGAGTCCGAGTGCCAACAGGGATTGGTACAACAAGGAAACAGGCAGCACTGCAAAGGCAGGAATATCTGGCCACCGGAATTGCTTTCTGAATTGTCTGCACTCCTTTGAGAATCATGAAGGTTTGATATGGTGGGAACAGGGCATGCTTGATCCTTTACAGAGAATAATAGTGCATAATGTAAAATAATGATTATAACACAAAAAAGTATCTACTGTAACATGGAAGTAATTGAATTCAATGCAAATGGTTTAATAGCCCTAATGCTTTTATAAGGCTTTACATTTCACCTGTACCGCATAAAATGAGTTTATGAAGCTTTTGCACAAGGGATAGGCCTAGTGCACAGTATTAAAGGCTTTTATAATTTTCTGTTACTCTACAAGTTTTAATTATGGAATTATCTGGCTTAACTCTTCCTCAAAATTGATTGAGAAGGATTGGCCTGCTTTGCAATCACAGAAGGTAAAGACAGTCTCATATTAATTTCACTGTGAAGTTTGTTCCTGGATGTATCTTTTATATACATGTAAGCAGGAAAAGCCTTTTCGCACAGATATGTGGACAAGATGTGTAATAAATTTGTTACCACTTTATTTGATAGCATTGGAAACTCTACCTTTAAGTTTAACCAGAAACTTATCAGTGACAAGGATTTATTTTCTGTATCTTAGCCACTGGAAGTTTCGAGTAGCTGCTCGTTTCAATTCAAACTTCATGCGTACTCCAAAATTATTGTCTTTTTGAAGCGACTGTGATTCCAGTTGTTATTACTGGACAGAGTGGGGGAAATAGTCTCTGAAAATTTTCCAAATGTTCCATAATTTTATTCTTGGCATTTTCATCCAATATAAGATGAATGTCTCTTAGGAAATCGTGAAGAGTATTGAAGCACTCAGATTGATTGGAATTTAGTCAGTGTTCCATGAAGTAATAAATTTAAAATTATGATTTTTAGCAGAATTTGTGTCAAATAAGCCATAGTCAGAAGCTAGACTTTGCATAGGGAAAGGTGTATTTGGTGAGAGAAAGATAAACGTCATACAATATGAGAACAGTTGTGCCATAATATAACCATTTTTCTTCCGTGTGAGTCAATAACGGCTTTTAAATACATAGGTTAGTATTACAAAAATTCACTAACTAATAGGATAAACATTAATAAAATTGCCCATATTTGCTGCGTTGTAAGGTACAGAGGGTTTTCACATGCACATAACAACAAGTTGATGTAACAATTACAAGCAATAGTGGATGTTTAGATAACCATCTCATTGCTGATGTTAGAGCCACCAGTTACTTTAATGTAAGACTGGAGTTGAAGTGCTGTGCTGGTAAATACTGTGCAAAGTAAAAAACTGCTTGCATATGGGCCACACAGATTCCATTCAGCACTCATAATAATGTGATACCTGGCAGGCACATGACTTGAAGAGCACCCGAGCGGTATTGGTGCACTGGTGGACTCGAGCCCTAGTGGGGCACCACTCAGCCTGATGGGCCTTAGTGCAGCTCCACCGGCTGCCCAGGCAGCACAAGTTGAGGCTCACCCGGCAGTCAAGGCCAACACATTTCCATTGATCGATGGTAGACACCCAACGGTCCTGTGCCCACTGCAATCATAATTAATGATGTCATTGGGTCAACATGTGAACATGTAGGGGAGATCTGCTGTGGAGCTCCATGTTCAACAATGTACGATGAATGGTGTGCTCTGCAACATTTTTGCATGCGCCAAAAATTTTGCTCTTTCAGGGCATATGCCAAAGATCACCATCTGTCCTACTTTACGGAGCAGACAAGCCTCTAAACCCTGTGGTCAGTGACGAATTGTGGACATCCAACCTCACTGTCCTACCTCTTTCCATAGATGCTCACAACAGTAGCATATGAACATTTGAACAGCTTTGCCAGTTTTGAGATAGTCATTCACAGGCTTTGCGTAATAATAATCTGCCCTTTGTCAAAGTTGCTGATCTCAATGGATTTCCCCATTTGCAGACCATATCTTCACCAGGGTGACCCCGATCCATGTCTGCTTAGCTTACTTGTGGTAAGATATCACGAGCCTGTAATGCCACCAGCCAGCATCCAATGTTGTCATGGACAATGGTCATAATGTTTTGACTTGTCAGTGCTCTTACGTTTGCCATCAGTGATCTCCTCAGCATGGACACTATAAAAAAAATTGCGTGTCACAATCTCTTACAATCACATAGCACAATCTCTACTCCGGCTGTTACTTTGAACACTGTGAGTCACTGCCAAAATGCACTACATTCATAGCATTACCTCAGTGTGCCACTAGATGTCTGCATCTTGCAACAGCATTGGTAATTTCATGATAAAAGCGCTGGTACTTGAAAAGAAAAATTAATAAATTTGTGTTTTCAGGCAGAAACTGCTAGTACTCAAATGATTAAAGAAAAAATGAATTCTAGAAGCATAATTTCTACTCAGTTTTCTCTACCACAAATGTGGATAACAGACATTATGAAACAGAAGTATATTCCATATAAGACAATACTGCCAAAAATGCTTTTGTATTTTTCTTCAAGACACAATAAAAGTGAACATTAACATACCTCCTTTTATAATTCACATGAGAGAGAGTTACAGAAAGGAAATATTTCCTTTTACATTAAGCATTATTCTACATCCTACATCAACAAAATACCCCATATACTCTGTATCCATTATTTTATAAAATGTCTTTTCCTTTTCTTCAAAGATTCAAGCTCACTACTATATTATTCTTTGTGTTGTCTGGTGTTCTTTTGACCTCTTACTATTTATATTCCTGCTGTACGTTGCAAGTCCGATACTGGTATCTGTCAGCCACTGAATACACTTAGACTCTCAAGCTTCCTGCCACACTTAAAATCCTTTCCAACTAAAGATGCCAGCAGTAAATATCAAATAAATTAAAATAAAATAATTATGATTGGACTATACTGGTCCCTCACAAACCTGGCTGGTACAATTTTGCACTGAACTCGACATGATATTTGCAGACATTTCATTCAAGAATTGTGAACGAAGGTTGTGTACTTGGAAGAGACCTGGAGAAGCCATTGAAAAGCTTGTAATAGACAATGAAAAGGTAGTTCTAAGAGATGAAGTAGCATAGGTAGCAGAGGAACAGGTGTGCTAAAACTCCAGTCCCAGTAGAAATCCTTGGATGACAAAAAACGTTGAATTTAATTGAAGGAATCAGAAACTATAAAAATACAGCGAATGAAGCAAGCAAAAGGGAATACAGACATTTAAAACTGCAATAGACAGGAAGTCCAGAAGGGCAAAGCAGAAATGGTTAGAGGAGAAGCTGTATAAACACACAACTATGGGAAAAATAGACAAAACTGAAGAGACCTTTGGAGAAAAAAGAAACTACTATACGAATATTAAGAGTCCAGATACTGTAGAAAGAGAAGAGGAGGTAGATGAAGATGAGATTGAATATAGGATACTTAAAGAAGAATTTTACAAGTCACTGAAAGATCTAAATTGAAAGATAACCACTGAAGTACTTCTACATCTACGTGATTACTCTACTATTTGCAATAAAGTGCCTGGCAGAGGGTTTAATGAACCACCTTCAAGCTGTTTCTCTACCGGCCCACTCTCAAACAACGCACAGGAAAAACGAGCACTTAAATTTTTCTGCACAAGCCCTGATTTCTCTTATTTTATCATGATGATCATTTCTCCCTATGTCGGTGGGTGCCAACAGAATGTTTTCACAATCAGAGAAGAAAACTGGTGATGGAAATTTCATGAGAAGATCCCGTTGCAACGAAAAATGCCTTTGTTTTAATGATTGCCACTCCAATTCACGTATCATGTCTGTGGCACTATCTCCCTCACTTAGTGATAATACAAAATGAGCTGCCCTTCTTTGCATTTTTTCGATGTCATCTGACAGTCCCATCTGATGCAGATCCCACACTGCACAGCAATACTTCAGAATGGGCCGGATGAGTGTGGTGTAAGCTGTCTCTTTATTAGAACTGTTGCACCTTCTATGTGTTCTGCCAGTGAATCACTGTCTTTGGTTGGCTCTACCCACAACATTATCTATGTGATCATTCCAATTTAGGGTATTTGTGATTGTAATCCCTAAGTATTTAGTTAAATTTACAGCCTTCAGATTTGTGTGACTTATCATGTAATAGAAATTTAGTGGATTTCTTTTAGTACTCATGTGAATAACTTCACACTTTTCTTTATTCAGGGTCAATTGACACCTTTCGAACCATACAGATATCTTATCTAAATGATTTTGCAATTCATTTTGGTCACCTGATGACTTTACAAGACGGTAAATTACAGCATCATCTGCAAACAATCTAAGATGGCTACTGAGATTTTCTCCTGTGTTGTTAATATAAATCAGGAACAACAGAGGGCCTATAACACTTCCTTGGGGAACAATGGATATTATTTCTGTTTTACTTGATGACTTTCCATCTATTACTACAAACTGTGAGCTTTCTGACAGGAAATCACAAATCCAGTCACACAACTGAGGCGATATTCCATAGGCACGCAGTATCGTTAGAAGATGCTTGCGAGGAATGGTGTCAAAAGCCTTCTGGAAATCTAAAAATATGGAATCAATTTGACATCCTCTGTCAATAGCACTCATTAATTCACAAGTATAAAGAGCTAGTTGTGTTTCGCAAGAAAGATATTTTCTGAATCTGTGCTGACTACATGTCAATAAATCATTTCCTTCGAGGTTCTTCATAATATTTGAATGCAGTATATGTTCCAAAACCATATTGCAAATTCAACGGATTACTCCTATGGATTACCTCACATTCCCTCAGAATTATTTAGTACAGTGCAAATAACAAATAATAATAGTTACCTTTGTATTGGAAGAATATAAGCCTATTTAAACTGAGCATTATCAAACAATTGCAACTTCAGATTGGCATATCAACTATATAAGGAAAAGATAAATTGCTATGTACCGTAAAGAAGACCCATTATGTTGCAGACAGGCACAATTAGAGCACACTTACACATCAGCTTTCAGCCACAGCCTTCATCAGAAAAAGAAAAAAACCCCTTTATGCCCTTCCCCCTTGTGCCCAGCCCACACCAAACCCCTTCCCCATCTCGGCAGCCTCCTGACGTGTGCCTGTTGGCAGTCCAGTGCCTGCTCATTCCACCAGACAGCAATCTTCTCTCTCCCCACCCCCCACCCCCCACCCATACACTGCTATCCCGGCCCCTTCTCTGCACCCTCCAAACTGCATCTTCCATTCTATGAGACAATTACATTCTAAGCCAAGCTGCTGGAGATGGCAGTCATGTGCATGAGCTCTGCTTGCTTGTATAAATGAATGTGTGTGTGTGTGTGTGTTTCTTTTTGTGACAAAGGCTATGGCTGAAAGTTAGTGTGTATGTGTCTTTCAATTGAGCCCATCTGCAACTTAATTTGTCATCTTTACAGTCAGTAGCAATGTATCCGTATGTTACATTGTTAAAATGTGTATTAGAACATCTGAAAAAAAAAAAGAATTTTCAGTACTTGAATCTTGGTAATAGGAGGAGTGACTAATAAGACAGGTTTGTAAATTTCTGTTGAATTTTCAGATGTTCCCTAAGTTGTGCGTTGTATGCAGACCTGTTAAAGATCTTAGTATCAAAATACAATACTGCATTCTGAAATGCAGACAAGGATACAGTTTGTGAAAAATTATCTTTGCTCTTGATCTGCGGGTGTGTAAATTACTGTGCATGCAGAACTTATTTTAAGCACTGTCTAAAAAACACCATTGCGCAGTAAATAAACTGTTAAGCAGATATCTTTAGGTACATGGTTGTCTGCAATATACAATGTTAACATTTCTCACTTCTGCTGAATAAATACACTCCTGGAAATTGAAATAAGAACACCGTGAATTCATTGTCCCAGGAAGGGGAAACTTTATTGACACATTCCTGGGGTCAGATACATCACATGATCACACTGACAGAACCACAGGCACATAGACACAGGCAACAGAGCATGCACAATGTCGGCACTAGTACAGTGTATATCCACCTTTCGCAGCAATGCAGGCTGCTATTCTCCCATGGAGACGATCGTAGAGATGCTGGATGTAGTCCTGTGGAACGGCTTGCCATGCCATTTCCACCTGGCGCCTCAGTTGGACCAGCGTTCGTGCTGGACGTGCAGACCGCGTGAGACGACGCTTCATCCAGTCCCAAACATGCTCAATGGGGGGCAGATCCGGAGATCTTGCTGGCCAGGGTAGTTGACTTACACCTTCTAGAGCACGTTGGGTGGCACGGGATACATGCGGACGTGCATTGTTCTGTTGGAACAGCAAGTCCCCTTGCCGGTCTAGGAATGGTAGGACGATGGGTTCGATGACGGTTTGGATGTACCGTGCACTATTCAGTGTCCCCTCGACGATCACCAGTGGTGTACGGCCAGTGTAGGAGATCGCTCCCCACACCATGATGCCGGGTGTTGGCCCTGTGTGCCTCGGTCGTATGCAGTCCTGATTGTGGCGCTCACCTGCACGGCGCCAAACACGCATACGACCATCATTGGCACCAAGGGAGAAGCGACTCTCATCGCTGAAGACGACACGTCTCCATTCGTCCCTCCATTCACGCCTGTCGCGACACCACTGGAGGCGGGCTGCACGATGTTGGGGCGTGAGCGGAAGACGGCCTAACGGTGTGCGGGACCGTAGCCCAGCTTCATGGAGACGGTTGCGAATGGTCCTCGCCGATACCCCAGGAGCAACAGTGTCCCTAATTTGCTGGGAAGTGGCGGTGCGGTCCCCTACGGCACTGCGTAGGATCCTACGGTCTTGGCGTGCATCCGTGCGTCGCTGCGGTCCGGTCCCAGGTCGACGGGCATGTGCACCTTCTGCCGACCACTGGCGACAACATCGATGTACTGTGGAGACCTCACGCCCCACGTGTTGAGCAATTCGGCGGTACGTCCACCCGGCCTCCCGCATGCCCACTATACGCCCTCGCTCAAAGTCCGTCAACTGCACATACGGTTCACGTCCACGCTGTCGCGGCATGCTACCAGTGTTAAAAACTGCGATGGAGCTCAGTATGCCACGGCAAACTGGCTGACACTGACGGCGGCGGTGCACAAATGCTGCGCAGCTAGCGCCATTCGACGGCCAACACCGCGGTTCCTGGTGTGTCCGCTGTGCCGTGCGCGTGATCATTGCTTGTACAGCCCTCTCGCAGTGTCCGGAGCAAGTATGGTGGGTCTGACACACCGGTGTCAATGTGTTCTTTTTTCCATTTCCAGGAGTGTATGTTATTGACATTACCTTAAAAATTAGTCTGTAACAAAACAGATCCATAACCTGTGGAAAATAATCTGTCATTGAGTACAGTGAAAGATACTGCTGCATACTTAAACTTGTTGGGGACTATGCAATGAGTCACTGACTGAGTACAGAGACAGCACAATGGAATTCCTATTAAGTCAAATTAGATTCTAATTCTGTACCAGAAATTCTGTTATAGGAAGAGGAATTAATGGTTGTCTATGATGATATTTTCACTTTGCAGCGGAGTGTGCGCTGATATGAAACTTCCTGGCAGATTAAAACTGTGTGCCCGACCGAGACTCGAACTCGGGACCTTTGCCTTTCGCGGGCAAGTGCTCTACCATCTGAGCTACCGAAGCACAACTCACGCCCGATCCTCGCAGCTTTCCTTCTGCCAGTATCTCGTCTCCTACCTTCCAAACTTTACACCGAGCGAGGTGGCGCAGTGGTTAGACACTGGACTCGCATTCGGGAGGACGACGGTTCAATCCCGCGTCCGGCCATCCTGATTTAGGTTTTCCGTGATTTCCCTAAATCATTCCAGGCAAATGCCAGGATGGTTCCTCTGAAAGGGCACGGCCGACTTCCTTCCCCATCCTACCCTAATCCGATGAGACTGATGACCACGCTGCCTGGTCTCCTTCCCCAAACAACCAACCAACCAACCAAACTTTACAGAAGCTCTCCTGCGAACCTAGCAGAACTAGCACTCCTGAAAGAAAGGATACTGCGGAGACATGGTTTAGCCAATGTGGAATGTTGGCTAAGCCATGTCTCCGCAGTATCCTTTCTTTCAGGAGTGCTAGTTCTGCTAGGTTCGCAGGAGAGCTTCTGTAAAGTTTGGAAGGTAGGAGACGAGATACTGGCAGAAGGAAAGCTGTGAGCATGGGGCGTGAGTTGTGCTTCGGTAGCTCAGATGGTAGAGCACTTGCCCACGACAGGCAAAGGTCCTGAGTTCGAGTCTCGGTCGGGCACACAGTTTTAATCTGCCAGGAAGTTTCGTTGTCTGTGATGTTTATAATTTTGTCAATAGTTTTAGGCTTAAAACCAATGTCTTTAAGTTGTGTAAAGTTTCTTTTAGATAAAATGTAGCCTATATTCCTGCATCAGCTGGTTTATTTTGAGGTAAGTTGTTATACTGTATTCTTTTGTTTATTAACTGAGTAGAATGTTTTATTGTTAACGTTAGATAGTTTTTGCCAGCCCGGCCATTTGTTATTGCTTGTTCATTGCAGTCAGTGAAAGTACTCTAGTATAACAGTGTTTCCAATAGCTGTGGCACCCTGTCTGTCTTCACTTGTTGGGAAATTTTCTGTGTGAAATAATCCATAGTCTGTCAACAAGCCCAGCTGATCCCATTTAGTACTGTCTGACAGAAAATAAGCATTCAGGTCTCCACTAACAAGTTTCTAATTGGTTTTGCGTGGTGTGTTGCTGACTGTTTTGATAGATTATTGAAACTGAATGTGTTTCTCTCTGAGGACATGTACCTGTTCATTGACTGTGCTAGCAGCTTAAGTATTTACGTATCCATTATTATTGGATATACTCTCAACAGCTGTTCAATGTAATCATCACTGAAATCTTATTGCCTGAAAGGCCACTTTTCATTTGTAATGACGCTCACGAGGAAAAAAAAGAGGGTCATTCACTTAAAAGAGTGCACTGTTAACTTTGGACAGGTGTGTAAGATGTAGAACTGGTAGCAGTCAGTCATGTGTCCCTCCGCTGCTGACCTAAGTCATGGAAGTGAAGTGATGTGCATTTTCCAGTCAATTCTATGTAATCAACACATTAAGATGGTCAACATAATGATGTTACAAAAGGCAGGAAGGAATGTCCCACATGGATGTGTCAGTGACAATCAGTTTTCTAACTCATCAACAATTACCACTACCATTGAATGAATGTCCATCTAAACCAGTTTCCAAGTGAATGTTGCAAAGGGAAGTGCCTGCAATGGAAATTTGTAGTTTAGTATCTGGGGACAACCATTAGCTCAAAAAGTGATATTTTTAGTGGATTGTAATGAGTGATGAACAATAAGGAGCAAGCAGTTTGTGATGTGATGTAGAGTGATTATGTTTCTCCTATCACAGGGGAGGACAGACTGTGAAAGAACTGCACCAATTTAGTGTGGCACAACCCTTCGATCTTATTAACTTCACTGATGAAACTGGTCAAGCTACATTGGTGCAAGACTGCTTTGCGTCCCTGATCCTGATTTTCATGTGAATTTTCATTCTTCCTGTAATTATTGATACTGGAGAACTGTTATTAAATAGTGTGTACAACAGTGTAAAACTAATAATATTAGGAAAAGGATAGATTGCTGTTTCTGAGCTGTGGAGATGGGAGGTATCCTTCCAAAACATTCTCCGCTCCCGAAATTATTCCAGTAGCCTACTGTCCCCACACCCTCCACCCAACAATTTCTGTTCCCTCTATGCTATCACCACCTCCCAATTTGTGTCCCATCATCCTCATTGTGTACTGCCCTCTACCAATGCACCCACCTGTCCTTCCCCTTACCTGTTTCTCTCCTTTTCCACTCCCCCTCAACCACCACCATTCTGCCCCACAACCTCCCAACACTGCATCTGGCAGGATTCACAAGCCTCCATCTAGTCCCTGCATGTTCCACGAGATAATGCATTTCTCTCCCCACACTTATACCCTGTTATCCCTCTCCCTTCCATATCCCACACCAAATTACAGATCAGTGTGACAGTTGCATTATGGTCTGAGCTGCTGGAGATGGCAGTCGTGTGCTTGAGGTGTGCTTGCTTGTGTGACTGTGTTTTTTTTATTTCCTGGAGAAGGCTTTGGTTGAAAGCTAAATATGTAACAGTCTCTGCATTCTGCCTATCTGCAACTCAACTTGTCACCTTTACAGTGAATAGCAATCTATCCATTTCCTAATTTTGTTAATATCCCAACCTGGAGTTTCCGTTGTTTGACACTGTATAAGTAGCTTTTCATTTCTCTTCACATTTATTTGTATTAAGTTTGTTTTTGATGATCTGATTTTTACAATAAATGAGTATCTGAATCTCAGTACTTAATATCTGGAGCAAATTGTTTATAAATCAAAGAATGTAGTACTGTAGGGACCAACCAAGTGAGGCAGTGGAGCTGTTAAGACACTCCTGTCATTTTTAGAAGGACAGAGTGTGCTCTATCTGGACATCCAAATTTAGGTTTCCTATGGTTTTCCTAAATCTTTCCATGCAAATTATATCCTCATAGAAGTACGCTAATACACACATCAAAAAAAAGTTTAGCATTACCTCGGTTCCAAGAGTTCCGGAACCTGTACAGAAAATTGGAATAGAGATCAGCATAAACATAATTTCTGCCCTTTTTATTACTCATGAAAACCACACATTGCATGTTGTACCACCATACAGCAAGACCTTTAGAGGTGGTGATCCAGATTGCTGTACCCAGCGGTACCTCTAATACCCAGTAGTGTGTCCTCTTGCATTGATGCATGCCTGCATTCGTCGTGGCATACTATTCACAAGTTTATCAAGGCACTGTTGGTCTGCCTCCAAACATGTCTCCGGTGGTTGTGTGGTTGAAGGCATATGCGACACTCATCGGTGAAGAGAATGTGATGCCGATCCTAAGAAGTCCATTCGGCATGTTTTTGGGCCCATCTGTAATGCGCTGCATGGTGTCGTGGTTGCAAAGATGGACCTTGCCATGGATGTCGGGAGTGAAGTTGTGCATCATGCAGCCCATTGCACATAGTTTGAGTCGTAACACAATGTCCTGTGGCTGCACGAAAAGCATTATTCAACATGGTGTCATTTCTGTCAAGGTTCCTCCAGGCCATAATCCGTAGGCAGTGGTCATTCACCGCAGTAGTAGCCCTTGGGTGGCCTAAGCAAGGCATGTCATTGACAGTTTCTGTCTCTCTGTACCATCACCTTGTCTGAACAAAATTGCTTTGGTTCACTCTGAGACACCTGGACACTTCCCTTGTTGAGAGCCCTTCCTGGCACATAGTAACAATGCAGACATGATTGAACTGCGGTATTGACTGTCTAGACGAGGTTGAACTACAGACAACCAAGTCGGGTACTGCCTTCCTGGTGGAATGACTGCAAATGATTGGCTGTCGGAACCCTTCTGTCTAATAGGCACTGCTCATGCATGGTTGTTTACACCTTTGGGCAAGTTTAGTGACATCTGTGAACAGTCAAAGGGACTGTGTCTGTGATACAATATCCACATTCAATGTCTATCTTCAGTAGTTCTGGAACTGGAGAGATGCAAAACTTTTTTTGATGTGTGTGTTCACATTTGTAAGCTATGTATTTTCATTGTATGAGTGTCATTCAATAATTAAAGAGACAAATTGGTCTTGCGAAAAATCTTTTAGTAGGGCAAGTTTGGTACTTTTATGGCTTTAAGTTGGCATCACTGAGGTGAGCCCTGATCAGCTACTTGCACTCGAGAGGACGACAGTTCAATCCCACTTGTGGGCATCCTGATTTAGGTTTTCTGTGATTTCCCTAAATCGCTCCAGGCAAATGCCGGGATGGTGCCTTTGAAAAGGCACGTCCAACTTCCTTCCCTAATCCGATGAGACCGATGACCTCGCTGTCTGGTCTCCTCCCCAACAACAACCCAACCTGATCGGCTGATGTATCTACATTGTTTTGTTTATAACCTCAAAAATACTTTTCAAGATGGTGAGTCCACTTGAAATGGCCACATTAGTTGAACAACAGTTTGTTATTAATTTTTTACATGGTGAAGGTGAGAAACCAGTGAATATATACTGTAGAATGTCTTAAGTTTGTGCTGAAGATTGTATGAATCGTGCAAATTTTTACAAATGGGTAGAGCAGTTCAAAAGTGTTCAATACTCAGTCACTGACGAACACCATTCTGGCTGACCAGTTGCAGTTTCAACTCCCTCACTTGAAAGTCGAATTTATGACATTATTCATACTGACCGCTGCGTGATTGTGGAAATGATAGTTGATAACGTTCAAGTTAATACTGGTACAGTTCATAACATTATCTGTAACAAGCTGAAGAACCACAAAACATGTGCAAGATGGGTCCCAAAGGATTTGATGTGGCTACAAAAGGAAACAAGGTTGAGAGTGTGCACAGAGCTAAAGGAACATTATGAAAGAGAAAGTGAGCACTTCCTCAACAAAATTTTAACTTGTGATGAAACTTGGGTTCAAAAAGACAAAGCATGGAGTGGAAGTACACCAACTGACATGTTAAGAAAAAATTTGAAACCCAATCATCAGCAGGGAAAGTCATGTTGATGGTGTTTTGGGATGCTAAAGGTCCAGTTTTTTGTGATTATTTCAAAGAGCAGCATACAATGAACAGCTAATACTACTTGGATTTGTTTTTAAACTAGGTGAAGCCAGCCATGAGTGAGAGGCATTGTGGATCTCAGAGGAGAGGTGTGATTCTCCAACAAGACAATGTACGTCCTCATATTGCTCAATTAACCCATGAAACTATCAACAAATTTGGCTGGGAAGTATTGCGTCATCCCCTGTACTGTCATGATTTAGCACCTAGTGATTTCCTTTTGTTTGGTGCCGGCCGCGGTGGTCTCGCGGTTCTAGGCGCGCAGTCCGGAACCGTGCGACTGCTACGGTCGCAGGTTCGAATCCTGCCTCGGGCATGGATGTGTGTGATGTCCTTAGGTTAGTTAGGTTTCAGTAGTTCTAAGTTCTAGGGGGCTGATAACCACAGCAGTTGAGTCCCATAGTGCTCAGAGCCATTTTTTTTTTTTTTGTTTGGTGCACTGAAGGAGGCTTTACGTGGGAAGAGGTTCCAGGACAATGAGGACATGAAAAAGTATGTGAGAAATTTGTTCGAACATCAAGATAAAGAGTTCTTTGCAGCCAGAATAAAAAAGCTTATAGCCTGTTGGAACAAGTGCATAAATGTTCAAGAGGATTATGTTGAACAGTAAAAAAAGTATTGTTTTGTAAAAATAAACGCTTTTTCCTCCAGACCAATTTGTCTCTTATTAATTTAATTAATTTAATTATTTAATTTTATTTAATTTAATTATTGAATGACCCTCGTATTAAGATGACAAATCTCATTTAATTGCAAGATGATCCCTCTTTGAATAAATAAATAAAAAGAAATAAATCTTTTCTTCGTCTTCTTCTTCATCTTCTTCGTCTCCTCATGCCATTACAACCCTGCATGTGTCTTAGCTTGTTCACCAAGTTGCCTCCATTCTTCCCGCTCCAGGGCAGTTCTCCGCCATCCTCTAACTCTGAGAGACTTTATATCTTCTCCGACATTGCCTGTCCACCACTTTTGTAGCCTTCCTTTCTGTATTCCTGTCTGTTCACTTTCATTCAAAAACCGTTTTACTTGTTCATCCAGTATCCATCCTAAAGCAATGTCCACTTCAGGCTATTCTCATACTTTTAATTGTTCTTACAATGTCAGCTTCATTTACGAATCAATCCAGCTCAGTGTTCATACTGTATATCCAGAAATAATTGTTATGCTGAACTGCCCCGTAGTTCTTGTGCAGAACCCTGAATTCAAATATCCCTAGCTGCTGCTCATCACTACTTGTTAGTGTCTGTGTTTCACATCCACAGGTTAGAACTGACCTGATAATGACCTTGTAAATTCAGTTTCAGCTGTCTATTTATATTTAATAACCGAGAGACCAACAATTTCTTAAAAGTGTGGAAGCATCTTAGGATGTGCTGTTTTATTTCAGTTGACATGAAATTTGTCCTATTAATATTAGATCTCAGATAGTCAAATCTCTGCACATGCCCAAAGTTGAAACCAGCCCCTGACAGTTAATCCAAATTATTATTTTCTTTCTGCTCTGTCCATCTTCATCACCAGATCATGGTGTTTGCTGAGCATCTTCTTAATTCGGCCCACTTCTGGTTTCCAAGCCTTGTTGAGATTATAACCACAGTCTTCATTGATAAGATTATCCCTGGTACAAATTTCAATGGCTTCTCTAACAACACTGGCCCAGTATTTGGAAGTCTGTGCTAAAATTCTAGTATGGCTGTATTCTATCACATGATAATAAAAGAAAAATAATACTGGTATAAGAACAGATCACATAATCCCACCTTGCTTTGTTCATTGCCTCTTTCATTGCTTCTACATGTTTTTGCATAATCATATAAAAGTGTTACGTAAGACTGCACAATTCTTGTCTCCATTTATGTATAAAGCAATGTCTTAATAGGACAGTGGACTTGGGTTGTAATAATAATCTTTGTCTTACAGGTAATGCAGAACCACAACATTCCACCCTGAAGCAACCAAATGCTCCAAACTCAGTTATGTATAATGCAAGTGTACACCCATCCTTGAGACCAGCAGAAACAAACAATGAAGCCAACCTTGCTCGAGGACCAGAATATTATGAGTCTATGCAGGTAGATCCTCACTTGAAGCCAAGTCAGATAAATAGTGACTCCAACTCTGAACAAGAGCCACAATGCTTGGGTCCTTTTGTAGAATTGTCAAGCATCAAGTGTCCTAAATGCTTTGTGGTACTGACAGAGTATTATCAACTTATCAGTCATTCTTGTATTGATGAACACATTTGGAGTGAGGCAAGTAAAACAAAACTTAAATGCTGCTTTTGTGAGAAGGAGTATAGTACTGTGTCTGCTTTGAAAAGACATATTAAAACATATGTTCGAAAGACATACGTGAAGTGTAGCATTTGTGGACTGCGCCTTACCAATGAATTTTCTTTCAAAACACATGCACTAACACATACAAATCAGTGGCCATATCGCTGTGATATCTGTGGTCAAGGGTCCGTATCAGAATATCACTTGGGACTCCATAAAACGATTCACACAAATGAAAAGCCTTGGATGTGTGATGTCTGTGGAGCTATGTTTCCAAATCAAGCAAGATTAAATGGTCACAAAATATTTCACTCGGAAAAGAGATATGAATGTGACTTGTGTTTCGCAAAGTTTAGAGGAAATTATCAAGTTAAAGAACATAAGAAGAAGGTGCACTCTGCCAGGAAAAAGAATTTTAAGTGTGAACACTGCAGCTCAGCTTTTACGTCTAAATATTTTATGAAGTTGCACAAAGAAATGAAACATGGTGATAATTCAGGTGGAGAAAGCTTCTTTTGTTCTGTATGTAACAGAGAATTTAAACATAGATTTGCTTTCAATAGACACATGTATAAGCATAAACTTCGGAATGAAAATGTAATATACACATGTGACATGTGTAAGAGGAATTTTGCAACAAAATCCTCTCTGACTAGGCACATTTTAGAACACAGTGGAAAACAGTTCAGTTGTACTCATTGTGGAATGTTATTTACACAACAAAGTAGTGTAAAAAGGCATATGCTTAAACTGCATTCCAGTGATGGATGATACTTTGATACTTTTGATTATGTGGAAAAGACAAAGAAAAAGCATACAAGTCTACAGGATTTTGTGGCCATTGTCACTGTTAAAATCTTATGAGTAGTTGGATGCACTATACTCCTCTTCAAAATTCTTAAATACTCAACTTTTTCATCCCTCTTGTGGATGTCCCCAGATGGCAGAACATGTCAAAAGGCAGTGTCATGTTCACTTATAAAAGGCTGTTTTCTTGCACTTCTTCAAAGAATTCGTGTTATTGGATACAAAAATCTTAAGGCTGCTAATGATGAGCAGTCATCATTGGGCAAATACTGATACAGATAAGGAAAGGAGGAGGGGGCAGAGATGTTAAAAAAAATTAAATTGTTTTCATCCAACCAAACTAGCTTGCTGGTAATATTTACTTCCTTGATGACAGGTAGCCATGAAGCCAGAATTCCTTTATACCTGTTGTTGTAAATGCTCTATAAAAATGCCTGATGGACATTTGAGCTCACGATACACAGGCTCTGTAAACAGTTTATGAACAAGCAAGGTCATAAGAAAATTGAAAAATGTGTTATGACTAGACTTATTAGTAAGCACTCTTATCAAGTTCCTAATGCCCTGAATATCTGTCACTCCCAAAATATTTGGGTTACCAAAGGTAGACAAAGAAGGGTGTCCACTGAGATCTATTGTGAACAGGATTAACTCTCCAACGTGCTTTCTAGCAGGTCAGTTATCAGAGAAATAAATCATCTTGTCAGAAAAAAGTGAACACTTTTGTGAGGGATTATGAACATTTGTTATTAATATTGCGAAGGATTCCAACCATGTGTTATAAACAGTACGCATAGTTAGGGTATCCACAACTGTCATCCTGCTGAGCTTCGATGTGAAAGCCCTTTCTTCTGACATTCCAGTAGCAGATACTGTGAAGTTCACTGGAGGCAAAATTGCTATGGATATATGTGAGCTGGTCAAAATCTGCAAGTGATTCAGCTTATTTTAAACATAAATGAAAGTTTTGTTAACACTGTCACGATGTTGCTCACTTTTGTTGTCATTAGCAGCTGGCATTTCCATACAACATTCTGAGGATTAGCCATAAACAAGATGAATGAAGAAGCTTCCTCACATTCTGTAAAGTTACAAGTTGTTAATAGAGTAATCAACCGGTTAGGGACAATCCTCTATAAGAATGGCATAAGGGTTAGTTTTTCAGTCAGTACAAAATAAAAGATTTTCTCATATTTAGAATGTATAACAGTAATTGCTCCAACATCACAGGAGTGGAGGAAATGATATGTGATCGCGTTACAGAATATATAGGCGAAACTGGGTAGATATTTAAGTAACATGTTAAAGAGCATGAATGCCCCGCACATTTACAACAAAGGTTAAAGTCTGCAGTACAGGAGCACCAAGACAAGTGTGGCACCAAGACGAGTGTGACAGTTATAGGTTTTAATAACATAAGAGTTATAGCTAAAGAAAGTAATACATGTAAAAGGAAACTCTGAGTGGCAGTTGAAACCTAGAAGAATGAGTGAATTATTGATAGAAATGATGGCTACAGGCTTGTGGCCGTTGTGGGTATCTGCTACCAAGGAAGTAAATATGTAGGCTATGCTGTGCGAGGAATATAAACAACAGTCAGGACAAATACTCAGTAACATTTTTATAAAAATCGCCAGCTCCTATTAGTATTCACCTGGGCACCAATGGCAGGAGAAGATTTTTCGCCAATTACTCCACTTTTCCGAAAAAGTGTGGGAAAACAGCCTTTTTTATAAGTGAACATACCATTGTTTTCCAAGTGTTGAACATTCAGGGTACACCAGAACCATCCTGTAAAAGATCCCTGAAGAGGGATTGAAACATAAAGTATTTTAGCGAAGAAGAATGTGATGCGGTGTAACAGCACAAAACTTTTTACTGTAAATGGGAAGCAGCCATGAACAGAAATCATCATGCATACACAAATTTCTGTGTAACAATTTTATAAGAAATTATTGTCCATTATAACGTAAGTGTTCTTTTCTTCTTTCAAATGATGTCATTGGAATTTTGAACCAACACAAGAAACTATATTGTGATGTTCTTTGTTGTATATATGTGCCATAAAATGTAATATAATTTCGATCATAAAGATAGTTTAAACAATGAAAATGGATGGCTTTTTTCAAATATTATCTCTTCTTCCTTATTTTGCTGGTCTCATCCCATTTCTTGACAGGATTGACATGTTAATCGTGATTTGACATTTTTGGAGATGAGAGTAGTCAGATTCCCTTCCTGTTGCCACATGGTCCTCCTCCCCTCCCATGATGGAATTTTTGTACCCCATCTATCAGTGTTTAGTGTTATTCCATATGAAAGTGTGTAAACATTTTTGAACTGTTTGTGAGTCTTGTAACTGAGGTAACATATGTACTAGCCTGGTATTCACCTAATCGGGTTGGGAAACCACCTAAAAACCACATCTAGGCTGTCCAACATACTGTCCCTCCTCATTAATCCACTGGGTGAATTTGATCTGAGGTGTTAAGATATTATCTAGCTATATAAAATTGAAAATTGGCCTATTATTCAAACTTGAATGAAGGTACCAGACAGACATTGTTGGTACAGCTGACCGTCATATTGTCACCAACAGAAATTCAGACTTAACTTTCAGTTCGAAGACTATAAGGTAACCATGCAATTTGAGTTCATAATGATCAGCCTTGCACATTATACTGATCTGATTTTTCAAGTGATTCAATGACACCACTGCAGTCTGTGCCATTGTATCAGAACCACTGAAACCTGGTCATTAATTGAGCAAGCTTGCAAGTACCAGAGGTCCATGTGGGGAATTGATTTTATTTGATTAGGGAGTCAAAACAGCATCAAATTTAGCTCCCTGTTGCTCACAACAACACAAGGTTACTGTTTGTGCAGTATCTTTTCCTTCCATTCTTGTAATGTCAGTCAGTATCCTTGAAGAATTATAGGAGTCCCTTTACTAGATCTTTGTTAGACACAATCTCATCAGGAATTACACACCCAAATATTTTTTTAAGCGGCAGCAGGAGAACACACACACACAAAAAGATTTAACTTATGCAAGCTTTCGGAGCCAGTGGCTCCTTCTTCCAGCAGAAGAGTTGAAGGGGAATGAAGAGGGTGAAGGAAAAGGACTGGAGAGGGTAATGGAAAGAGGTACCTTAACTAAGCGTCTCCCTGGAGACTGACCAGATGGGATGAGAGGGAAGATTGATTGTTAGGGACTGCACCGGACGAGATTTGAAAACCTGAGAGCTTAAAAGTGGAGGACGAGGTAAAATGCAAGACATAGGTTACTGCTATAGTATCGCGCACAAGTTAATAAGAGCGAAAAGCTAAGTGCATTGTATGTAACAGAGGTGGGAGGGGGGATGGCAAGAAATAGACAGGTTAGAAAATGAAAGATGTAGAAAACTAAAATAGAGTGAAGAAAGGAATAGTTACTATGAAGAAATGCTGAGATGGAAGAAATTAACATAAATTAAGGCCAGGTGGGTGGCGAGAACCAAATACGTATGAATCCAATCACATTATATCGTCCAAAACTGATTATTTTCATTGTTACATTAGCCCATGTGGCCATCAATTCTTCTTATGTAACCCTCTTGTCATTATTTGTTGTTGTTTGTCTTATTCGAACTGTTGTCTGTTTCCTGCCTTATGTGCTAGTAGTTTGATCATTTATTTTCTGTACCACCCAGATTAATGAACACTTTGCCCCTACATCTTTTGTAGTACTGATTTCCATGCACATATATGGGCCCATTGTTATTTGCAAATTTCCATACAACAATTCCACTTTTATTTACGAATTTCCAGAATGAGACTTTCACTCTGCAGCTAAGTGTGCTCTGATATGAAAGTTCCTGGCAGATTAAAACTGTGTGCCGGACTGAGACTTGAACTCCGGACCTTTACCTGGGTGGCTCAGATGGTAGAGCACTTGCCTGCTAAAGGCAAAGGTCCAGCACACAGTTTTAATCTGCCAGACACTTTCATTTACAAATTTTCCTGTAACAATTTGCGTAAAGTTCACTACACTGCACGGCCTTCTCCCAATTGTTTGTTGCCTATTTATTTGCAAATTTGACAGCTATTTTCTTTCTCGCCCTTCCCTTATCTTGTTTATATGCAATACTTTCACTTTTTTGTGTGTTTGTTTTTTGTCAAACCACTGTGATCGACTTTTACTGCCACCTCCTCCTTAATTTATTTGCCTAGCAAGGCAGTTTACATAAATCCTATGATTTTCTCCTTCTGGTTGCCCAGTTTTTAAAATTTTATCTCCTTTCATGACTTTCGCTATAGATTTTATCTTTTTCAATCATTCTTTCATATTGTAAGACCACTCTTCTGGTGAGAAATTCACACCCACTCATTGCCTCTTGTTAACTATTGTATGTTTTCATGATTTTCATACAAAATATTCTGATTTTTCCGAATTTTTTCCTTGCTTTTCTTCCATTTTTCTATCTTTTTCCACCCTCTGCCTCTCGTTTTTGCACCTCCCACAATTTCTAACACTCCAAACTGTACTCTGTTGCCATGATGACTTCCAACAGATTATACATACGTTCTTTTCGAAAACATGCTTTTGCACTATCATAGTTAAAGTCCCACATTCTGTTTCTTGAAAGTGCTAGTCGCTTGGAGTTACTTCCAAAGGCCTAACACTGAAAGTCCCTGTTTCTGGATGTAATACTACTCAACACCAGGGTCCTTTACAGTTTCAAATACTGCAATCTCTTGCACTTACCCAACTAATCTGTGACCTATATGCCTCATCTGCCACTTTCCACTCCACCAGACTTCTCTCCTTCTACAAAATTCTGCCGTTATCTGCCCTTCATGTTTTCTTTGATGGTATCATTCACCAAACCAACTTCAGACTGCAACAACATGCCAGATTTCACCTCAAAAATCTGTCCCACCTGCTCCTAAACTGCCTGAACAGTGGTGTTTCCCTTCCTGTCCCTCCGCAGCTCCCCAAGCAGCCACACCATCGGCCACCACACCTCTTCCACAAACTGAACTTGACCAAATTTCTTAACATCCCACAGCCTTCACCACTGTCTGTCAGACCAATAACAACTCATAATCAAAAGAACATAAAAAGTAAAGTTGGATATTTTCCAAACAGCCCTCGTATATGATTGTATCCTCTTTGCTACTGAATGTGTTTTAAACAGATTTTGGGACCCACAACAAAATAAACATGTCTGTAGCCACAACACAAGAAACATCAATAATACCCATGTCTCAGTCAAGAGCAGTATTATACCAGAAAAGTCTTTCATAGATATCAGTTAAATTATCAACAAAACATCTTTCATGAATTTAATCTGTTATCATGGATAATTTCTACCATTTAGGTTGTGGTGTCTGTTACTTTAATTCATGAACTGAAATTTGTCTCTTTCCCCTCCCCCCTGCCCCCAATTTTGGCTTTCCCTATATTCAGTACATGACTTAAGTGTGTAACAGTTCAGAAAGAACCAATAAATCATGATTATGAATGTCCTCAGATGCATACAGACTGTATTATCTTATGTCTTGAGATGGATACATTTCTCTGTTGTTAATAATAATAATAATAATAAACAATGACAACAATTTTATGTTTTTATTTAAACACAATAAGAAAGTAGTATCATGGAAAATACCAGTAGCAGGGGAAAAAAATCATGGCTAAAGCACTCACAAATTGATGTAGAACATTAGATCAATTCTTGTGTATACTCCCAAAGAACATAAGAAAATTAGAAAGAAAACAAAAAAAGAAAGTTAAGTTCACAGTACACAAGTGAGAAACATTGTTCGAGTATTTGACAATTGCAAGGAGGCTGCTGTCAGACAGAGCACATGAAAAAAGCACACATATACCGAACCACTTGTGGAGCAACGTCAGTTCTACTGTGCAGATCCCCAGATAATATTCCACTCCAAATGATTTGGGACTGCATACTGGTCTCAAAGTTACTCTCAACTCTTTGTGATTTGTGTACTTCTTCCACCTCTTGTCTATAAACTCCACAATCTCGAACCCAACCTCTTCACCTTTCAGAAGGAAAAAAACCTTGTTATGTTTTTATTTAATATTACTGACTTTTTGCTGGAAACAAGACAGCTATTACAATTGCTTGGTAAGGTGAGTGATGATATTTAAATTTTAAGTGTACAGCTGTTTTACACATATGAAAAATTACAAATATCAGTATTTAATATGACAGATTTATGTGCACTTCTTCCAGGTAATATACCATTAAATAGTTATCTTAAGGTTGTCCTCGCTTATTAGTGCTTCAGTATATGTTGTCAAGAGAATTTTCATTTTTTGAGGTTTTTTTATGCCAAGCCCATTTAGAAATCCCAAAATGATATGGTATGCACCTCCCTGGTCTTCTGGATGTCCACTGTATGTGGGAGAGTCTCATCATTCCAATCTATAGAGGTCTGCAGGGAAACATACATGTTTCAGCCTTACTCCAAGAACTGAATAACTGATATGCTGGGAAGATTCTTCAGGTTATTGAAAAGAGCTTTTTTTCATGCAATATTTGCCACTGCTACTCAAATGCTTTTATGCATCATTTTGAATTGCGCAGAAAGTTAGAATATGGAAGCTGTGTAAAAAGTGGGTCCCCATTGTTGATGCAGTCTTTTGCAAAAGCATCTGCTGCTTAATTTGTGTCAAATACCTGAGTGCCTATTTAACCACATTAGATGAATAGTTCAATTTCTTTGTTGGCTTTCATTGTTAATTCCATCATAAATACAGGTGTTACCAGATTTCCACTTTCAGTGCTCTGATAGCTCTGAAGCTTTTCTTCTGTTCGTTAGAATTAGTGTTTTGTTCCCTTTTTCAGGTCCAAACATTGGTGCTTCTTTAATTGCCGTTACATCTGCAGTATAAAATGTTACTTAAGTGTGATAATGAAAACTCTTTTGCTATCTGCAGTGCAAGGCAACTTCCTCATGTGTTTTGAATCTGTCAGAAAATCAGAAAAGATATGCAGAAAATCTGGCCATCCACTTTTTGAGTAATTTATTACATCACTGTTAATGCTAAGGTTTTGACCTATTCTGAATGCTAAGTAAAAGAGTTCAGGTGACAGACTGTTGCTCCATATTCTTTACTTCTGTGTCAGAGAAAACATGAATCTGAGACACTGGAAGCCTTGGTTGGTGTTTGTTTTCTTTCTTCTGGTTATCCTCTTTCTGCCAAACACTTGTGTTAACCATGGCAGGATGAATAATTATCACTGATCTCTGAAGCAGAAACCTTTTAGCTAGTAGTTCTCTGTGGATGTCAATTGACATTTATTTCACTCCTATGAGAAAGGCGTTAGTTAGTGACAAATGTTATTGCTCGTAGGCACCCCCTAACAATTTGAAACTGAATTATAGTTAGTTTTTACAGTACACATTGTTGGCCATTTCCAAATAGAAAACTTCTGTAGTCCATTACAGAGCATATTAGTCTATAGTATAAGATGATGTAGAAGTCTAGTTGGGTTTTCCACCCACAAGATTTACACCAGGTAAGACATTCAGAGCTCTAGTTTTGTAACAATAAGATTAACATGTTTGGTCCTGGATAGTCTGTTGTCGACAAGAATTTGCAATACCTTTGCTGATGTTGATCCATTAAATCTAAAAGGTCCCAGACTTATCATATGCATTGGGTACATGCAGGATTTTTGAGTGAAGAAAACCACAGAATATTTTAAAGGCGGTAGATTGAGGCCATTCCTCAGGGACCATTCACATATGCATATGCTGCTGAAGGGTCTTTATTGGGCTTTAATGCAGGTACTATTATTTGTATGGTCTATTCATGAGGAATCTTGCTTTCTGCTCATATTGAATTACAGACCTGCAAAAGTATTCTTTTGCTATCAGTAAGTTGAATATCATAGGGTAATTTATTTAATTAATTCCAGAAGCCGTATCAATAAAATATTTAAGCACCATTTCTGATTCCAGGGCACATGGTTATGGAAATAATTCAGTAGATGCCTGCAGTTCTTTGGGAATGCTATCTTCAAACTCTAATGTTTCTCTTTCTCCTGATGGAGATGCAGTAATGTCTGCAAAGTCTTCAGTTGTTTATGGATTTTGGTGGTAAGGGTTTATGGCTGATTTATCTTATCAGTGGCCAGACTGCAGAGAGAGGGATATTTCTTGCAATCCTTGAACAGTATTTTTTCCAGGAAGATTTCTCTTGGAGTTTAAGTAATCGTTTACCTGTGGAATCAACTTTCTTATAGTTGCAAAAATTTTTCCACATGCAGTAGAACATGTACAGTGTAAATGATAGTTTACATTGAGAGACTAAGCATGAACACTCAAGAGTTCCTCATGGCACAGACTGAAATTTCGAATTTCTTGTCACCTTCTAAGGGATAGAAGGTGATGTGGTTGCACTGGTAATAGCTACTACAGCATCCTTCTGACACATCAAATGTAGCACGTTCTATCTCTAAGAGCCTTTGGCAACTAGACCAATTTGCTTTCATTACATTCTGTTTCTATTTTGGTTCATGTATAACATCAATTGATGACAACTAATATTTCAGTTGGAATGTCATTGGAGCCTTCCCCCACAAATTAAATCAATAAATGACCTGGCAAATTTCAAGTCAACTGCTAAGGCTTATTTGACTTGTCACTACTTCTATAGCCTCCACAAGTTCCTTCAGAAAGTCCACTAACGATTTGTGTCTTTGCCTTAGTGATGTTACTAGAACTTTAATGATTTACCATGTAAATGTTACTGTAATATAAATATTAATCTGCCAGTACAGTATATGCTCTTTCTGCTTTAAAATATCTGCTCTTTATTTTTGTACAATATTTGCTCTGTATATTGTAACTCAGTGATCATTTAATGTAGAAATAATGACATTAATGCAAATTTAATATTATAGTTTGTTATACATTGACTTGGCGTACATCTTAATGTACTATTTGTGTACTAGATGATTACCAGGACCAATAAAACTCTACTTTACTCTACTCTACTCTACCTATTGGATATGTGTTTACTTTCCATTCAGATGTATAAATTGACAGCTGATTTTCTCCACTGTGGGTAGTAAGAAATGCCAGAGACCTGTTATTTAATATAAATAAATTAAATTCATTGACTGCATCTAAAATGGCTTCTTCATAGCCATTTTGGAATTCACAGTCCTATGAAGAATTATGAACATTAAAGTCCCCACATTTTAAAAGTAATGGATCTAACTGATCAAACAATGAATACCTTTCTCAGGTTGTTATTTTAGATCCCGACAGACAAAACATTGAGATTATAGTTGCAACTTCTAAAGATAAATGTTCTTTTGCTGCTCTTATGTAGGTTGGAAAAATCTGTGCCTCCTTTTCTGTATTGTCTGTCTTTGTGGAGAACATTACACTCCTTAAACTTAGTATTTAATTCTGGTTTGAACAACGTTTCACAGATTGCAACGATCACAACATTTCGTAGAGAAGATCATGCTCTAAAATGCTCGTTTCAGATAGCTGAGCAAAAGTTCCACTGTACAATTTTCATTAAAGAAGTTTTTCCTCCTCTCTTTGTTAAGGTAAAATAGCTATTAAGATAAAAAAAACTAGTAATTTCCTATTATATATCTAATGTGTCTGTTGAGTACATGTCTGGTAATTCGGTCTGTCTTGTAAGTCTAGTGACAATTTTTTTAACAATTTGTGTCTTGCTTCGAACATTTGAAGATCAAAAACTGCCTGTTACATTGTGCATCAGAAATATTATGTTCTGAGCAATCAAATGTTACGTCCTCGCTGCTAACAATAAATTGATGGAATGCAGCCACAGTATCTGTCACTGTAGGATTCTGGACTGGCAAGCAAAAGATTATTTGACAAAAATGCAGTTTAAATAAATATATTGTACTTAACCCGTGAGTGAGAAAATGCTACATTTTTGATAACTTGTGGCAGCCAAAGCTAGCTAATTGCAGAGGCCAGACATGTATAGGCATCTAAGTACACTTAATGTTTGTTGGTAGATCTATCAGAAACACAGTGTAATGTTCAACACCACTAGGTTGTTTTGAGCTAGCAGACTGGTGCCCAGGTGATCACCACTTACAATACTGCAGTGGTGGTCTTCATTGGTGGCGATGTTCAAAGTGCCGCTAGCGGCATCCAAGGAAATCTTCAAGGAGCAGGCTCCTGCAGTATCGATAAACTACTATACTACATTGCCTGTGTTTATTTCCTTATGACTTATGGGCAGTGTGGAGTTGCTGCAGTGTGACCCAGACAGTTTGTTTTCACAGTGAATGTCAGGGAATCTTGATTCAGTAGAAGGTACTGGAGGTTTTGTTGTGAGCCTGTGATATGGTTGAAGAAGACTGGCGTAAGCTTACTCATCTTGTATCAACTGCTGAGCCATCACAATTTCCGCATATCATTTGTAAGTTACTAGATTATTGGCTTCAGTTGTATCGAATGCCAAGCTCGGCAGAAGTTTGCTTCTCATACTCTGGGCACATCTTACGCACTGAGTTACGATTCCCTTTACAATTAACACAGATGAGATTCGGTTTTGAGCACTCTGTGATGAAGCAAGCTAGGATATTTTTACTTCCCCTCTTCTTTTGCCATCTGCTTCCTTAAATTTGTTTTTTCACTTTTAACTAATTACCATTAACTGATGCGAGTATAATCTGTATTTGTATAAAAGAGAAAGGTTGGCCCTCAGTTTTAAAGAATATAACATCAGATCTAATTTTGTGCTTAGTTTTAGGTGTGTAATTAATTTTCTAATTTATTTTGACTATTCCTAGTTAGTATCTTTTCTTATAGGGTGAAATCAGTAATTGTTTCATAACTTAAATTCTGTTGTTGACTAATAAACAAATATAAATTCTGTACAAATTATAAGCATTTGGAGGAACAACTAATTGTATTCTTAAAGGATCTATTTGGCTCTATTCAAAAACATGTTAGCAAAGCCAGCCCCTAATTAATTCCAAAGTAATTAACAGTTTTGTCAAAAGTATAGTTTGCATAACTGTATATGTTAATTACATCATTTAAACAAATAATTTGGCCTAAACCTTGTAGTAGAAGAAACTGTTAAAAGGAACGAATTTTTCAATTTATTCAGTTATTTTAATGACATAAGTTTTAATTGTAATTTGTGTAAATTTAACTTCAAACAATGTGTAGTTTCAGCGCCTATTATTGTCATTGCCACTTTGTCACTGATGTACACTAGGAGATGTATGCCAACCAAATGATTCATGATGCAATCATTCAGTTGGCCCCTGATTGTGAGGTCTGTGAGCAGGCCCTTCAATGTGAAAACACATCCCTCTCTGACATTCTGAATATTGTACAATTGTTTTGAGGGCTGTGGGCACTCAAACTGAATCATGGAGTGGGGTTGCAGAAGTTTACTCCACTTTCCCCTGCTTTTTGTTGGAAATTTCACAGGAAGATGAGATGGTGGCAGCAGTCCGTTCATGAGGAAAACTTCTCAGCAGCCGACCCAGCTCACTCCGGCAGTCACAGCCATGGTAACAGCACAGCAACCCCAGTAAAGAACAATAATGCAAGTGCTCCTTGCTTCCCTCTTGTCTGTCATGTTTAGTCACTCACGATAGAACTGATTGTCCTAAGCAGTGGGCTGTTTGCTGCCAGTGCAACAAAACGGATCACATTGCTCCTGCTTGTAACACAAAATCCCAACAGCTTATTGCAGACACTAAAATGGATTTCAGTTGTGTATCAACACTCTCTGTTGCACCCTATAATCTTTTTATTGATGTCAAGGTTTATCAGAAGATTTTGCACATGCAAGTTGACATTGGTGCTGCCATGTCATTACTCAATTTGCAAATGTCCATGGACTTACATTCTCCCTCTTTAGCTCCAATGCCACCAACAATAAACAAAGCGTTCCAATATTAAGTAGTTTCTAGGCCCCGTTCACATATAAATCTGTGGTTTGTCAGTGACTTTTCTGGTGGTGTACAACGCGTGCACCAAAAATTTGTTTGGTTTGGATGCCTTTAACTTTTTTTGGTTTACTATTTCCCATGAAGATAATCTCATCTCTGATCAAGTGCTGTATTCACAACTAGACTCTTTACACTCTGAATTTTCTGCCCTGTTTTTTTGTGGGTTTTGGTTGTGCCAATAATTTCGAAGCTGACAGCACCATGAAACCTTTGGCCAGATCCCATTTCCTTTGGGCTCACCCGGTGCCAAAGGCACTCCATGACCAAGTCAAGTGGGAGCTGGACTACTTCACTGCCTCCAGGATCATCCAGCTGATTACATCCAACAAATGGGCTACCCGCTTAGTCAATATGAAGAAGCAGTTGGCATAACTATGCTTTTGTGGTGTTTCAAAAAATTGAAATTTGTGGTAAGGTTCTATGGGACCAAACTGCTGAGGTCATCAATCCCTAGGCTTACACAATAATTAATGTAACTTAAACTAACTTACGCTAAGGACAACACATACACCCATGCCCAAGGGAGGACCCGAACCTCCAACGGGGGAAGCCGTGCGAATCGTGACAAGGCACCCTGTACCACACAGCTACTCCACATGGTGTGATTTCAAAGATTCTGTCAAGACCCAGTATATTGTTGACATGTATCCCTTACCACACCCTGACGAATCTTTTGCTTAGCTCATTGGTGGTAAGTATTTTTTCTAGATTGACCTCTCTGATGCTTATTTGAAGCTTCCTGCAGAGCTGACACCCTCAATGGCTCTTGGTCATTAACCTTTTCACTTGTATCAACACTTGCAGTTACCATTTGGTGTGGCCAATGACCCGAGGGTTTTTCGATGGTTTCTCAAACAGTTCACAATGTCTGTGCCTGTCATTAGCCCACCATCATGTTTTTGGCCTGGTTTTGATGGCAACGCACTTATTTGGTTACGGCATGTTCTCAATGAGCATTGCAGTGAGCTGCCCGACAAGCAATGTTGCCTCTGTGGCTAACCTTTGCAGGCCTTGGACCATATGCACATTGATTTTGCTGGCCCTTTTCTTAATGCATCTGACTAACAGTTATTGATGCATTCTCTTGGTTCCCATATGTTGCTCATTGCCTGTCAACTTTGACCTCTGGCACTGTGGTAGTGCTGTCAAAAAAATTTTAACATTGAAGGACTTCTGGTAACATTGGTCTCTGATAATGGCCCTCCGTTTTTGCCACAGGAGTTTGCTTCCTTCTGTAACGCCCGCAGGATTCACCACATTTTCACCCTCCCCTTCCACCCGCAGGCAAACCGTGAGGCCAAAAAGTTAGTTAGAACATTCAAACTGCAAACCTGCTGTCCAATGGTAAGGCCAAAAGGTTAGTTAGAACATTCAAACTGCAAATGAAAAAGTGCGTGACTTGATCCCCATCTGACATTTGCCATAGATCAATTTCTGTCTTTTTATCAGCTCATGCCATTCGGCAACAACAGCCCTGCTGAACTGCTCCACTGGCATCAACCATGGATGCTCCAGCACCTCCTGTGGGGATGCCAACCTGTTCAGTTTTCATCCTGTTTCCAGCCTGAGGTGGCTGTCTGGGCATGCGGGTTTGCTCACTGTCAAAAATGGATTCCTGCCATTATCTCCTGATGCCACAGCTGCCATCTATACGATGCCTGTACAGAGAAGGGCCTCTATGCACAGCATTACAACCAGTTGCACCTGAGTGTGGATGATTGGGCAATCCCAACCGGGACACCAATGTTGCCGTGACAGTCTGCTTCACTTGATGGATCACCTGATGCGGCTAGGTCCCTGCCATGACATACGAGGGGTCCCCTGTCACTGGGGGATGAACCTGTCACAGCTTCTCCAATACCGCTGTGAGTACTGATGCAGCCGCCATCCACACTGGAGGTGTCAACACTGCCTCATCTGCCAACTACAGTCACAGCACCACCAGCACCAGGCCCTGGACCTGATGTGGACATGGAGCTCTTGCCAACATCACCCATACTACAGCATGGGCTGGCAAGAGAAGGCGGGCAGTGACGCTGCCTGCACCCCATGTACTTCTGACCACACACCCCACTATCAGCACATCATTTCAGTCAGAGCCTCATGGAGGAAGATGCCATGGACATCTCATGAATCTGATCTGTTCCCCAAGGGAAGAGAGATGAAGTAATGCATGCACACTGGAAAGTGGTGTGCATTAGCAGTGTGTTGTCGTCCTCAAGAGTGAGCCGCGAAAGAGCAATATTGTGAACTTCTGATAGAACATGCCATAGGCGAGTGCCCATTTAAACCCTGGTGCACTATACTTGCGTTCAGTTATTGTGTTATTACATTTGCGTACATTTGGCTTATTTTATTGTGTTCAGTGTATGTTATTGCGATTGGTGTACATTCCACAGTCTAATAAAGTTGTGCTAATATTCTTGGTTGTGTTGTGAGTCCCAGTTACAACAGTTTCAACCAGTTTAAATATGGTGTGCCTGAAGGATCAGTACTGGGTTGAGAGCTTTTTATTCTTTACATAAATGATATGTGCACACCAGAGGGTGCAAATGTCATCATATATGCTAATGACACATGTCTTCTAGCTTGTAGTAGCACTGAGAATGAATTAGAGAAAAGCCTTGCTCTGAATGTAAAAAATTTCAACCCACTATTTTAGTAGTAAAAACTCACACATAAATAGGTAAAAAACAACGTAGATGTAGGTCCATGCCAGCATAAATGTTCATACTGAAAGTCTCTGACTTAAAGCTGGGAACACAGGCCTACATGAGACAATCAGTTAGAATTTCTTGGGTGGTGTATTGTATAAATATTTGTCTTGGAAAAATCACACAGATAATATAGGTTTGAAATGTAGCTCAAACATATTTCTAATGAAGAAGAAATCTTGCATGTTAAATAGTGACACATTATGACACATTACTAAAGATGTGCTATGATCTTGTATGAGTATTGTGTATGTGAAGGAACATTGCTCCATTCTTTTTTTTTTTTTTTTTTTTTTTTTTTTTTTTTAAAAAAAAAAAAGATATGCTCACACATAATACCAGAAACAGGAATTATTACTGTATGAGAATTAAAAGTCTGACATTAACAGAAGAGAAAGCTTGGAACCAGGCTGTATCTTTTACAATAACCTCCTACATGATATAGGAAGCTTAAAAGTATTGTCAGCATTCAAACACAAACTAAAATGTAACACGACTATGACATGTCCCTACAGTATGCCAGAATATCTACAGAAATATCATAACAACAAAATGCAAACACTGTGTGCCTATGGGTAAATGTGACTAAAACAAACACATGTATAACTATCCACAGAATTAAGTTCTTGACTTACATAGCTACAATTAGTGTGTATATGTCTATCAATTCATTTAAAAAAAGATCACCTATAGCAGACCAATGTGTAGAGCACTTAAACACATAACAGGAAACAGCATTCACACTAGCTGTTCAGCTCTTGCTCTTTTTATAACAGAAGTACACACATTCATGAATAGAACCACATAGACAACCAAAAGAGCAATCCTATAGCCATGCTGAGCATTTGTTTGGGTCTCTCTCTCTCTCTCTCTCTCTCTCTCTCTCTCTCTCTCTCTCTCTCTCTCTCTCTGTGTGTGTGTGGGGGGAGGGGGGGGGGGGGGGGGGGCAGGGTGTACTTTTGTTAGAAAAGATCAAAAAAAGCAAATATGGATGTTGTTCCCCGTTACATGTTTTTGTGCTTCAGGCGTCGGTCTGCTACAAGTGAATGGCTGCCTTTCCCTCATTTTATATATTGGTCCATCCATTTCTACACTCCTGGAAATTGAAATAAGAACACCGTGAATTCATTGTCCCAGGAAGGGGAAACTTTATTGACACATTCCTGGGGTCAGATACATCACATGATCACACTGACAGAACCACAGGCACATAGACACAGGCAACAGAGCATGCACAATGTCGGCACTAGTACAGTGTATATCCACCTTTCGCAGCAATGCAGGCTGCTATTCTCCCATGGAGATGATCGTAGAGATGCTGGATGTAGTCCTGTGGAACGGCTTGCCATGCCATTTCCACCTGGCGCCTCAGTTGGACCAGCGTTCGTGCTGGACGTGCAGACCGCGTGAGACGACGCTTCATCCAGTCCCAAACATGCTCAATGGGGGACAGATCCGGAGATCTTGCTGGCCAGGGTAGTTGACTTACACCTTCTAGAGCACGTTGGGTGGCACGGGATACATGCGGACGTGCATTGTCCTGTTGGAACAGCAAGTTCCCTTGCCGGTCTAGGAATGGTAGAACGATGGGTTCGATGACGGTTTGGATGTACAGTGCACTATTCAGTGTCCCCTCGACGATCACCAGTGGTGTACGGCCAGTGTAGGAGATCGCTCCCCACACCATGATGCCGGGTGTTGGCCCTGTGTGCCTCAGTCGTATGCAGTCCTGATTGTGGCGCTCACCTGCACGGTGCCAAACACGCATACGACCATCATTGGCACCAAGGCAGAAGCGACTCTCATCGCTGAAGACGACACGTCTCCATTCGTCCCTCCATTCACGCCTGTCGCGACACCACTGGAGGCGGGCTGCACGATGTTGGGGCGTGAGCGGAAGACGGCCTAACGGTGTGCGGGACCGTAGCCCAGCTTCATGGAGACGGTTGCGAATGGTCCTCGCCGATACCCCAGGAGCAACAGTGTCCCTAATATGCTGGGAAGTGGCGGTGCGGTCCCCTACGGCACTGCGCAGGATCCTACGGTCTTGGCGTGCATCCGTGCGTCGCTGCGGTCCGGTCCCAGGTCGACGGGCACGTGCACCTTCCGCCGACCACTGGCGACAACATCGATGTACTGTGGAGACCTCACGCCCCACGTGTTGAGCAATTCGGTGGTACGTCCACCCGGCCTCCCGCATGCCCACTATATGCCCTCGCTCAAAGTCCGTCAACTGCACATACGGTTCACGTCCACGCTGTCGCGGCATGCTACCAGTGTTAAAGACTGCGATGGAGCTCCGTATGCCACGGCAAACTGGCTGACACTGACGGCAGCGGTGCACAAATGCTGCGCAGCTAGCGCCATTCGACGGCCAACACCGTGGTTCCTGGTGTGTCCGCTGTGCCGTGCGTGTGATCATTGCTTGTACAGCCCTCTCGCAGTGTCCGGAGCAAGTATGGTGGGTCTGACACACCGGTGTCAATGTGTTCTTTTTTCCATTTCCAGGAGTATATTATCATTATGTTTCATGAATTTCTTATGTTTATCCTGATTTTTTTCCATTTTTTATTCTGTATTTCTGATATAAATACTGAATATATGTACACATAATGACATCGTCTACAGATAGAAATCAGAAAAGAAAACACACCCACTTTCATTCACACAGGCAAGCACACCTCGTGCACATGTGGCTGCCATCTCCAGCAGCTCAGTCTATGGACCCATTTTTGTGCTAAAGACAACTTTAATGTGGAGTAATGAATGTCATTTTTCCTTGTGGTGTTGTAATTATGTACCATAGGTCATTGTTCTTTTTGAACTGCAGTGGATTATTTACAACAAATTTTGAGAGAGAATAAATAAACCGTGAATCGGTAGTCAGAATGCCCAACTCTTGGGGATGTCTACAAGATGATTAAGGGTGTCCACCACATTATTCTTACAGCACATTTTTGGACAATGAAGACTTTTTTTCCTTAAAGATGAATTATCCCAAACATTATTCCATATGACATTACTGAATGAAAATATGCAGAAATATGTGAACTTACGGATTTGTCTCTCCCCAAGATTTGCACTGATTCCTAGTGCAAATGTGGGTGAACTAAGTTGTTTTAGGAGTTCCGAATGTACTTTTTCCAATTTAAATTCTCATCAGTTTTAACACCTAAGAATTCTGGTTTCCACCCTATTTATTATTTCCTTACCATGTGTTACAAGTATAACTGGTGTAGTACCCCAAGATGTGCAGGATTGAATATGTTGTATCTTTATAAAATTGAGGATGAGACCATTCGCTGAAAACCAGTCAATTATACTTCTGTTATTGTTATTATTCAATGATACTTTTAAGTTTCTGTTTCTGTTTGTATCCTTGGATTGATTTCAACATCTGTAAAAAGATCTAATTCTCCTTGTATTATATTAGGTGGAAGATCATTTACATATATGAGGTACAACAGTGGACCTAAGATTGAGCCTTGAGGAACCCCTTACACGATCTATCCCCAGATTACATTGATCGAATTACTAAGTGCAACTTTCTCCATTATTTTGGTTATATATGACATAATTCACTGGTTGGTTATGCCATCAATAAAATGTCAATTTATCTAGGAGAATATTGTGATCCACACAATCAAATGCCTTAGACAAGTCGCATAAAACACCATCTGGAATTATTTCATTATTTGCTGCTTTTAAAATTTGTTGAGCAAACATGTAAATGACTGGTCTAGAATTCAAATATACTGATGCTGTCTCTGTGATTCAGACTGAATCAGATCACAAGATATGACCACAAGATATGTTAAGATCATTTTGACATCAGTTTTGGAGTACTTTTCATTAGCACAGCAGCATGACCTGTATCTGGTTCCACAGAGAGTTCCAAATTATTGTAATATGACATCTGCTGAGCTACCTTGAGAGTTGTATTCAGTAATTCTTTTGCGTTCGCTTGTTGTGTATTTATCTTTGCAATTGTCTCACCAGGTAACTGCTGTACAGCCTGTGGAGTTAACATCAAAGGCTTGATGTCTTCATTCTGGGTTAACTACGGCCGAGGCTTTACTTACATTTGCATACCATGGCACCTTTGTTTTCAGTTCTTCAGTGTTTGCTAAAGGATGTGTTTTCTGTTCATCTGTGTTCAGCTTTATGTTGGAAAGGCTACCTTCACTCTACAGTCACAATATACCGAATGATGTGACCAAGCAGCTCTACTTTTGTAGCAAGGTCAGAGATGAACCTTGTTATTATGAAGATACAGAATGGCCAAGTTAGACAAGTGAGTGTCTAGACAGGAGGAGGATTTAGTGGGAATAAGAATGCATACTTAACACATAAGTGGTTTAATAGGGGAGGGGTACCACAGCACTACCTGCAGGGGGAACGGGTGGGGAGCATAATGGAATACTTTAGTCTTTCGGATGTCAGGATTTAAGATTGGTACATTGTGGGTTGAGGCCACAAACAGAGAAAGTGAGAAGCCTACATCTACATCTACATTTATATTCTGCAAGCCACCCAACCGTGTGTGGCGGAGGGCACTTTATGTGCCACTGTCATTACCTCCCTTTTCTGTTCCAGTCGCGTATGGTTCGCGGGAAAAATGACTGTCTGAAAGCCTCCATGCACACTCGAATCTCTCTAATTTTACATTCGTGATCTCCTCGGGAGGTATAAGTAGGGGGAAGCAATATATTCGATACCTCATCCAGAAACACACCCTCTCGAAACCTGGCGAGCAAGCTACACCGCGATGCAGAGCGCCTCTCCTGCAGAGTCTGTCACTTGAGTTTGCTAAACATATCCGTAACGCTATCATGGTTACCAAATAACCCTGTGATGAAACGCGCCGCTCTTCTTTGGATCTTCTCTATCTCCTCCGTCAACCCGATCTGGTACGGATCCCACACTGATGAGCAATACTCAAGTATAGGTCGAACGAGTGTTTTGTAAGCCACCTCCTTTGTTGATGGACTACATTTTCTAAGGACTCTCCCAATGAATCTCAGCTCTTACGTGATTTGACAGGGACGAGTTGATTACCACTATGTGGTGTTGCATTATCAGTATTGCTGTGTTGACACTGTAGCATCAGCAGTGGTGGCATGGGATGTGCACCTCCACTTGTCTGCCTTGGCCTGTGTGAAGGAATCTCAGAAGGTATTGAGACTGTTTCTACTTTTTTAAAAAATAATGGTTGTACAGTGTATATTCTTCTCCCCACACAAAAGTCCATGTAACGTGATGATTGTGCTCTGATTGGGTGCTTATAACTACAGAAGGGAGGATAAAAGAAAACAAAAAAGTTTTGTTGTGTTACATTTGAGTGCAATATACAGCTGCCAGAGGCTGCAGTCGTGTGTGTGAGTTGCATTTGTGCACGCTTGTGTGTGTGTGTGTGTGTGTGTGTGTGTGTGTGTGTGTGTGTGTGTGTTGTCTATTTTCGACAAAGGCATTATTGGCAGAAAGCTTATATTGTGACCGTCTTTTTGTTATCTGCAACTCAGCAGCTCCGCTAAATGGTGAGTAGCAACTTTTCATAATATTGTTACATTCCATCCTGTATTTTCCATTGTTTAATTCATCATCATGTGACAGACAGGTCACCTAATTAGCATCATATACCAACTCTCTTATTAGGCTCAAAATGGACTACTGCAAACTAGACCAGAAAATAAGTAGGAACTTCACTAATCCCTTTACATATCTAAGACTGGGTTAAGCATAGAAAAATGATCACTTTTATCTGTATGACTTAACAGGTAAAAAGGAAGAAAGCTTTCCTACTACAGAGAACATAATACTGAGATAGTATTCTCATCTAGTGACAAACACATTCAAGTTTTAATCTGCCAGGAAGTTTCATATTAGTGCACACTTCGCTGTAGAGTGAAAAATTTCATTCTGCATTCAAGTTTATTACATAATCAGAGGCAACACACAAGAAATCAATCATGAATGTGGAATTTAATAAGAAATAAATAGAAACGGTCTCTTTAGCAATGAGGTGTTGTAGGATAGCACATGGATGTGGAAATAAGTCTTCAGTCAGACCAACATTAATTGTATATGAAAAAAATGAATACTTCTAGAGGCCTGTATTTAAGTTTTACATGCATTCAGCACCCCAAAAGGTAAATGTACAAGGAACACCAAATCACATTAGTAAGGCAGTGTAAGGAGAAGTAGATAATAATATGAAGCTAACAAGAAAAGGAAAAGAATAGTTTTCTACTCGCCATAAAGATGACATTTTGATTTGCAGACAGGCACAACAGAAAGGCTGTTACACTTTTAGCTTTCAGCCAAAACTTTCGTCAGGAAATAAGGCACACAAATTCACACAAGCAAGCACACCTCTTGTACGCATCACTGGTATCTCCAGCAGCGCCAATGGGAACTGCTCACAAGAAGGCGAGCTGTCAGAGACAGCATTCATATGTGTGTGTGTGTGTGTGTGTGTGTGTGTGTGTGTGTGCAAACAACCCTTTTCCTAATATTGCTGATATTCCAACCTGGAGATTCTTTTATTTAATAGAATGCTTATACCATGTGGAAATTGACTGCCGTGAGGTCACTGGTGGTGCAGCAGAGCCACCGGCTGTGGCTGCTGGCAGCCACTCAGCAGTCAACATGTTAAGTATACCCATCTCTCAAAAATGAATGCGAAGCAGGTGGTACAAGAAAAATCAAAAGTACTGCAACACAGTGTGTTCCTTAACAGAGAAAACTGTACATTGGGGAATAAAGTGTCAAAATCAACTATTCAGAGAAAATATATCTCTCAAGTGTGACAACTCACATGCATGATACAAATTGGAATGTGATGCCACACTTTACAAATCTCATGCTGTAATAAACATAACAACCATAAACAATATTGGATTAATCATTTACAGCTAAGTGCTGGTATCTGCCCATCTGTGGGGACTGTCAGTAGCTTCAGTCAGAGGATTGGATATGGCAGCAGCCCTTTGCTCAGAAATAAATCTGCAAATAAAATACTGGAAGGTTGGTGTTGCATTACGTAATCCAAAGGCGTTATCAAATATTCATAGTGCCCAGATAGTACCACAATTGCAGTTATCTCATGATTTTGTAGGGTGAATGGCCTCCACTTGCAACCCTAATGCTTTTCTGAAGTTGGCAGTTACATAAATGGTCTAATGTTTTGTCTATTCTTGGGAGTGAATAAGTGCTCATTGTGATTACTTTGTTCAAAGCTCTCATGTTAGTGAAAATTATTTATGGCATTTCTCCATCTCATGTCCATCTTTTCGGGAGAGTGGAGGTCCCTCCCCTGATGTAGAAATACATACTCGTGAGTTGCAGGGAGGCAGAAGCTCACGTAAGTTTGAGTGTGGAGGTAGACCAAATGTTAAGACTGGTGTCAAAGTGTACGCTGGACCAAAATGAAAGGCAGAGGGAGAAGACAAACAAATGAGGTACCAAACCAGACATCACTCAACCCAGATATGACACACTTATTCCTTAAACAAACAGAGAAGTTCTATTTCCCGATCATACATGATAGCTCTGCCATCGGAGATTAATTCAGTCAGAGTGCAAGGATTGAGAGAAGCACAAATCACTCAGAGAGAAATTTAGATTCCTCAAAATATGTCTACTATCTATGATGAAAATAAAACCAATAGATGTGAGGATAATGGTGGTGATCCTTTCTATGTGTTTGTCAAGAAAATTAGTGGTAATACTTGGAAATACCATCTCATGGCTTTGGGAAACTTATTATTCACTTCAGACACTGTATTTAAAAATACAATTGTGAATAATAATTTAAAAAAAGGTTGCTTGTTTACTAAATCACAGAATTCGCCACCAGGGAGTTGTAAGAAATGTAGACAGAGTCTGCAATCCCCGTGACTTGTGTATGCAGAATGTTCAAAAGAATAAATCACTTTGGTACAGTGAGCAATGTCCATCGTCAAAAATGTACTATCACATTCTCATCACAGTTCTTACCTGAATATATTACAATCTATGGCATGCAATGTTCAGTTACGCCTTATTCCTCTAGTTAAGCAATGCATCCCTTGTCTGAGGTACAGCCATTTAAGGATTGGTGTCAGTCAGAGAGACAGTGTAATAAATGTGGAGGTAACCATGAGGAGTCAACATGCTCAAGTCAAACTACATGCTGTGTATATTGCAAAGGCAATTACAAGTCAAGAGACAAATCTTGTCTAATGTTTCTAAAACAGCAGGACATTAAAAAAGCTTCAGCCTCAGCATTTCTCTCAAAATCTGAAAAATATATTAATGGCAGACCATATGCATCAAAGGCAAGAAACGATGGTAAAAGTAAACTGGACTGGAAGAAGAAATTTCCTCTCCCACAAAATACACAGCACAGATTCACAACAACCACCCACCTAACAGACATAAGCCTACAATATCTGTGCTGTTTCCTACTCCCCTCTTTGCTAACATAACTTTATCTGCATCCCGTCGTCACACTGGTCCTCCCGAGCTACCAGACTTGTGGACAACTTCTAGGAGGGGTGGAAAGAACTCTGCATTTACTGATAAACTAGTATATGGAATATTAAATTTAATAACTCAGTTAACCTCTTCCAATACAGACAATGTAGAGCAAGCAGAAATTTACAATATTGTTTCCTCAATTTAATCCAAGAAATAAAATATGGTTCAGAACCAGAAAGAAGCTTCTTCTCACTTCAGGATGGCTCTTAATATATTACTATGGAATACTAGGTCAGCAATTTTGAATAAGGAAATACTGAAAAAAGAACGAGATAAACAAAATATCTCCATGGTAGCTCTACACATAATGTGGTTCAAACCACAGATACCAGTTCATTTCAAAGGATACAATGCATTAAGGTCAGATAGATCAAATGGCAAACAAGGAGCAGCATTATTAATTAGGTACATCATTAGTTACAATGTGATACACAACATTAATAATTTAATATTTCAACTAGCAACTGCAGAAATAGAAACACTGGATGGTAACTTCTGTGTTAGTTGCATACATAAAGCTCCCAGGACTATAATATCCAGCAACAAGTGTTTGCTCAGCTTCATCCACCATTCCATATCTATGGGGATTTCAACACTCATCACAGCACTTGTGGTCATGCTGCCAATGATCCAGGTGGTTGTCACCTCTGCTGTACAATTGAGATCTAGATTTGGCATTTTTAATGATGGATCTCCAATAATGCTCCTTTCCCTTATAGATCTACAGTGGACTTGAGTCTTCTGTCATCAGATTTTCACAAGATTACTAAGTGGAGACCTTAAGGTATTGTAAAGGATCAGACTATTATCCCATTAAAATAGTACTGGTCTCGATATAAGTTTGAGAAGGAGATATTACTCAAACAGACCATGGAAAATAAAGGATGCTTCCTGGAAAACATATCAACAAACTATACAGGAAGTAATCAGGAAACTGCATCCAGCATAACACAGCTCTTATGACAGCCATTAATCTAGCAGGTTGCAATGCAATTCTCCAGTACAAAACATAATTGTCTTCTGGTAAACTACGTGTTTTTTGGAGAGATAATGAATATTCCAAAGCCATGGCTAAAAGTAAATTAATATTAAATAAATATCGTATGGAACAGATACTGCATAGATTCCTGGAGTTCGAAAGAACAGATGAAACACCAGAAGATTCTTGAAGAAAAAGGAAAAGGTGGCTTGGAGCAACTACTGTAATGTAATGGATAAGAACTCTAACATATCACAACTGTGGAAGGCAATTCACTCTCTAAAACATATTCATACAGTTGGATCTTCACTGGTGGACTCTATGGTTTGAAGCTTTGTGTTAAAATTAGCTCCTCCTCCTTGTTCTGAAGCCCTCATGGCTATTCCACAGGAAACAGATCTCAATCTCCCTCTATTAGCTCCATTCTCCAGACATGAGCTGGAGATGGCTTTGAAAAATTCTACAAATACTGCTCCAGGAATTGGTTATTTTCGTTATGGGATGATGATAAATCTTCGAATGGGGGTATTAGATCTTCTTCTTTGGATATTCAATGAAATATGGGAAAGAGGGGAGCTTATGGAGGAATGGACTATGCATATGACTATGCCTACATTGAACCCTGGTAAACATCCCAAAAATCACACCTCTTACAGACCAACTGCCTTGTCTTCTTGAGTGGGGAAAACTCTTGAAAGACTTTGGATTATTTCTCTTGATCCCAGTTTGGCTTCATCAAGCCTAGAAAAATGGTGGACAACTTGACAATGTTGTGCAGTGACATTATGTCTGATTTTAACAAAAAGTTGTTTTTAATATCATTATTCCTAGACATGATTATGTCCAGGTCTCCATTCTGTTGGAAAAGTTGAAATGAATGGGTTTTCCTATCATTTGGATATATGGCATTAATACTTTCCTTGAGAAGAGATCAGTCTATGTAAAATATCAAAACCATTTTTTGGGACCTATGATTCTTTTCAGAGGCTTAACTCAGGAAGCTATCCTTACCCCTCTGTTTTAAATTGTTTACTCTGGGGACTTAGTAAACATTATTCCTCCTAATGTTTATTTTCTGCAGTATGCAGATGATATATCCCTACATTCATCTGTATCTGTGGAGGATTCTGCAGTCAGCAGTGTGACAGAGGCAGTTTTAAAAGTGGATGATCGATTACACACTAATGGCCTTGAAATCTCTTCTTCAGAGTCCTCAGTTATTATACTTTCCAGATGCCAAGGCAACTATAATTAAATTCATGCAAGGAGCTACAAATTTCATGTTAAACCCTCAGCCAAATTTTTGGGAATGTGGTTTGATTCCAGAAGTCCATTATTGATACTTGCCTTCCAGTCATGAACATCAACAGATCTTCAACTAGAGTATAGTTCTGTTAACCTTATATTGAGCTTTAATTGGGAGTAGGATTGTGTATGGTTGCAAAGTATATGGGAATGGTAGTGTCAAGTATCTCCGTAAGCTAGAGTTGATTGAATATAGCTGCATCCGGACTTGTACCAATATGCAGTTAGTAGAAGCACTGGAAATGCCTTTACTTCTTAAGTGCCAATGGCTTGCTAACAAGTATATAATGGAAATGTTGGTGCATGCATTTCACTCAGTAATCAATAAACATAATAAGCTACACCACTATTTGGAACTAAGAGTCTTATACCATCCATTGTCCACGAATCACAGCAGAAGATAAGGTTGGGTGTGCTACCTTTGTCCACAAATGGGTCACTATGAACAGTACAAGCTTCATAGACATAGCCCACAAAATAACACTATGCTATCGATGTAACTAGTATATTTTTCTCCTGCGGATTAAAGCTCATAAGAGTACTTTATACAATGAATCTGTGGACCAACTGACAAAGGAAGCTGCAATCTCTGGAACCTTATTAAATATTCAGTTACCTTATGTGGATCTTTTGCATCACACAAAAATGGAAATCAGATCCTAGGAAATCAGATCCTAGTGGGAGGATTGGCAAGTATTATAAATGAATACAACCCCATCCTCCAAGTTTACCTTGGTTTCACAATGTGCCTGTACACAGAAGAGCAACCTCTACAATTACAAGAATAAGACTCAATTAAGGAAGCTTTCCTGCTCATTTATTCCACCTTCATTTCAGAACATCAGACAACTGTGGCTGTAACGTTCAGATATGGAGGGTATTAATCATCTGATCTTTGCTTGCCAAAACTATGATCAACAATTCCTCTTTGAGCTGGGACATCTTTGGAATCCATACCCCTTAAATATTATTAGCATAGACCACATATAACATAGATCACACATGTCCCTATCTCTGCTGTGTTAGGTATTGAAACCAACATGTAAGTCACATGTCTAGGGACAGAAAGCCAAGTTCCTGACAGTTACAGTTTTTCTCATTTATAGCTGAAACAAAGCTCCAATTTTGACACTTCAGTGAACAGTAGTACTACTGCTGCACCTGTAGTAGTGAAATTAACCTAGTTTCTCCAAAATTCCTCATAATAAAGCAGTGTTTTGCACTGTGAATACTTGCATTTCACCGCTTCCATAGTAGTGGGAGGCAAAAAACAATTTCACATGCAGCATTAGTTTTCTAACGATTCCACAAGGATATGCATGAAATGTTTTTGTAAGAAAGAAATTCGTTTATGTGCATAATGTCAGGTATTCGCACCAAATAACCATGTATATTTTCTGAATTTAGCATAATCAAGTACAGATACCAAAACAATATCCAGGTAGGAAGCATCATATACTGATTATGCTTGTGTAGTGAGCTACATATTAACAATATGTAGTCTCAAAATCTTAGTCATGTATCAAGTTTGGCCAGCTGGTGTGGCCGAGTGGTTCTAGGCGCTTCAGTCTGGAACCGCGCGACCAGTACGGTCGCAGGTTCGAATCCTGCCTTGGGCATGGATGTGTGTGATGTCCTTAGGTTAGTTAGGTTTAAGTAGTTCTAAGTTGTAGGGGACTGATGACCTCAGATGTTAGGTCACATAGTGCTCAGAGCCATTTTTTTGTATCAAGTTTTACATCCAAGGACCAACATCCATCCTAACTTTCATCTCATGGAAGTACTCCTGCAAGGATTTTGAAACAGTTCCCTTTCACAACTGAGATTTTCATTCATTTGTGAAATGTGTAGGGTCAAAGAAGACTTCTCTGGACATATATGAAGGTCATTAATTATGCTGCTAATACAAAGCATGAGAGTTGATCTCCAACAAAATTACACTATAGATGGAGAACAATCAGAGATGTGCAATGAGACAAGATCTACAGTAACAACAAGCAATGTGCCAATCTTTATACTGAATAGTTATATTCATACCCACAGCAACTAATTAATTAAAGAAAAAGAAAGTTGCTACTTTGAAAAAAAGCTGCTGCATCCACAGTTACACTAAATATTTGTTGTTTGCCTCCCACTGGTAGCTTAATACTAACTTGATTACAACTGAATTTTGCAAACAAAATGGTTATTTATACCTGCAAAAACTGAGTCTTGCTTGCAGTGCATTACTATTTGCTATATAGCTTTACATCACACATTCGTACCTACTATGTAACCAATAAAACTTTTTAATTATTGACTCTAGACTTCAAATAACTAAAAGAGTAGATAGTTTTCTTTTGAATTAGTAGAAATTCTCAACTTCGTGCTTGATGTTAGATGGGAGCTTGGTGAATACCATACCTTTGCAGCAGAATCCATTACTTTTCTCCAAACACTGGACAAGACTGCTAAGTGCACATAAAAATGATTACGGTTGCCTTGTATTGTGTTAAGTACATCATAGTTCAGCTGACACTTTTTTTTTTTTTTTTTTTGTCAGTAAGAAAAACCGTTAAGGAGTACAGGTATTGGGTAGTAAGAATTCCAAGAGCCTTAAAAGCATTCTGCACAATGTGTGGTTATCTGCTTTACACAATAATCTTGCTGCACACTTCTGGTGAATAGACACTATTTACTACACAGACAAAACACTTTATTTATGTAAAATGTCTTGCCCCAGAGGATTCATTTACAGCTGAGTGAAAATATGCCATCACTAATGTCCAAAAAAAAAAACACGCACACACATATCAAGAAAACATGATTTACATGGACAGCAATGTACACCCTAAACACTTATATAGATATTAATCAAGCTTGATACCACTGTGTTTGCCTTCATATCTTATAGGTGAACTGCTCTTTTGAAAGAATAAGGTAAACAGCCTTTTTTAAGAGGATTGTTATCAGTGTCATAACCGATATGCAATAGGCTAATAAAGTGTTGTGATGACAACATTTTAAGTTCACGACCTGTTGCGAAAAAGTTGAAGAAAATTCTAAAATCAACAGTTAACACAAAAGAAAAATGAAAGTACTGATGGTAATAATACAAGATCTTAATTTATTACAGAAAAACTTATGCATACCTTATATCCTTGTATTGTGGAAATTTAGTACTGTATCACTAAACACAAATATTTTACAATCAGCTTTATTTAATTCAATTTTTGCTGCAGTGGAAACTCCATATTAAGGGGGAAGAAAAAAATTGTTCAATTATCTTAAATATTAGAATGATGAAACAGTTTTATAGCGTAGAAATTTGGAAACTGATATTTTGAATTACACACTGAAAAAAAATATAAGGCATTAATTTCTCATTTGTCAGCAACAGAGTTTAAGAAAAATGCAGGGACTCAAATTCATTAATTTATTTCACACAAACAAACTACAGTTCAGCTGCACGTGACCTGACTTTTGCAGCTGTAGGTGCCACCATATGTGTATGCAATTCTATTTTCAAAACAATTACAAAATCTCTCATTATCAAATAAAAGTATTTTTGTGTGGACACCTCTAATCAGAGAATGGTGAGACTCCTTGCTGTGGAGTCTCACTTCATCATGTAGCCTTATTTCACAATGCTCAATAAGTACAGCTTTTTTTTCAGTTGATGGATGTGGTTATCAAGGGGATGACTGTTTGAAACATGTTTATTCAGCTGAAGGAAAACATCACCCCCTATGTCCTGCAAAGCTAAGGTAACTAATTTTTTAAAAAGGGTTTGCCACATTAAAAATGGACATTTGTCTAATACTTTCTGGCCTTTTTGCACAGATAAACACGATCATTGGGTATAACAGATAAGCCACCTCTGCTTTTCTGTTCAAGACACCAGTACTAGAAATTTTAGAACATGGTGAAATTTGCCAAATGGGGCACTCCGGTTTTTTGTTCAGTTTTGCAGCCAAACTGGTTGAGGTATATAAACATAGTTGTTACTTATTAAATTGGCAGGGTAGTCAGTACTAGTAGATGCACCAATCTGAATGTGTACCAAAATTGTCTCGGAAGCAGCTTCTGACTGCTGAACTGATATGGTGCCCCTCCACGACTTATCAGTAGTTCCTGAGTCGTGCTTGGGTAGCTCAGTTGGTAGAGCACTTGCCTGTGAAAGGCGAAGGTCCCGAGTTTGAGTCTCAGTCTGGCACACCGTTTTAATCTGCCAGGAAGTTTCATATCAGCACACACTCTGCTGCAGAGTGAAAGTACAATTCTGGAAATTCGTAAATAACAGTAGAATTGTTGTATGCAAATTTGCAAATAACAATGGGCCCATATATGTGCATGGAAATCAGTACTACAAAAGATGTGTATTGGGTTCATCTGAGCTTTGGTGTTGGCAGAGTGCAGTTTTTGGGTGTGCCTGTGACTGAAGAATTCAAATTGGTTTCAGTGAGTTATCAATTAGGCCTAAATAGATATTTTTTGTTTGTTTATGTGATTGCATTGTTGATAGGTGTTACTGGTTTGTTGTTTGTGGTGCGGTAAGATGTTTAATTTATTGTGTGGTTTCTTTTGTTAGGTATGGATATAACTCTGAAATACAATAGCATGATGTTGTGTGTACAGATAGGCAAGGTCATTATGTCTTTGATCCCGTTTCTCCATATGTTCAGACTGTTAGCAGAGATTGTGAAATGTAGTGTGTGTAGGGAAGACATGAGTTTGCCGAGAGTTCCGGCATCTCAGACCAGAGGGATTGTATTGTCATATTGGCAATGTTGAAAGGATAACCTTTGGCGCTCCATCAGACACGGCACCTGGTTCGAGAAATCTAGGTCGGCTGTGAGAGAAGTTGTTTTGATGACTTACTATTTTTGTTATAGGTGCTCTATCCCTATTTGTGCGCATCAGACTGGAGTGAGTGAGAGGATGGTTTTTTTTTTTTTTTTGGGAGGGGGGGCGATAATCGTGGTCGAGATAGACATAGACGAATCTCAGTTTGGGAAGAGAAAGTATGGGAGGGGTAAGTCTCTGTTTGGTTTATGGGTGTAGGAGGCTGTTATTTGGGGGGGGGGGGGGGGCTTATGCAGATTTCATTTTCAGGGTTTTGGGGTTTTGGAGGGGTATACTAAGAGGGAATTGGTGGGGTTAATTGAAGAGTATATAGAGGAGGGGAGTACTGTAGTATTGTGAGATGTGTTTTCATCATATAGGGGTTATTTATGATCATCTGGTTGTAAACCGTGTTTTAGAGTTAAAAAATTACGAAACTGGGACATGTACTAATACAATAGTGGGTTTTTGTGGAGCGGTTAAATCAGTCATAGAGAGGGGAAGAGGCGCTCTTATAACCTGCAATCTCACTTAGATCAGTATTGCTGGTGGAAGAGTGTACCTGGGGAGTATTGTATTTTTTGCGTTTTTTTTTAGGGCAGTTATTAAGATGTACAGGCCAAGGGTGGTTAGTTGGGGGTTTTGTATGTGGTGGGGGAGGGGGGGAGGTGGGTTGTGGGTAATGGTTGTGGATTTTAGTGGGTTGGGGGGGCGGGATGTTTTAGGATTTTGTTGTAGAGGATCTGTTTTGTTGCTGTTGTTTTTGAGTTGTAATGTGTAACTGAGTTGCATTTATTTTGTGTGTTTTTTTTTTTTTTTTTTTTTTTTTTGTTTGCTGGCGGACTTTTGTTTTTTTTGTGGGGGCGGGTGAAGTTGTGGGGGAGGGGGGGGGGGTGTTGGTAGGTTGTGTTTTTGTTTGTTTTTGTGTGTGTGTGTGTGTGTGTGTGTGTGTGTGTGTGTGTGTTTGATTGGGATGGCTAACCTAGCGTGTAAAGCCGGAATTTGTTTGTAGTAAGTAGTCGTTTTTTGTTCGCAAGTCGTGATGTTGTGTGGGGTTTTGATGTGCTGTGGGTTTGATTTAATTTGTCGCAGATGTAGGTTTTTGTTTTTTGGTATCGTCAGCTGTGGTTGTCCTATACACGTGAAGAGACGTGTCTGATTCCATTTTTTGTCGTCTTGGTCTTTGGTATTAGCAGCGATTGTTGACCTATATAGGTCAAAGGAAATGTTTGATTCCAATGTGTGTCGTAGCTGTATGTGTCTCGGTATCGTCTATTGTAATTGACCTATATAGGGCAAGGGACATGTTCGATTCCAATTCGTGTCGTCGTAGCTGTGTTTTGGATTCGTTGTGGTTGACCTATATAGGTCAATGGAAGTGTCAGATTCCAATTTTTGTTGTTTTAGGTGTTTTTATTGTGTTATCGATAGTTGTGGTCCGATTCTAATTTCTGTATTTGTAGGTTTTTTATTCTGCGGTATCGACAATTGTGGTTGAGCTATGTATGTGAAGGGAAGTGACCGATTCCCGTGGAATTTGTGGGTGTAGCGAAATATGAGAATTTTGTGTTGTTTTTCTACGTTTTTTGTTGTCGTTTTGTGTGGTTTGGGATTGTGATGTGCTTTCTTATATGTTTATATTTAGCTTGTCCCCACTCTAAAAACCACCAATTTCCCACACTTGTCCCATTAGATTATATTTTTGGAGGGAGATGTTATTGTCGTATTTATATGTATTTTCGTGTTTGTTGTCGTTTTTATGTATTGACGCTGAGAATGGTCATTTCCGCCATACTTGATGACGTCATGGGTCAAAGCAGACAGTTGGAATCGGAGGCTTCTATAATCCACAGAGTCACTGATTGGCAGAGTCATAAAATATGAACGCTTCTTTTGCGTAAAAACCGGACCTTATCGTTATAAAAGGATTCCTCTTTTTTTTTTTTTTTTTTTTTGGTCATCAGTCTACTGACTGGTTTGATGCGGCCCGCCACGAATTCCTTTCCTGTGATAACCTCTTCATCTCAGAGTAGCACTTGCAACCTACGTCCTCAATTATTTGCTTGACGTATTCCAATCTCTGTCTTCCTCTACAGTTTTTGCCCTCTACAGCTCCCTCTAGTACCATGGAAGTCATTCCCTAATGTCTTAGCAGATGTCCTATCATCCTGTCCCTTCTCCTTATCAGTGTTTTCCACATATTCCTTTCCTCTCCGATTCTGCGTAGAACCTCCTCATTCCTTACCTTATCTGTCCACCTAATTTTCAACATTCGTCTATAGCACCACATCTCAAATGCTATGATTCTCTTCTGTTCCGGTTTTCCCACAGTCCATGTTTCACTACCATACAATGCTGTACTCCAGACGTACATCCTCAGAAATTTCTTCCTCAAATTAAGGCCGGTATTTGATATTAGCAGACTTCTCTTGGCCAGAAATGCCTTTTTTGCCATAGTGAGTCTGCTTTTGATGTCCTCCTTGCTCCGTCCGTCATTGGTTATTTTACTGCCTAGGTAGCAGAATTCCCTAACTTCATTGACATCGTGATCATCAATCCTGATGTTAAGTTTCTCGCTGTTCTTATTTCTACTACTTCTCATTACCTTCGTCTTTCTCCGATTTGCTCTCAAACCATACTGTGTACTCATTAGACTGTTCATTCCGTTCTGCAGATCATTTAATTCTTCTTCACTTTCACTCAGGATAGCAATGTCATCAGCGAATCGTATCATTGATATCCTTTCACCTTGTATTTTAATTCCACTCCTGAACCTTTCTTTTATTTCCATCATTGCTTCCTCGATGTACAGATTGAAGAGTAGGGGCGAAAGGCTACAGCCTTGTCTTACACCCTTCTTAGTACGAGCACTTCGTTCATGATCGTCCACTCTTATTATTCCCTCTTGGTTGTTGTACATATTGTATATGACCCGTCTCTCCCTATAGCTTACCCCTACTTTTTTCAGAATCTCGACCAGCTTGCACCATTTTATATTGTCGAACGCTTTTTCCAGGTCGACAAATCCTATGAAAGTGTCTTGATTTTTCTTTAGTCTTGCTTCCATTATTAGCCATAACGTCAGAATTGCCTCTCTCGTCCCTTTACTTTTCCTAAAGCCAAACTGATCGTCACCTAGCGCATTCTCAATTTTCTTTTCCATTCTTCTGTATATTATTCCTGTAAGCAGCTTCGATGCATGAGCTGTTAAGCTGATTGTGCGATAATTCTTGCACTTGTCAGCTCTTGCCGTCTTCGGAATTGTGTGGATGATGCTTTTCCGAAAGTCAGATGGTATATCGTCAGACTCATATATTCTACACACCAACGTGAATAGTCGTTTTGTTGCCACTTCCCCCAATGATTTTAGAAATTCTGATGGAATGTTATCTATCCCTTCTGCCTTATTTGACCGTAAGTCCTCCAAAGCTCTTTTAAATTCCGATTCTAATACTGGATCCCCTATCTCTTCTAAATCGACTCCTGTTTCTTCTTCTATCCATTCAGACAAATCTTCCCCCTCATAGAGGCTTTCAATGTATTCTTTCCACCTATCTGCTCTCTCCTCTGCATTTAACAGTGGAATTCCCGTTGCACTCTTAATGTTACCACCGTTCCTTTTAATGTCACCAAAAGTTGTTTTGACTTTCCTGTATGCTGAGTCTGTCCTTCCGACAATCATATCTTTTTCGATGTCTTCACATTTTTCCTGCAGCCATTTCGTCTTAGATTCGCTGCACTTCCTATTTATTTCATTCCTCAGCGACTTGTATTTCTGTATTCCTGATTTTCCCGGAACATGTTTGTACTTCCTCCTTTCATCAATCAACTGAAGTATTTCTTCTGTTACCCATGGTTTCTTCGCAGCTACCTTCTTTGTACCTATGTTTTCCTTCCCAACTTCTGTGATGGCCCTTTTTAGAGATGTCCATTCCTCTTCAACTGTACTGCCTACTGCGCTATTCCTTATTGCTGTATCTATAGCGTTAGAGAAATTCAAACGTATCTCGTCATTCCTTAGTACTTCCGTGTCCCACTTCTTTGCGTATTGTTTCTTCCTGACTAATGTCTTGAGCTTCAGCCTACTCTTCATCATTACTATATTGTGATCTGAGTCTATATCTGCTCCTGGGTATGCCTTACAATCCAGTATCTGATTTCGGAATCTCTGTCTGACCATGATGTAATCTAATTGAAATCTTCCCGTATCTCCCGGCCTTTTCCAAGTATACCTCCTCCTCTTGTGATTCTTGAACAGGGTATTTGCTATTACTAGCTGAAACTTGTTACAGAACTCAATTAGTCTTTTTCCTCTTTCATCCCTTGTCCCAAGCCCATATTCTCCTGTAACCTTTTCTTCTACTCCTTCCCCTACAACTGCATTCCAGTCGCCCATGACTATTAGATTTTCGTCCCCCTTTACATACTGCATTACCCTTTCAATATCCTCATACACTTTCTCTATCTGTTCATCTTCAGCTTGCGACGTCGGCATGTATACCTGAACTATTGTTGTCGGTGTTGGTCTGCTGTCTGATTAGAACAACCTGGTCACTGAACTGTTCACAGTAACACAGCCTCTGCCCTGCCTTCCTATTCATAACGAATCCTACACCTGTTATACCATTTTCTGCTGCTGTTGATATTACACGATACTCATCTGACCAGAAATCCTTGTCTTCCTTCCACTTCACTTCACTGACCCCTACTATATCTAGATTGAGCCTTTGCATTTCCCTTTCCAGATTTTCTAGTTTCCCTACCACGTTCAAGCTTCTGACATTCCACGCCCCGACTCGTAGAACATTATCCTTTCGTTGATTATTCAATCTTTTTCTCATGGTAACCTCCCCCTTGGCAGTCCCCTCCCGGAGATCCGAATGGGGGACTATTCCGGAATCTTTTGCCAATGGAGAGATCATCATGACACTTCTTCAATTACAGGCCACATGTCCTGTGGATACACGTTACGTGGCTTTAATGCAGTGGTTTCCATTGCCTTCTGCATCCTCATGTCGTTGATCATTTCTGATTCTTCCGCCTTTAGGGGCAATTTCCCACCCCTAGGACAAGAGAGTGCCCTGAACCTCTATCCGCTCCTCAGCCCTCTTTGACAAGGCCGTTGGCAGAATGAGGCTGACTTCTTATGCCGGAAGTCTTCGGCCGCCAATGCCGATTATTTATCAAAATTTAGGCAGTGGCGGGGATCGAACGCGGGACCGAAGACGTTTTTGATTATGAATCAAAGACGCTACCCCTAGACCGCGGGTACAAAAGCATAACCGAGTATTTACACGTTTTGGTGAGGAATGGTGAGAAAAGTAATGTTTCATGCCTAACTGATATTTTGCGTTCCACTCCTGTGGAAATGTTGTACTTAACAGCTCACAAAAACAAGTATTCACCAAAGAACTGTAACTTTGTTCATTGTAAACAGAACTGCTGTGTGCTGGTATTACTAAGGAATTGGATGCACCCTATTGGCTTTGACCTACGACGTCAGAAGTTACCAGAGATGATGTATTGCACAGATTTAACAGCAAAGACCAATGTTAAGCAACAGAGGAAAGCAGGGCAAAGAAAACATATGAAATATTTCGAAAATAATGTTAAGTATATCGCTTCTTTGAGTCCTAGTATCCCATTCTCCAGTTGACTTAGATATCTGAACTGAACAATGGTGTACTAGTACAAAAAAGAAGAAAGAAAAGGGACAGAAGTAATGTTAACATGGAATACATCAGTTGGCGTATTAGTCTAGGTTAACTGCTGTACTGAATACAAATTTAATGTATGACGACTTTTTCGCCTTTGCTAGCACTAGTATCCTATTCTTCAGTTGACCAATGTAGATCAATTAAAGAACGGGATCTACTACTAGCATCCTCTTCTTCAGCTGATACTAGTACTAGCAAAGGTGAAAACACAGACATACGTAAAATTTATACCTCATACTTCAGCTGACCTACATAGGACAACTTAACCATAGGATACTAGTGCTAGTTCAGGCGAAAAATAGCGATGTACATAAGATGTTTATCCTGTACTTCAGTTGACCTAAATAGTTCTATACCAATAAACGAAAGCTGTGTTTACTAAGAAAATTTCAAAAAGCACAAACCGAAATGATGGTAGGAGACAGTGGCTCACTAAGGGAATAAAAACTTAATGTAGAAAAAAAGAGAATGCGTTATGTTTCACTCAGAAATTCTGATAAACTTCAGGATAGGGAACACTACAGATTGTACTGTAACATCCTAAGGAATGTTATTAAAAAATCTGAGAGTATGTTTATCAAATCTGAAATTGACAGATCAAAAATTTGCAGTTGCTAAGCCACTCTTCTGAAAGGGTGCTAAACCAGAAGTTTCTAACTACCGCCCAATTTCATTGTTAACAAGTCTTTCAAAAATCCTTGAGAAACTTATATACAATAGAATCAAGGCTCACCTTAATAAACATAACATCCTTAATAAAAATCAGTTTGGATTCCAAAAGGGTGTTTCAACTGAACAAGCCATTTTCTCAGTTGTCAGCCAACTCCTTGAATCAGTAAAGAAGAAAATGTAACCAGTTGGAATCTTTAGTGACCTGTTAAAAGCATTTGACTGTGTAGATCACAAGATTCTACTAAGAAAGACTGAGCATTATGGCTTAAAAGATAAAGCAGGGAAGTGGCTTGAGTGTATCTATATGACAGAAATTAGAAGGTAGTATTAAACAATTGTGCAAAGGCGCCTGCCAGCTCTGATTGGGGTACATTAAAATGTGGAGTGCTGCAGGGCTCGGTGCTTGGTCCCTTACTTTTCTTAATCTTTGTAAATGACCTCCCACGGTGTGTGACCCAAGAAGAACACTTCACCCTATTTGCAGATGACACAACCATTATGTCTGACAAGGTACCCAACTGCAGTCTAGAGAACACTGCAACCACTATATTCCAAAAGTTCTAGATTGGATCACTGCAAATGGTCTGTCCCTCAATGTAAATAAGACTCATTTCATTCAATTTCAAACGGTAAACAAAAAATTGGAAAATGTTGAAATAAAATGTGGAGACAAAGAAATAGTGAAAGTTGTATCTTCCAGATTTCTGGGTGTACATATTGATAACAAACTAAACTGGTCTGTCCACATCACTGACCTACACTCCTGGAAATTGAAATAAGAACACCGTGAATTCATTGTCCCAGGAAGGGGAAACTTTATTGACACATTCCTGGGGTCAGATACATCACATGATCACACTGACAGAACCACAGGCACATAGACACAGGCAACAGAGCATGCACAATGTCGGCACTAGTACAGTGTATATCCACCTTTCGCAGCAATGCAGGCTGCTATTCTCCCATGGAGACGATCGTAGAGATGCTGGATGTAGTCCTGTGGAACGGCTTGCCATGCCATTTCCACCTGGCGCCTCAGTTGGACCAGCGTTCGTGCTGGACGTGCAGACCGCGTGAGACGACGCTTCATCCAGTCCCAAACATGCTCAATGGAGGACAGATCTGGAGATCTTGCTGGCCAGGGTAGTTGACTTACACCTTCTAGAGCACGTTGGTTGGCATGGGATACATGCGGACGTGCATTGTCCTGTTGAAACAGCAAGTTCCCTTGCCGGTCTAGGAATGGTAGAACGATGGGTTCGATGACGGTTTGGATGTACCGTGCACTATTCAGTGTCCCCTCGACGATCACCAGTGGTGTACGGCCAGTGTAGGAGGTCGCTCCCCACACCATGATGCCGGGTGTTGGCCCTGTGTGCCTCAGTCGTATGCAGTCCTGATTGTGGCGCTCACCTGCACGGCGCCAAACACGCATACGACCATCATTGGCACCAAGGCAGAAGCGACTCTCATCGCTGAAGACGACACGTCTCCATTCGTCCCTCCATTCACGCCTGTCGCGACACCACTGGAGGCGGGCTGCACGATGTTGGGGCGTGAGCGGAAGACGGCCTAACGGTGTGCGGGACCATAGCCCAGCTTCATGGAGACGGTTGCGAATGGTCCTCGCCGATACCCCAGGGGCAACAGTGTCCCTAATTTGCTGGGAAGTGGCGGTGCGGTCCCCTACGGCACTGCGTAGGATCCTACGGTCTTGGCGTGCATCCGTGCGTCGCTGCGGTCCGGTCCCAGGTCGACGGGCACGTGCACCTTCCGCCGACCACTGGCGACAACATCGATGTACTGTGGAGACCTCACGCCCCATGTGTTGAGCAATTCGGCAGTACGTCCACCCGGCCTCCCGCATGCCCACTATACGCCCTCGCTCAAAGTCCGTCAACTGCACATACGGTTCACGTCCACGCTGTCGCGGCATGCTACCAGTGTTAAAGACTGCAATGGAGCTCCGTATGCCACGGCAAACCGGCTGACACTGACGGCGGCGGTGCACAAATGCTGCACAGTTAGCGCCATTCGACGGCCAACACCGCGGTTCCTGGTGTGTCCGCTGTGCCGTGCGTGTGATCATTGCTTGTACAGCCCTCTCGCAGTGTCCGGAGCAAGTATGCTGGGTCTGACACACCGGTGTCAATGTGTTCTTTTCTCCATTTCCAGGAGTGTATGTCAAAAATGCATATGTTGGTTATTTCCATTCACTTATGACATATGGCATCATATTCTGCGGGAATCAACCACAGGCAAATAAAGTCTTTGTTTCACAGAAGAGAGTTATCAGGATTATGAGTAGAGTGCATCCTAGATCATCTTGCAGAAATTTATTCAAACAGCTGGGGATCCTCACCATGCCTTGTCAATACACCTTGTCATTAATGTGCTTTGTGAACAAAAATTATGTAATTTACAAAATGAATAATGCATACCATGACCACGTTACAAGAAAAAAACATGATATTCACAAGCATTTAAAAAATCTCATCATGGTACAGAAAGGAGTTCATTATTCAAGTATAAAAGTGGGGATCTTACTAAATCCAAAACAGATCTGAAACTTTATCTTTTGGATAATTCTTTCTATTCTTTACAGGAATTCTTTGATAATGTGTGATACTTCTTGAATTTGTGTTTAATTTCATGCATTTCTAACAGAACTGATTATGTAGTTTAGCATATCAGTTGTTGACAAAATATTTTTAGATGAATTACTTTTAATTTGTTTATGTAAACATCTACGTCATTACTGCACTATTATTTATGCAATCACCCATGTCATTACTGTATTATTATCTGTGTTGTTATCTGAATTTTTGTGTGTAATTGTTTGACATGTGGATATCCGTTTTCATGTATCTGCTTATACAGGGTGTTAGAAAAAGGTACTGCCAAACCTTCAGGAAACATTCCTCACACACAAAGAAAGAAAATATGTTATGTGGACATGTGTCCAGAAACGCTTACTTTCCATGTTAGAGCTCATTTTATTACTTCTCTTCAAATCACATTAATCATGGAATGGAAACACACAGGAACAGAATGTACCAGCGTGACTTCAAACACTTTATTACAGGAAATGTTCAAAATGTCCTCCGTTAGCGAGGATACATGCATCCACCCTCCGTCGCATGGAATCCCTGATGCGCTGATGCAGTCCTGGAGAATGTCGTATTGTATCACAGCTGTCCACAATACGAGCACGAAGAGTCTCTACATTTGGTACTGGGGTTGCATAGACAAGAGCTTTCAAATGCCCCCATAAATGAAAGTCAGGAGGTTTGAGGTCAGGAGAGTGTGGAGGCCATGGAATTGGTCCGCCTCTACCAATCCATCGGTGACCAAACCTGTTGTTGAGAAGCGTACAAACACTTCAACTGAAATGTGCAGGAGCTCCATCGTGAATGAACCACATGTTGTGTCGTACTTGTAAAGGGACATGTTCTAGCAGCACAGGTAGAGTATCCCATATGAAATCATGATAACTTGCTCCATTGAGCGTAGGTGGAAGAACATGGGGGCCAATCAAGACATCACCAACAACGCCTGCCCAAACGTTCACAGAAAACCTGTGTTGATGACGTGATTGCACAATTGCGTGCGGATTCTCGTCAGCCCACACATGTTGATTGTGAAAATTTACGATTTGATCACGTTGGAATGAAGCCTCATTCGTAAAGAGAACATTTGCACTGAAATGAGGATTGACACATTGTTGGATGAACCATTCACAGAAGTGTACCCGTGGAGGCCAATCAGCTGCTGATAGTGCCTGCACACGTTGTACATGGTACGGAAACAACTGGTTCTCCCGTAGCACTCTCCATACAGTGACGTGGTCTACGTTACCCTGTACAGCAGCAACTTCTCTGACGCTGTACATGGTACGGAAACAACTGGTTCTCCTGTAGCACTCTCAATACAGTGATGTGGTCTACGTTACCTTGTACAGCAGCAACTTCTCTGATGCTGTACATGGTACGGAAACAACTGGTTCTCCCTTAGCACTCTCCATACAGTGACGTGGTCTACGTTACCTTGTACAGCAGCAATTTCTCTGACGCTGACATTAGGGTTATCGTCAACTGCACGAAGAATTGCCTCGTCCATTGCAGGTGTCCTCGTCGTTCTAGGTCTTCCCCAGTAGCGAATCATAGGCTGGAATGTTCCTCCCTAAGACGCCGATCAACTGCTTCGAACGTCTTCCTGTCGGGACACCTTTGTTCTGGAAACCTGTTTCGATGCAAACGTACGGCGCGATGGCTATTGCCCCGTGCTAATCCATACATCAAATGGGCATCTGCCAACTCCGCATTTGTAAACATTGCACTGACTGCAAAACCACGTTTGTGATGAACACTAACCTGTTGATGTCACGTACTGAAATGCTTGATACTAGTAATGTAGAGCAATGAGTCACATGTCAACACAAGCACCGAAGTCAACGTTACCTTCCTTCAATTGGGCCAACTGGCGGTGAATCGAGGAAGTACAGTACATACTGACGAAACTAAAATGAGCTCTAACATGGAAATTAAGCGTTTCCGGACACATGTCCACGTAACATCTTTGCTTTATTTGTGTGTGAGGAATGTTTCCTGAAAGTTTGGCCGTACCTTTTTGTAACACCCTGTATATGTTAAATTGGTTGCCTCTTGATCATCTACATGTGGCTATTACTGTAATAACCTGACACATTCTACATCCTAGCGATACATTCGTGTCAAGGACCCAAGGAACTCGAAAATAAATAAAAGAAAATCAAAAGATCAAAATTGTGCAGAATAAAAAACATTTCTTCCAAAATATCTCAAACTGACTAAGAATGAAAATAAGTACTGAATGAATAGGAACAAACAAATGGTTCAAATTAATATAAGCAACAAAAATCGTACAAAATATCTAGTGCTGTCTTTTAAAAACACATTTATTTATTTCAATTTACAATGACGGCGCCTTGGCATAGAAATTAATCACTTTATTATTACCTATGGTTCGAAATTAAAGACATTGATATCAATGAGTAAATCATGACGATATTGGTAAAAGCCGACAGCTTGTATCCTATTCTTCAGTTGGCTCGAACTGCTCAGTGCATTTCACCTGGCGACATGTAAAAACGATAATCACCGCACTGATATTAGGAATTTCGGAGAAATCAGGTGTTCTGGACAGTAGTATATGTGTAATAGCAATAAGAAAAATTGTTTTCTTCTTAAAGTAAATACTTGATTTCAGATATAAAGGAGAAAAACTGTAACTGCCAACTTCACACAGTGCGTGATAACAGAAACTGTGCATTCTGCTCCTAGTCACGTGACTTAGAAGTTGGTTTCAGTGTAATGAAGTCATGCGCAGTATATTGTTATCTATAGTCTATGATTACACTGGTTAACAGTGATTTTGTTACCAATTAATTGGCACTGAATTGGGGTAACTTTATGGCCTTGAATTCGAATCAGTCACTCGTTTTGCTGGATTTGATCTATTTATTTTGGTAACATACAATATGTAGATAAACAAACGAATAGGAATTCAAAATATAAGATACGTTGTATACACAGTCAAATGAAAATGAGAAAAACATATGAAGTGGATCACAAAAATGCAGTTTCATTGTTGATTCAGCATGTGATAGAAGAAGAAAGGAAAAAACAACCAGTCTTTTAAAAACATAACAATTACCATATGGAAAAACTCCGCCTGTATGATTTTCTCTTGTGTTCATCGTCAGGACAGTCACGCTGAAGACATCAACAGTAGTCTGCCATCATGTGCTTGTCCCATCTACCTTGATATCGTTTTTCCATCACCTGAAAATCTTGATGGAATCTTTCACCTTGTTCCTCGATGTAGTCACCAAGATTGTCCGGAAATCTACAAGATGGCTGTGAAGGTAATGAATCTTAATGCTCATGTACCCCTAGCTTTTCAAGTTTCTGAGCATATTTTGCACCAGTTCCTCATAATTATGTGCTTTGTGGCTACCCAAGAAATTGTTGACAACAGAGACAAAACTGCTCCAGGCAAATGCTACAATGCAATTCATAACTTTAACGAATTCCAAATCATGTATAAGCTTCCGAATTGGGGACCATAAAATAAATATACCAACTTTTAATTTTATATATATATACAGGGTGCTCCATTGATAGTGGCCGGGCCAAATATCTCACGAAATAAGCATCAAACGAAAAAACTACAAGGAACGGAACTCGTCTAGCTTGAAGGGGGAAATCAGATGGCGCTGTGGTTGGCCCACTAGATGGTGCTGCCATAGGTCAAATGGATATCAACTGCGTTTTTTAAATAGGAACCCCCATTTTTTATTACATATTCGTGTAGTACATACGGAAATATGGATGTTACAGTTGGACCACTTTTTTCGCTTTATGGTAGATGTCGCTGTAATAGTCATAAATTTATAAGTACATGGTATCACGTAACATTTCGCCAGTGTGGACAATATTTGCTTCGTGATAGATTACTAGAGTTAAAATGGACAGTTTACCAATTGCGGAAAAGGTCGATATCGTGTTGATGTATGGCTATTGTGATCAAAATGCCCAACGAGCGTGTGCTATATATGCTGCTTGGTATCCTGGACGACATCATCCAAGTGCCTGGACCATTCGCCGGATAGTTATGTTATTTAAGGAAACACAAAGTGTTCAGTCACATGTGAAACGTCAACCACGACCTGCAACAAATGATGATGCCCAGTAGGTGTTTTAGCTGCTGTCGCGGCTAATCCGCACATCAGTAGCAGACAAATTGCGCGAAAATCAGGAATCTCAAAAACGTCGGTGTTGAGAACATCGATTGCGCCCGTACCACGTCGTGTACAGTTCTTCCACTGGGCACAAGAGAAATTACGGGACAATGACAGTTTTTTTGCACACCTTCTATTTAGCGTCGAAGCTTCATTCACCAACAGCGGTAACGTAAATCGGCAGAATATGCACTATTGGGCAACGGAAAATCCACGATGGCTGCGACAAGTGGAACATCAGCGACCTTGGCGGGTTAATGTATGGTGCAGCATTATGGGTGGAAGGATAATTGGCCTCCATTTTATCGATCGCAATCTAAATGGTGCAATGTATACTGATTTCCTATGTAATGTTCTACTGACATTACTACAAGATGTTTCACTGCATGACAGAATGGCGATGTACTTTCAACATGATGGATGCCCGGCACATAGCTTGCGTTCGGTTGAAACGGTATTGAATAGCATATTTCATGACAGGTGGATTGATCGTCGAAGCACCATACCACGGCCCGCACGTTCACCGGATCTGACGTCCCCGGATTTCTTTCTGTTTGGAAAGTTAAAGGATATTTGCTCTCGTGATCCACCAACAACGCCTGACAACATGCGGCAGCGCATTGTCAATGCATGTGCGAACATTACGGAAGGCGAACTACTCGCTGTTGAGAGGAATGTCGCTACACATATTGCCAAATGCATTGAGGCTGACGGACATCATTTTGAGCATTCATTGCATTAATGTGGTATTTACAGGTAATCACGCTGTAACAGCATGCGTTCTCAGAATTTTTTTTTAATATATGTGAAATCTTATGGGACTTAACTGGCGAGGTCATCAGTCCCTAAGCTTACACACTACTTAACCTAAATTATCCTAAGGACAAACAAACACACCCATACCCGAGGGAGGACTCGAACCTCCGCCGTGACCAGCCGCACAGTCCATGACTGCAGCGCCCCAGACCGCTCGGCTAATCCCGCGCGGCTCGTTCTCAGAATTGATAAGTTCACAAAGGTACATGCATCACATTGGAACAACCGAAATAAAATGCTCAAACGTACCTACGTTCTGCATTTTAATTTAAAAAACCTGCCTGTTACCAATTGTTCGTCTAAAACTGTGAGCCAAAGCGAAAAAAGTGGTCCAACTAAAACATTCATATTTCTTTACGTACTACACGAATATGTAATAAAAAATGGGGGTTCCTATTAAAAAAAACGCAGTTGATATCCGTTTGACCTATGGAAATGCCATCTAGTGGGCCAACCATAGCGCCGTCTGGTTTCCCCCTTCAAGCTAGACAAGTTTCGTTCTTTGTAGTTTTTTCGTTTGGCGCTAATTTCGTCAGATATTTGGCTCGGTCACGATCAATGGACCACCCTATATATATATATATATATATATATATATATATATATATATATATATATATATATATGTGTGTGTGTGTGTGTGTGTGTGTGCTTTCACAAAGTGCTTCTTTAGACCAAGCTTGATACGAAGTGGTGGAAGAATGATTTAGTCCTTTTCAACTAGTGGCTGTTTTAGGATATTAGCTGCTTATGCAGAAAAGCTACCTCTTGATGACATGAACCTCTTTCACAGTGATCATGCTTTGCACTGCTGTCGCAAATGCAGATAAAGCAAGAGGATTTTGTGTATCCACTTTGCTGTCCAAGCAAAAACTTTACCTTTTTAAATCAACACGGATAGGCCATTGGTGTTTACTATACCGAAGTTTCTGGAGAATCATCTGGATACTTTTGCATTCCTCACGAAGTTTCATCGAGTGGTCAATTGGAATGGATGCATAGCAGCTACCATTATGCAACAACACACATTATAGGCTTCCCGTTTAGTAGTCGATAAAAAGCCTTCAGTCTTGAGGTTGATATTTTGGTAGTTCCACTTTTAGTAGTAAACCAGGGATGTCGCTGTAGTATACAAGTGCATCATCTTCAGTGGAATATGGAAGTAGATCTTCTTCTCTTGTCCAGTAAGCTGTTATTTTAATTCCTGGTTGTAGACAATTCTTCTCATTTAGTCTAGATGCCAAGAGTTCAGAGGACTGTTTAGAAAGATTGTGGTCTCTTATCAAATCGTTAAGCTCTTCCTGACTGAAGACCTAATGTCTTCTGGAACTTCCTTCGTATTCAGATTCACTACTACTTGTGTTCAAGTCCTGTAAATCATCATCTGAAGAAGTAGTTTTGCAGAGTGGTGAACACTGGTACAGGAATGTCATCGCTATTTGGCACAGGTCGCTTTGCTGATTCTAAATGGGGATATTCCCACTTATGCTACTTGTAGCTATTGAAGCCTTTTACATTGACAATGCTAAAATAACAATCATTATGGTGGGTTTTTGGCTCTCGCCACACCCTTGGCATTCCAAAGTTTAAAGTTTAAACATTGTATAATAAACTTTGGCTAACTAAAGGAATAAGAATATCTTGCAACCGTAAAAGAGAACTGTATCTAACAGCAAGAGGGAGTACTGACCCCGAAATTGTTCAATATTATAAAAACTATTGTGCGGTACTAAGAAAAGTTATTAAAAAGTCCAGACGCATGTGTATCATGTCTGAGATCATTAACTCTGATAATGAAATTAAAGCAATTTGGAATATTATTGAAAGGGAAACAGGGCAACCAAGAGCACAGGAAGACTTTAGTGCCATAAAACTGAATGACAAGTGTACTAACAAACAATCAGAAATTGAAAATATTTTCAATAATCATTTTTTAAATGTTGTAGAGAAAATAGGATCTAGATCTTCACTAGAAGAGGCAAGGCTACTAATAGAAGAGGCCATACCTGTGCAGTTTGAAACAACTTTAATTCCACCAACATCTCCCTCTGAAATCAGTAAAATAATAAACTCACTGAAAAGTAAAAGCTCTTATGGAATTGATGGCATTTCCAGCAAGGTACTTAAAGCTTGTTCCCCACAGATAAATAGGATTCTAAGCCACGTATGTAATAGCTCGTTGGAGCAGGGTGTTTTCCCCGATAGACTGAAATATGCCATTGTAAAACCATTGCATAAAAAGGGGGATACGTCGGATGTCAACAACTACCACCCAATCTCTCTTCTGACAGCTATCAAAAAATTTTGAGAAAGTAATGTATTCAAGAGTAGCCTCCCATATTTGTAAAAATAAAGTACTAAAAAAATGTGAGTTTGGTTTTCAGAAAGGTTTTTCAACATAAAATGCTATATACGCTTTCACTGATCAAATATTAAATGCTCTGAATAACCGGACATCACCAATTGGTATTTTTTGTGATCTCTCAAAGGCCTTTGATTGTGTAAATCATGGAATTCTTTTAGATAAGCTAAATCATTGTGGTTTGAGTGGGGCAGTGCACAAATGGTTTAATTCATACTTAACTGGAAGAATGCAGAAAGTTGAAATAAGTGGTTCATGTAATGTTAAAACAACAGCTGATTCCTCAAACTGTGGGGGGCTATCAAGTATGGGGTCCCACAGGGTTCGGTCTTAGGTCCTTTACTGTTCTTGATACACACTAATGACTTACCATTCCACATTGATGAATGTTAGTTATTTTTGCTGATGACACAAGGATAGTAATAACATCCAAAAACCAAGAACTAAGTGATGTAATTGTAAATGATGTTTTTCACTAAATTATTAAGTGGTTCTCAGCAAACGGACTCTCTTTAAATTTTGATAAAACACAGTATATACAGTTCTGTACAGTAAATGGCACAACTCCAGTAATAAATATAGACTTTGAACAGAAGTCTGTAGCTAAGGTAGAATTTTCAAAATTTTTAGGTGTGTGTCCATTGATGAGAGGTTAAACTGGAAGCAACACATTGATGGTCTGCTGAAGCGTCTGAGTTCAGCTACGTATGCTATTAGGGTTATTGCGAATTTTGGTGATAAGAATCTCAGTAAATTAGATTACTATGCCTACTTTCATTCACTGCTTTCGTAAGGCATCATATTCAGGGGTAATTCATTGTTGAGTAGAAAAGTATTCATTGCTCAAAAACGTGTAATAGAATAATTGCTGGAGCCCACCCACTGTCATCCTGGAGACATCTATTTAAGGATCTGGGCATCCTCACAGTAACCTCACAGTATATATATTCACTTACGAAATTTGTTGTTAATAATCCAACCTAGTTCAAAAGTAAAGCAGTGTGCATAGCTATAGCACCAGGAGAAAGGATGATCTTCACTATGCAGGGTTAAATCTGACTTTGGCACAGAAAGGGGTAAATTATGCTGCCCCAAAAGTCTTTGGTCGCCTACCAAACAGCATCAAAAGCCTGACAGATAGCCAACTAACATTTAAAAATAAATTAAAAGAATTTCCACATGACAACTCCTTCTACTCATTGGCTGAATTTTTAGATATAAATTAACAGGAAAAAAACAACAACAACATGAACATTAGTGTCCTGCAATATTTTGTGTAATGTAATATTTTGTACAGACATCTTTTCATTCCAATTAATCCACAGTGAGGAGGTCCTCCAGTACAGTCCAGTCCAGAACATGTCAGAAAAACAACAATACATGACAAATATTTACTACTCAAACAAATAAGCTAATGTTCCATTCCACAGGTCCCAAGTGGAATGATCGTCATTTTTAATGAACACTATATGAAAGAATCATTTTACAAATACTAAAGCACTGAATTTAAAATAAAAAAAGTTTATTTATTTATTTATAATGTAATAAACGTGTAATACAACGACTATAATACTTATTTACACTGAACACATTACTGCACTGAAGTGGTGCAGAAGTTAGATTTTACTTACATACCCAAGCTCACACACACACACACACACACACACACACACACACACACACACACACACACGCACACACATACATACACACTTATTTACAATGAACACATTACTGTACTGAAATTGTGCAGAAGTTATATTGTACTTATATATATATATATATATATATATATATATATATATATACACACAAATCAATTGGTTCTACTGAGAAATTCATCAATGGAGTAGAAGGAGTTGGCCACCAGTAAATCCTTTAGGCTTCTGTTAAACTGAATTTCATTGGTTGTTAAGCTTTTTATGGATGCTGGCAAGTTATTGAAAATGTGTGTTCCTGAATAATGCACACCTTTTTTTACAAGACTAAGTGACTTTAAACCCTTTAAATATGATACGGTGGAACTAATGAGGCAATATATATTACAATATTATCTGTAACTTAAATTTAACTAACAGTAATGTAATAACTAATCGGGGCATACCTTTTTCTTGATGCAATGAACGAGAAATTCGTCATTATCAAAAACTTTTAACAGCTATTACACAAATCGTGTCCTCTCCCACGCTTGATCGACTGCCGCTCTGAGCACAAACAAGACATAATGTTAGCAACAGCCCAGGAATCGCCAGCGACAGCCCTCAACATGGAACAAGTCCCACTTATTCAACCCCCACCACACCTATCCCTTATGCTAACCAGAACCATGGAGATAAAACTCCATGACCGGAACAATCGAGGGTAAAGTCTGTGGTCCAAGCCATGTGCGCATATCGCATGGTCTTTGGCTGTCGTCACTGCGCAGTTGCGCACGGACTTTGGTCGTCGTCACTGTGTGGGGAATCTGTTTTAATTAAGTTAACTTTACTGCAAGAGCATTTATTCATTGCTCGCTTTTTTTAGTGATTTGCAAAGTGACCGTTTGCTTGTCTGCCATGTTTTACAGCGTGAGCGTTTGTTCGTCGCCTTTTTCAGTGTGTTGCAGTGAGAGAATTTGCTTTTTCCTCCCCTTTTTGTAGTCCAAGTTTTTTACCGCAGTTGCTTGTAATAGCAGTGTCATGTGGTTAAAAGTATTTAAAATAAGTGCATTTAAGTGCGAATTTTGTGGAAACGAATATATTTACCTTAAGACTTTGAGGCGGCATATTTACAAAGTGCACCCACAGCAGCTGAACGAAATAGTACCTCATGTTACAAATATTGAACCTTCATGTTCCTACCAGTGCTACAAAAGCGAGAAGAGTTGCTTGCAAAAGAAGTTTAAAACGCCACAAGCAAAATATTCATGGCGTAATGCAGCAGGTTGAAGTGTGTGATGTGTACATTTGAAGCTGAGTCTAAGGTGCCTTTATAACTATGTGGTGACTCATGTTGAAGACAATTTAGACTTAAGTCATTAGAATCTTATATCACAAGTACTTGAGAGCATAGCTGCAGACATTGCTATAGGATGTGTCATGATGATCTGTTTTGTTTTTAGAAAATGGCTTCCTCTGTGGCCCAAGTTTTCTCTTGTGACTGCTTTTTGGGCTAGTGGAAGAACTGCTGTTATGGGTTCAAGCAGTATCTACTTTTGCCATCGATGATGTCACCATTTTTTGGGTAGGCGACATTCCAGCAGCATTAAAATAATCTTTTTTCTTCTCATCTGATAGTGCTTCTTGGGTACTGGAGTTAGCATTTACAGTTACTCAGTCTAAAGTTGCAACCCTCTCATTAATCACAGATACATATCCGGCACTGTTAACACATGCTTCTGACAGTTCATGATTTTGTAATGGGTTATCACCTCTGCTCCCCCTCCCCCATGAACCACGGACCATGCCGTTGGTGGGGAGGCTTACATGCCTCAGCAATACAGATAGCCATACCGTAGGTGCAACCACAACGGAGGGGTATCTGTTGAGAGGCTAGACAAATGTGTGGTTCCTGAAGAGGGGCAGCAGGCTTTTCAGTAGTTGCAGGGGCAACAGTCTGGATGATTGACTGATCTGGCCTTGTAACACTAACCAAAACGACCTTGCTGTGCTGGTACTGCGAATGGCTGAAAGCAAGCGGAAACTACAGCCATAATTTTTCCTGAGGGCATGCAGCTTTACTGTATGGTTAAATGATGATGGCGTCCTCTTGTATAAAATATTCTGGAAGTAAAATAGTCCCCATTCAGATCTCCAGGTGGGGACTATTCAGGAAGACGTTGTTATAAGGAGAAAGAAAACTGGCGTTCTACGGATCAGAGCGTGCAATATCAGATCCCTTAATTGAGGAGGTAGGTTAGAAAATTTAAAAAGGGAAATGGATAGGTTAAAGTTAGATATAGTTGGAATTAGTGAAGTTCGGTGGCAGGAGGAACAAGACTTGTGGTCAGGTGAATACAGGGTTATAAATACAAAATCAAATAGGGGAAATGCAGGAGTAGGTTTAATAATGAATAAAAAAATAAGAGTGCAGGTAAGCTACTACAAACTGCATAGTGAACGCATTATTGAGGCCAAGAAAGACACGAAGCCCACGTCTACTGTAGTAGTACAAATTTATATGCCAACTAGATCTGCAGATGACGAAGAGATAGATGAAATGTATGATGAGATAAAAGAAATTATTCAGATAGTGAAGGGGGACAAAAATTTAATAGTCATGGGTGACTGGAGCTCGATAGTAGGAAAAAGAAGAGAAGGAAACGTAGTAGATGAATATGGAATGGGAGTAAGGAATGAAAGAGGAAGCCGCCTGGTAGAATTTTGCACAGAGCATAACTTAATCATAGCTAACACTTGGTTCAAGAATCATAAAAGAAGATTGTATACATGGAAGAAGCCTGGAGATACTGGAAGGTCTCAAATAGTTTATATAATGGTAACACAGACATTCAGGAACCAGGTTTTAAATTGTAAGACATTTCCAGGGACAGATATGGTCTCTGACCACAATCTATTGGTTATGAACTGTAGATTAAAACTGAAGAACCATCAAAAAGGTGGGAATTTGAGGAGATGGGACCTGGATAAAGTGAAAGCACCTGAGGTTGTAGAGAGCTTCAGGGAGAGCATTAGGGAACGGTTGACAAGGATGGGGGAAAGAAATACAGTAGAAGAAGAGTGGGTAGCTTTGAGAGATGAAATAGTGACAGTAGTTGAGGATCAAGTAGGTAAAGAGATGATGGATTATAAAAATCCTTGGATAACAAAAGAGATATTGAATGTAATTGATGAAAGGAGAAAATATAAAAATTCTGTAAATGAAGCAGGCAAAAAGGGATACAAACGTATCGAAAATGATATCGACAGGAAGTGCAAAATGGCTAAGCAGGGATGGCTAGAGGACAAATGTAAGGATGTAAAGGCGCATGTCACTAGGGGTAAGATTGATACTGCTTACACGAAAATTAAAGAGACCTTTGGAGAAAAGAGAACCACTTGCATGAATATCAAGAGCTCAGATGGAAATCCAGTTCTAAGCAAAGAAGAGAAAGCAGAAAGCTGGAAGGAGTACGTAGAGGGTCTATACAATGGCGATGTTCTTGAGGACAATACTATAGAAATGGAAGAGAATGTAGATGAAGATGAAATGTGAGATACGATACTGCGTGAAGAGTTTGACAGAGCACTGCAAGACCTAAGTCGAAACAAGGCCCCAGGAGTAGACAACATTCCATTAGAACTACTGACAGCCTTGGGAGTTCCAGGCCTAACAAAATTCTACCATTCAGTGAGCAAGATGTATGAGGCAGGCGAAATACCCTCAGACTTCAAGAAGTATATAATAATTCCAATCACAAAGAAAGCAGGTGTTGACAGATGTGAAAATTACCGAACTATCAGTTTAATAAGTCACGGCTGCGAAATACTAATACAAATTCCTTACAGACGAATGGAAAAACTGGTAGAAGTCGACCTCGGGGAAGATCAGTTTGGATTTCGTGGAAATGTTGGAACACGTGAGGCAATAATGACCCTACAACCTATCTTATAAAATATATTAAGGAAAGGCAAACCTACATTTGTAGCATTTGTGGACTTACAGAAAGCTTTTGACAATTTTAAGTGGAAAACTCTCTTTCAAATTCTGAAGGTGGCAAGGGTAAAATACAGGGAGCGAAAGCCTATTTACAGTTTGTACAGAAACCAGATGGCAGTTATAAGAGTCGAGGGGCATGAAAGGGAAGCAGTGGTTGGGAAGGGAGCGAGACAGGGTTGTAGCCTACCCCGATGTTATTCAATCTGTATATTGATCAAGCAGTAAAGGAAACAAAAGGAATATTTGGAGTAGGATTTAAAATCCATGGAGAAGAAATAAAAACTTTGATTTTCGCCAGCAAAGAACCTGGAAGAGCAGCTGAACGGAATGGACAGTGTCTTGGAAAGAGGATATAAGATGAACATCAACAAAAGCAAAACGAGGGTAATGGAATGTAGTCGAATTAAGTCGGTTGATGCCGAGGGAATTAGATTAGAAAATGAGACGCTTAAATTAGTAAATGAGTTTTGCAATTTGGGGAGCAAAATAACTGATGATGGTCGAAGTAGAGAGGATATAAAATGTAGACTGGCAATTGCAAGGAAAGCGTTTCTGAAGAAGAGAAATTTGTTAACATCGATTATAGATTTAAGTGTCAAGAATTCGTTTCTGAAAGTATTTGTATGGAGTGTAGCCATGTATGAAAGTGAAACGTGGACGATGAATAGTTTAGACAAGAAGACAATAGAAGCTTTCGAAATGTGGTGCTACAGAAGAATGCTGAAGATTAGATGGATAGATCACATAACTAATGAGGAGGTATTGAACAGAATTGGGGAGAAGAGAAATTTGTGGCACAACTTGACTGGAAGAAGGGATCGGTTGGTAGGACATATTCTGAGGCATCAAGGGATCAACAATTTAGTATTGGAGGGCAGTGTGGAGGGTAAAAATCATAGAGGGAGACCAAGAGATGAATACACTAAACAGATTCAGAAGGATGTAGGTTGCAGTAGGTACTGGGAGATGAAGGAGCTTGGACAGGATAGAGTAGCATGGAGAGCTGCATCCAACCAGTCTCTGGACTGAAGACCACAACAACAACAACAATACCTCTGCTCTTCTTTTCCATTTGGCAAACAATATGAACGTTAAACTTTCTCCAACTCGGGATCTTTGTCTTTCGTGGCCAATTGCTCTACCAACTTAGCTACCCAAGCACAACTTATGACATGACCTCACAATATGAATTCTTCCAGTATCTTGTCTCCTACCTTACAAACTTCCAGGCAAAGGCAAAGGTCCCGAGTTCGAGTCTCGGTCTGGCACACAGTTTTAATCTGCCAGAAACTTTCATATCAGCACACACTCCGCTGCAGTGAAAATATCATTCTGGAATATGAATTTTGTTACGCATATTTAATACCGTAATCAATGCATGTGCAAGAATATCAGTGAATGCATACTTCACATTTACTGCACACTAATCTACACTTACAGTAGGCATTATTGTCTTTTACAAGATAAACTACAAATATTCCAGAAGCAAGTACTTTCCAACGACTGTCTACATTAATAATGAAGTTGTCCATTAAAACAGACTTCTGAATAAAGCAAGCATCTTCTACTTCACTAGTTATCGTTCCTTTCATTATCACAATAAGCGTTCAAACAGCTTCACTGTTACGAACATCAATGCAGATATAACTTTGTCCAGTCATACTCTCTAGGTGCATGTTTGTGTTGAGTGCAGATTGCATTCTGTGACAATCTGCCCAACACTTCGCATTTTGTTCATAGTTGGTCTTGGAATAATGATCAAATTCAGGTGTATATGGATCACTACAGAGCTTCTGGAGTGCTTTTTGCATCGATTTTTCAAACATAGCAACTTCTCTTATCTGCATTAATATCTTAACTAGCTTGAACACCTCATTTCTGTTGTCCTTGTGCAGAATTTTACTCTTGGTGTTGTTCCACTATGCTCTATTCACATGCCAGGTACAGAAAAGTCTCATTTTAAGAGCCCCTATTGTTCTGTTCCAAGTAATACTGTGGGACTGGGACAGATCTGACATGAATACCTCGTGACAAAACTATCCAACCTGTGACTATGTATAGTTGAAAAATACAGCCAAGACATCAGACAAAGTGCATGGAAATTCTTGCCTCATATCACCAAGTACTGAAATGAAATGTCGTGTGGCTAGGGCTTTCCGTCGGGGAGACTGGTCGCTGGGTGCAAGAGTTTTTAGACTTGCCCATCGATAAGGATGACGATGAAGACAACACAACATCCAGTCCCTGATTGGAGAAAATGTCCTGCCCACCTGAGAATCGAACCCAGGCCCCTTCGTATGGGTGGTATTCCGTCGTGCTGACCACTCAGCTATTGAGGCAGGCTTCCAGTACTAGTATCATGGTAAATTCAAAATAATAGCCATTTAGACTGAGAGTCCCATCAACACAAATATAATCATTTCTGTATTTTTTGCTAATAATTCACCATGTGCATTATTAATTATTACTAACATGAAATCTGCACTTCTCAATTCCAGGTGCAGGTAATATGAAAACTTTGCTTCTTAATTCCATGTACAGGTTACAATGGCTAATAAAAGCAGTACGTATGGATTATCGCTTTGCTTAACTTTGTGTACCTAAGCTTTGATGGTAATTGCATCATTCATGTGTAAATGAATATGAGGCCAAATTACAAGAAGCTGCAACGTTATGCAAGCCCAGCAGCATTGTGAGATGCAATCTCTCCAAATTTGAATCCTGCATTGTTGATCATATTTTGTCAATAACAATAAGAAACAGGCGTCCTACAGCATAGTGTGCAACAATGCTCTCTGGTTCTTGGGGTATCAGATTATGATAGTTAAGTTTAGATCATGTCCAACATGATGCAGCACGCAAGTATTGTGGTTTAATTGCGTGTTGTACAGTTTCAGCAAGATTACAATAAAACTAGTTATCAATGTAACATGAGGTTTTATTTAAACACCGCTTTTCCTGGGTAATGATCGTTATTTTGTTAAAGAAATCTCCACCTGAGGATGTGTAGCAATGTTGTCTGTCTAGCAGTGTAAATGACACAAAGTTGCAGATCGTTTATCGAATTTAATGTACTGTTATTCGAGGTGGCAGCACTTTTCTTTAGGCAAAATGAACAGTTTTGTCACACAATACCACACGCACACAACACTAATGTCCATTATAATTATCCGGGCTGTTATGCCGTGGTCGGTTGATGAATTCTGTGTCGATTCCCAACGTTTCGTCTCCGACTGCGGGAGACATCTTCAAGGGGGTCCGTAGCTCAATGGAAGGTCCAACACACCCACTGGCTCGCTACTGACTGCCGCTAAATTCAGTGTCCGTGCTCTCCCACGCCGCGGCGTGACGTCACGTGTTTTGAAAACGTCAGTGCAATTGGCCGCTGTCCGTCGCCGTTGATCGCCGTTGCCATCACCCAGTAGTGGACGAGTGGTACACATCTTCTTTAACACCGGCATCCATATACCGTTTAATTTCACACCCTCCTCCTTTCGGTTGAAATTATTTGGGTGTTTAGCGACTTCGATAATATCCGCTTGTGGCCGCTAGTACTTGCGTCTCCTCGAAACGAATATTGTGGTTCCCTGGCTGGAAAGCATGCTCCGCAACAACTGATCGTTCCGTTTCTCCTCTTCTACAATTTCCCTTATGCTCTTCCAAACGTTTAGAAACAGTTCTTTTAGTGGTACCCACATAAACATCACCACAGCTGCATGGGATCCTATACACTCCAGCTTTTTCCAGTGGTTTGCGAGCGTCCTTGGCAGGCTTAAGGTATTCCTGTAACGCAAGAGAAGAGAGTGCAGCTTTTGTGTTATACCGAAGTTTCTGAAGATAAAGCGACTGTTCTATTCGGGAAAGGCACAACGCATTTTCAAACGGACTGAGGAGGCCTTACTATGTGAGCGCATTCAGCAAACCCGACGGGACTTGGCAAGCACAAACTGTAAGTTAATGTCTCTCCATATTACGATCAGTAATAAACTGTGCAGCAGTGACTGGGATAAAATTGATAGACTACTGCAAGATACCATGGAGAAGCGTATGTTGGCGTCTAGTAGACAGAAGAAGAAGTTTGATAATTTGTTACCTAATCAGACTGTTCGGCATTTAGACGTTTCCCGGACCATTATCAATTTGTCCAAATGTTCGTTATCTGACGATGAGACATCTGTGCTTGCCAAGGGAGGAAATTTTGTTGTTAGTCCGCGTTTTGTGCCCACGGAAGAAATTATAGCCAGTGTAGAAGCAGGAATTCGCAGTGTGGATTCTGTAACAGCTGAAGAAATCCGTATAGAAACAGTAAGAATATTAGCCAATGCAAAACCGCCGAAAAGTAATATAACTGTGGGTGAGAGAAGAGCTTTAAAACTCCTGAATGACGACGATAGTATTTTGGCTCTCCCAGCTGACAAAGGAAGCGCAACGGTGGTTATGGATGTGGCAGACTATCGGAGTAAAATTACTGATCTACTGGATCCGCAAGCATATAGGAAGCTGAATAAGGACCCCACTAACAGCGTTCTCAGAACTGTGTCGCGGTTAATAAAAAAGTCCTCCACTGAAGAGAGTGTACAGAAAGGCCTCTGCAATTCGGTTGCGCTACCACCGAGGCTTTATGGATTGCCCAAAATTCATAAAGAAAATGTGCCGTTAAGACCGATACTAAGTGCCATTGGTTCACCCACCTACCCGTTAGCCAAGTTTTTGTCTACACTGCTAAAACCACATGTGGGCCGTTCGGACTCTTATATAAAGAATTCGACACATTTCATCAGCAGATTGAATGGCATAGTGGTCCAGCCGGAGGACATATTGGTCAGCTTCGATGTGGTATCGCTGTTTACCATGGTTCCACTTAATGATGTATTGGAACAGCTGGGTCGAATTTCTCCTGCCGATATTTCAGAACTGTTTAAGTGTTGTTTGACGACCACATACTTCAAGTGGAATGAACAGTTTTATGAGCAAACGGGTGGAGTGGCTATGGGAAGCCCCCTAAGTCCCGTAATTGCAAACTTCTTTATGGAGAAATTCGAAGAACAGGCCTTAGGTACTGCCAGCAAAAAACCAAATGTATGGTTCCGATATGCGGATGACACGTTTGTGCTGTGGAGACATGGTAGGGAGGAACTAAGCCGGTTCCACGAACATCTGAACAGTATAAACTCGAGAATTCAGTTTACAATGGAGGTGGAGGTAGACGGCAAGTTACATTTCCTCGATGTGCTTGTTTTTAGAAACGAAAATGGTAGTTTGGGCCATTCAGTATACCGCAAACCCACGCACACGGACCGTTATTTGCACCGGGATTCGAACCACCACCCACAACAGAAGCGAGGTGTTATCAAGACGTTAGCAGACAGAGCTAGAAATATTTGTGAACCTGAGTTGCTTGTCGCTGAGCTGGAACATCTCCACAATGCACTAATGAAGAACGGATATTCGTCCGCCGAAATAAAACGTGCGTTGAGGCTGCCATGCAGAAATCATACTGACGTACAGGCTACTGCAAAATCTAAGGTTTTCCTGCCGTTTGTTAAATATACACTCCTGGAAATTGAAATAAGAACACCGTGAATTCATTGTCCCAGGAAGGGGAAACTTTATTGACACATTCCTGGGGTCAGATACATCACATGATCACACTGACAGAACCACAGGCACATAGACCCAGGCAACAGAGCATGCACAATGTCGGCACTAGTACAGTGTATATCCACCTTTCGCAGCAATGCAGGCTGCTATTCTCCCATGGAGACGATCGTAGAGATGCTGGATGTAGTCCTGTGGAACGGCTTGCCATGCCATTTCCACCTGGCGCCTCAGTTGGACCAGCGTTCGTGCTGGACGTGCAGACCGCGTGAGACGACGCTTCATCCAGTCCCAAACATGCTCAATGGGGGACAGATCCGGAGATCTTGCTGGCCAGGGTAGTTGACTTACACCTTCTAGAGCACGTTGGTTGGCACGGGATACATGCGGACGTGCATTGTCCTGTTGGAACAGCAAGTTCCCTTGCCGGTTTAGGAATGGTAGAACGATGGGTTCGATGACGGTTTGGATGTACCGTGCACTATTCAGTGTCCCTCGACGATCACCAGTGGTGTACGGCCAGTGTAGGAGATCGCTCCCCTCACCATGATGCCGGGTGTTGGCCCTGTGTGCCTCGGTCGTATGCAGTCCTGATTGTGGCGCTCACCTGCACGGCGCCAAACACGCATACGACCATCATTGGCACCAAGGCAGAAGCGACTCTCATCGCTGAAGACGACACGTCTCCATTCGTCCCTCCATTCACGCCTGTCGCGACACCACTGGAGGCGGGCTGCACGATGTTGGGGCGTGAGCGGAAGACGGCCTAACGGTGTGCGGGACCGTAGCCCAGCTTCATGGAGACGGTTGCGAATGGTCCTCGCCGATACCCCAGGAGCAACAGTGTCCCTAATTTGCTGGGAAGTGGCGGTGCGGTCCCCTACGGCACTGCGTAGGATCCTACGGTCTTGGCGTGCATCCGTGCTTTCTGCGGTCCGGTCCCTGGTCGACGGGCACGTGCACCTTCCGCCGACCACTGGCGACAACATCGATGTACTGTGGAGACCTCACGCCCCACGTGTTGAGCAATTCGGCGGTACGTCCACCCGGCCTCCCGCATGCCCACTATACGCCCTCGCTCAAAGTCCGTCAACTGCACATACGGTTCACGTCCACGCTGTCGCGGCATGCTACCAGTGTTAAAGACTGAGATGGAGCTCCGTATGCCACGGCAAACTGGCTGACACTGACGGCAGCGGTGCACAAATGCTGCGCAGCTAGCGCCATTCGACGGCCAACACCGCGGTTCCTGGTGTGTCCGCTGTGCCGTGCGTGTGATCATTGCTTGTACAGCCCTCTCGCAGTGTGCGGAGCAAGTATGGTGTGTCTGACACACCGGTGTCAATGTGTTCTTTTTTCCATTTCCAGGAGTGTATAATGGAAAGAATAGGGAGGATCTTGACGAAGCGGAATAATACCGTAATTTACAAGCCCACCAGGAAGATACAGGAATACCTTAAGCCTGCCAAGGACGCTCGCAAACCACTGGAAAAAGCTGGAGTGTATAGGATCCCATGCAGCTGTGGTGATGTTTATGTGGGTACCACTAAAAGAACTGTTTCTAAACGTTTGGAAGAGCATAAGGGAAATTGTAGAAGAGGAGAAACGGAACGATCAGTTGTTGCGGAGCATGCTTTCCAGCCAGGGAACCACAATATTCGTTTCGAGGAGACGCAAGTACTAGCGGCCACAAGCGGATATTATCGAAGTCGCTAAACACCCAAATAATTTCAACCGAAAGGAGGAGGGTGTGAAATTAAACGGTATATGGATGCCGGTGTTAAAGAAGATGTGTACCACTCGTCCACTACTGGGTGATGGCAACGGCGATCAACGGCGACGGACAGCGGCCAATTGCACTGACGTTTTCAAAACACGTGACGTCACGCCGTGGCGTGGGAGCACGCGGACACTGAATTTAGCGGCAGTCAGTAGCGAGCCAGTGGGTGTGTTGGACCTTCCATTGAGCTATGGACCCCCTTGAAGATGTCTCCCGCAGTCGGAGACGAAACGTTGGGAATCGACACAGAATTCATCAATCGACCGCGGCATAACAGCCCGGATAATTATAATGGACATGATATTTCCGGCCGTGAAAGTCTACGTTTTAGTATCACAACACTAATGTATTTTTCCTGTCAAAATATTTCATAGAAGTTGTTACGAAATAACCAGGCTTCATACATCAGAGTTAACAATTTATATCACATAAGATGCTGTTTGCACTTTAAAGATTATTCACAATCCAAGTGGAATTTATTTCCTCATAGTGTGTTCTGGGCCACCAATACACAATTATTATCGCAATTATGACCAACAACATTTATATCTATATAGAAAATCAATTTAAAACTGCCACGGCAATATTTCACTAAGTTGGCGGCTAACATAAGACAATCAACTATCGAATCTGGTTCAGGCGTTGTTTTGTTCTCAACAAATAATATATGTTAAATCTTTCCTGTACCTTATCTATGTGCATTAACGTTTAAAAGTATTTCTCCATGTTAACCACTGATTATTCAGCATTTTACTAATAATTCCCGCTGTAGATCAATAGCACTAATGGATGCAGTCCATTGTAGTTGTACAGAAAACTTAACATTTATATAGGGCGAGAATCATATTAAAATAAAAATTCAAACACATGTATAGATTTCAATGACACGGAATCTCTGTTTTTCAAATATTATGTAACACCATAATACCGACCTCAGTGCCACAAGACATCAAGACATCAGCCACCTCCGATCGTTGCAGCAGTTCGAAAAAGAAGAAGGATTCTAGAAGAATCATAGATAACAAAACATGAAGATTTCATTATCTTTTTCCATGAGTATTGTCTGAAATATAATTTTCACAGTAAATTAAATTAAGTGACTGACAATAATTCCACACACAATGCTGTCGTGAATATTGTTCTGAATAAAATATAGTCATGGATAGTACAATGGGCTGAGAAAAAAATTAGTTTACGTATTTTTTTATCAGACTACCATACCCACGTTGGTTATTGTTCACTTTCACATGATTAACATACTTTTTTCATCACACAAATGTTCAGATATAACATTGAGTAATGCATGACACAGTTAGTGTTGACATGACTGAGTAAATGGCTTCAGTAACTGTACAATCTTGGAATATGCGGCGGAGACTTCCTGGATTAACTTATTCTCCCCCCCCCCTCCCCATTTTTGTTCATTGGATTCTGAAAACACGAAAATTTATATTTCTGTTTAGTCGCATCAGAGGTCAAGAGAGTCTTTTACGGAGGTTTAACGTGAAAATTAAAGGTTTATGTAACTCAAATAACAAATTTCATTTAACGATTCCCTGACGACGTGGCGTAGCCGCCTCCGTGTCGAGCCTCTGGATCGCAGGAAGATAAAGACCACTGTTGGAACGTCCCCGACTGCATGGATGGAGCGTCGGCTACCGTCGGGCGCATCTTGGTCTGGATCTGTTGCTGTCTGGAAGTATTACCGCAGCGGGTCCTGCTTCTCTCTTTCCACGTCCCTCTCGTACAAGGTGGGTACATGAAATGTCGAAAAGAGGGGTAACTGTAACAAGATAATTTTTATATTTATCTTGTGGAAGAAGTTTTAGTCTCAAATTCTCTTTCATTCACACGGATTCATACAGTTTGTTTTTGGCCGATGTCCTGCATGTTGACACTACTCATTTGAATGTAGTGATTCTTAGTCAACTTTAATTCACTATGCACTTTACGGCACTGCACCTTTTTTCATTCTGGTGTCCATCGTGTGCTTTGTTTATCTCCTGCGGTAAGCAAACATTTCCGTGAGTCACTGTGTAGCCAGCGTTGCATTATATTGTTGCCGCACGGTTGGCTGTACAGTATGTGTCACAGCATTTGGCAGGCGAAGATGACTCGTAACACCTTTGAGGACTACAGTTTTACATCAATTTTAATAATGTTAACAGTTTTTTAATGTCCATGTCGTTGCTGCTAACATTAACACTCTATGGGCGTTCATTTGTTCTATAATCACTGTTCATCACTTTTATTAAAAGAAAACAGTTTTAACGTGTCCACTAGACTTTCATAATTCTTGTGAGACATGCTTCACTGTACGGATTGCTGCTAGTGTTTCATAAACCACACAACAGACAATCTTCTATACAAATGGCACATAACAAAATAATGCATTTTTTATCCATGTGCACATTGTTCCATACTGTAATAACATGATAACAAAGATCATACACTGTCAAAAAAAGTATGAAACAAGATGACTGCTAGAATCTTCTACACTGTTCTGGCCATAAGATCTTCACTGAACTGTGTAACCCGGCCGGGGTGGCCGAGCGGTTCTAGGCGCTACAGTCTGGAACCGCGCGACCGCTATGGTCGCAGGTTCGAATCCTGCCTCAGGCATGGATGTGTGTGATGTCCTTAGGTTAGTTAGGTTTAAGTAGTTCCAAGTTCTAGGGGACTGATGACCTCAGAAGTTAAGTCCCATAGTGCTCAGAGCCATTTGAACTGTGTAAATACCAGTACATTTTCATATTTCATGACATACATTTTATTTCTGTTCATTTATACTCATTCATTCAAATTTTTGTTAGGATTACTACCAGATTATGGGACAGATGTCCATGATTGGTTCACCTAACAAGGAAAAAGCTCACAAGAGCAAACAGCAAATATAATTGTGTAAAGAAAAAGTACCTAAAACAGTAGATAACAGGAAAACGTTCCCTCAGTAGTGAATGCGGATGCAGACAGACACACAACTCAGACACAATTAACATTCATTACAAGTGTGCGTTTACATAGGTGAGGTTCACATAAACATTCTTGACTCATTTACCCTCGTACATGAATAGACATTATCTGTCCATATACATATTTATATTGGAAATTTCTATATCCTATATAGAAAAGATAAAAAAACTTACTTTTACTGAGATAGGGTTTTCAGTAGCTTGTATCAAGTAAATGACCTTCTCAGATTAATTAAAATTTTTATCATAAAAAATTCTTCCCTATTGGGATTTATACTTCATGAATACTATAGTGTAACTACCGGCATGTAATCTTACAGACCAGTACATGTTAATTCATGAAATTACTTTTGATAACATTTTCACTATGACTACTATTTACATATTTACAATTGTGCTATTGTGCATTAGCACTAGACATATTATTTTCTTTACATAGGAATTAAAAGTGGGTTCCTACTGCAAATATTTCTTAATGTCTCTATGACAATACAGTCCTTTTAGGTTCCCTGAACTCACATCTTCTAGTAAATAACATCAAACATGTCGGATTGAGGTTATTTTAAATGGTTCTTCGTTTAATAATTGCCATTTTCTACTCTTCGTTCTGATTAGTGATTCCTTGGGATGCATTCTTAGCAATACGAATTCATCGACACAGTATTGCTGTTTGTTAATAAGTTTTTTTATCAAATTTTGCCTTGCAGAGCTCTGCTTGACGACTTATATTCTATAATGCTACATGCAGTTTCTCCTGATGCGTTATTTTTTCCTCTTGGATCTTTGGTATGGGATTAGCCCATTCATTTACTTCGTTCTTCTGTCCATTCATGAGTTCCATGGTGTAAAATTGGTTGATATGTGCGGTAAATTGTTGTAGGTTTCCATAAAACTATTTAGGTATTCTACCCACTTAGTGTGTTTATTGTGGGCATGAGCTCATATGAACCAATTTAGCTCTCTAAAAGTTCTCCCGACCAGATTACTGCTGGGAGAAAACTGTGAAATCAAGACATTTTTAATATTATGTTCTTCCATAAGGTCCTTCCACCTCTCTCCAGTAAAATATGTAGCATTATCAGTTATTACAGTAGATGGGCATCGGACAAACTTGATATACTCATTTTTTAACCTTTTCCCAATACTGCTGGCAGTTGACGTTCGAAGTGCATACATTTTTATACAGGGTGTTACAAAAAGGTAAATTAAACTTTCAGGAAACATTACTCACACACAAAGAAAGAAAATATGTTATGTGGACATGTGTCCGGAAACGCTTACTTTCCATGTTAGAGCTCATTTTATTACTTCTCTTCAAATCACATTAATAGTGGAATGAAAACACACAGCAACAGAATGTACCAGCGTGACTTCAAACACTTTGTTACAGGAAATGTTCAAAATGTCCTCCATTAGCGAGGATACAAGCATCCACCCCCCGTCACATGGAATCCCTGATGCGCTGATGCAACCCTGGAGAATGGCGTATTGTATCACAGCTGTCCACAATACGAGCACGAAGAGTCTCTACATTTGGTACCGGGGTTGTGTAGACAAGAGCTTTCAAATGCCCCCATAAATGAAAGTCAAGAGGGTTGAGGTCAGGAGAGTGTGGAGGCCATGGAATTGGTCCGCCTCTACCAATCCATCGGTCACCAAATCTGTTGTTGAGAAGCGTACGAACACTTCGACTGAAATGTGCAGGAGCTCCATCGTGCATGAACCACATGTTGTGTCGTATTTGTAAAGGCAAATGTTCTAACAGCACAGGTAGAGTATCCCATATGAAATCATGGCGGTGAATCGAGGAAGCACAGTACATACTGACGAAACTAAAATGAGCTCTAACCTGGAAATTAAGTGTTTCCGGTCACATGTCCACATAAAATCTTTTCTTTATTTGTGTGTGAGGAATGTTTCCTGAAAGTTTGGCCGTACCTTTTTGTAACACCCTGTATATTTAGTAAACAAATCATACATTACTAGGAGATATATTTCAACTCCCCTCTAGCAGTTGATAGGGGTCCTGCAATGTCGATAGCTGCACTCCGCCATGGAGATTGTGCAATAATGGGATGTAATTCAGTGTACCTGCATACATTGCTTGGTTTCACTTTCTGGCATATTTTACATGTTCTTGTAAGTTCTTGTATTTTTCTTTTTAAATTCAGATAGTAACAATACTGACCTATCTTCATTGTGCATTTGATAATGCCGAAATGCCCACATGCTCGATGTGTTAGCCAAATTAGGTCTTCAAGCTGCCAGTTACTGTTTGGATTGTCTGATTTGTAAAACAGCATATCGTTGCTTAACCGATAATACTGGTGGAAAGCACTGTCAGTTTGCTGACGCAATATGTCTTTGATGTTCTTCCACATTGGATCATTTTCTTGGCATTGCTTCAATTTTTTTGCACATCGCTAGATATTCTTTTGCATTAGCTTTGTCTTTTACCAGCAAGATCTTATAGTCTGTGGAGCTTTCAAATAAGGCTGAAAACACTGGTAAACCTTGCGGCAGCCTGGGTAATGCGTCAGCAACTACATTATCCATGAACATGCCTGATTCCAAAGTCATATTCTTGTAGAGCTAGAGTCCACCGAGCTAAACGTCCATGCAGTAACTTGCAAGTTAACATAAAACTCAAAGCCTGATGATCATTCAGGACGTTAACATGCTTCCCATATACATAGTACCTGAATTTTTTGAAAGCAAATACTACAGTGAGTGCCTCAAGTTTGGTCACTGTGTAGGGGCGTTCACATTTGGTTAGTTTCTACTGGCAAATCCGATCATTTTGACGTCCATATTATCATTTATCTGTTTAGTATGCCCTGATTCCATAATTTGAGGCGTCTGATGTAATAAAGAAATCCTTTGATATATCCGGCTGATAGAGAATCGGTGCATTAATGAGCGCCTACTTGATATTCTCATAGTCTTCCCTGAACTGTGCTGTCCAGCACCATTGTGCATTTATATTTAACAGGCTCAGTAATGCTTCGCTGTTAAGCTGCTGACTCATCAGAAATCTTCGAAAAAAGGATGCCAACCCAATGAAACTTTTGAGTTATTTCTTAGCCCGTGGGTATGGAAAATTCTCAATTGCTTCCGTTTTGCTTGGATCTGATCTTATTCCTTGAGTCGATATTATGTGACCTAAGAATTTTATTTCTTGTCGAGTATAGTTGGATTTTTTTTTAAATTTACCATTACTCTTCTTGCTAGAAACTTGTCTAGCACATTCTGTATTAGTTCAAGGTGTTCTTCTCAGGTATCTGTCGCTAGCAAAAGGTCATCCACATATGCTGTGACCTGATCTAATAGCTGGGGTCCTAGTATGTTACCTAACGCTGCTATGAAAACACCAGCACTAATATTCAACCCAAAGGGAAGAACACAGAATTGGTAGCTCTGGCCCACAAACACAAAAGCAGTATATTGTCTAGATTCATTAGATAATAGGATCTGCTAGAATGAAGAACACAAATCAAGTGAAGTCAGATATTTTTTACCAAAAAATTTCTGAATTTGTTCATCGAAGTTTCCAGGTCTCTTTTGCACTGGCACTATAATCTTGTTGATGTCTCGTACATCGAGAACTAAATGTATACTTTTATCTGCTTTGGCTATGGCCAAAAAAGGGCTACTTATGGTGAGATTGATGTTTCAATAATTGCCCAGTACAGCATTTCTCGGATTTTCTTCATTACTACATTTTTCTTTGTCCAGGGGACCAAGTATGAAGCTCTACAATAGGTCTTACGGGGATAAACTTTCATATCATAAATATAATCTTTTATGATACCTGGTCGATCAATAAATACTTCATGATATCTGGATAACAATTTTATTAATTATCCAGCCTGTGAAACGTCAATGCAAGTTGCCTCTTTCACTTTCTCCTCTATTGCTGCTCTGATGTCACTCATGATTGGGTGCATCATTGTTTCAGTTAATATGATACTTTTGCGGGTAATCATATTCTAACACCAACAATTTTTGTTTCCTGACAGATACATCTAATTCTCTTGTCAGCGGAAGGCACACACCAAACTCCTGATTTAGCTTCAATTTATTGGTTGCGGCTGGTATTTAAGTACACATGTTCTGCGGACAAGATCTATTACAGCCTCCCTGTCCTGTAAAAACTCAAGGCCCAGTAACACCGGTATTGATAAGTTTTCCATCAATGGGAACATGTGTATAACGCTATTACTTCCAAAGGAAACTTCAACCTGTGTCTGGTACTTTATAATTTGTGCCTTGTTTCGCAGCACTCCTATAACTTTGCAATTTGTATCAGGCAAAATCGGCATGTCTTTTTATTTGCGGTACCTTCTTAAAAAATTATGTGTTCATCATTGATACACTCACACCCGTGTCAAGGAGGATAATGGTTGCTACACCATTGATGGTTCCATTGACACTTCCCTGAATACTTGCTTTTTCTTCTCTATCACCGATGGCAGATTCTTGATATAGTTCATCTCCAATTTTCTTACCATTTAGATAGTGAATCCTATCAACATTCTCTCACATAGACCTATTGCTTTCATTCTTAATCTCGGTCTCCTGGCAAAGGCCTACAGGGACCGAGATTAGCTCATTGACTTTGGTATATTTTGTTTCGGCTCCCAGGATACCTCCACTATTTTCGCATTTTGTGATTCTACAGTCGCAGGTGGTCTACTTGGGTCCCATAATTGTGGATACTGCTTATTTGACATAAGTATAGGCTGTACAAAATTTACTGGCTAACCCAGATTCAGAAAGTTTTGTTGCGGCTGCCAATGAATTGGCCCTGGTTGTCGCCAATATTCACTGTCACCACACATATGTTTTGGTTTATTCTTATATGAACTGTCTGATGTATTTTCATTTCGTCTTGTATGATTACAATTATTATTATTGGCATTTGCATTACTACAGTGCCTTTGATTACCATTCGGATGCTAGGGGTAGTCATTGGTTTCCTGGTAATTATTATTATTACAGAAATAATCAGATTTTTATTTGTAAAGATTTTTACTGTTACTGTACTTTCAATTGCCATGGCTTTTGTTTTTGTTTTTCTTGGGACTGCCTTCGCTCCTATTTCCATTATCTCCGTTCCAGGAACCTTTTCTGTTTGAACAGTTGGCACTATTTGTTGCATCAGAATTATTTCTGGGGTCTTCTTGGACACACTCTAATGAATCTATCACAGATAAAAATTCCTTAAGATCAGTATCTGTGACGTTAAACAGTTTCTCCCTAATATCTATTGGCAATCTGCCCTTCAATACTTGTAATAAGTCCCGTGTGGTTACTGGTTCATTCCCAGTACTGTGTCATATTAATGTATTTTTCAAAGTATTTTCTCAAAGAGCCTGTCTTTAGGTTATGTATTTCTGTGGTATATACAATCTTTCTTAGTCGTATTTGAGTCGATGCTGACCAGAAATGGTCGAGACACGCCTTCTCAAATTTGTTAAATGTTTTGCATGTTTCTCATATTTTCAACTCCCAGACAATGAATCTCAGAAAATGTGTGAAACCACAAACTGGATTTTCTGTTCCTCCGTCCATGAATTAGAAAGAACACTTCTAAAGTTCCAAATAAAAACTATGGAATGAATATTCTATTTTACTCTCCTCATTGAATACATGGAATTGTCGCTGTTTAATTAAGCTCTCTTCGTCCATTAAGGTACTTAAGTGCATGGAGTTGTTGTCATTAGCAGGTGGCGTACTGACTTTATTACAAGTACACTCTAATTTTAATTCGTGTTTCTTGGTGAAACTAATGGCTGTGCTCCATTGTAGCTGAACAGAAAACTTAACATTAAATAGGGCGAGAATCATATTAGAATAAAAATTGAAACACACATATTGATTTCAGTGACACAGAAACTCTTTAATGACCTCAGTGCTGCAAGACATCCGCCATGTGCTATAATTACAAAAGTTTGAACAAGAAGAAGGATTATTCTAGAAGAATCATAGATAACAAAAGATGAAGATTTCTATTATCTTTTTCTATGAGTATTGTCTGAAATATAATTTTCACAGGAAATTAAACTATGTGTCTGACAATAATTATTTATTATTATTTTAGTATCGATAAAGTACTTTTTTTATTAACATCACATGAATGTTTGTTCAAATTCCACAAAAAGGGCTGTCATGAATATTGTTCTGAATAAAATATAGTTGTGGATATTACAATGAGTCAACCAAAAATAAACAAGGAACTTTCCTTTCTTATAGAAGACATGCATGCCTGCAGGACACTTTCCATTGATTTTGTTGATTCCTACCATTTTTGTTGTCTTATTGCTCCACCTTGATCTGAACAAAGGAAACATACTTAAAAGTTGGCCAATCGTCAACAAATTTAGTGGCACAGTGTTTGACGAATTTAGGTTATGTAGTGCATTCCATTTCCTTTCCAAAAATTTTTAGAATCCACTAAAAATATATACATCATATAGTTTACTGTTTTATGTTGCATTATGCCATGTGTGTTTCGTTGGTGGCGTTTTACTTTCTTTTACAAATAAAATTCTTGTTGAATATGAAGCACTGGTAGAAACCTGAAGGTTCATTATTTGTAACATGAGTTTTGATTTCGTTCAGCTGCTGAGGGTGCACTTTGGAAATATGCTGCTCCAGAGTCTTGCTATAATTGTAGTAGTTTCCACAAATGTCACACTTAGAAGTGCTCATTTTAAATACTTTTAGCTACACAAAACGGCTAAGAAGCACATAGTGGTGTTTCTTCTGGAAAACCTGGAAAATCTCAGCGAAAGTCACAAATTTTATAAAATTTTGGCGCATTCTGCATTTTAGTTTAGCAATGAAATTGAATTTTATAAATTGCATATTTCAAAATACTTAATGTTTCTGAGTGTTTTAATTATATAAATATTTTTCCATATAAATTAATGATATTTAAAAACTGTGTTTAAATTAGTGCTTATGGTTGGTATACAGTGCAATTGAGATAAAAGAAAAGCCATTATTGTAGTATTTCCCTTTTCCCCTCTTGCCATTGAAATGTCTCTGTGGAGTCATTTCACAGACGATTGTCTTACTGAATTCTGTGCATCATATTCTGTCCACCACCTGATTGTGGTTTAATTTATTAACTCTCCCAGAAAGACTGAGCAATCAAAGTAAAGCTTATTAAATGATATTAGGTTTGATTTTTTTTTTGTTCCATAGGAAATCATGTCCTTTATTTATTACATTTTTCCCTTCACCCTACCCTATGTGTGTGTGAATGAGACTGAATGAGTGTTTTTATGAGTGGTTGATATATGACATAGAATGCTGTTCATCTTGTTAGTGTCTTTAAAAAATTGCATTCCTATTATTAAATTCTTAATTTAATTGAACTGATCATTTCTAGTTTGGTGTTTTCTTAATTGTTAGGAAGGGCTTGGGCTGGTGGCGTCCCTGTATTTTTTTAATTTATAATTGTCCTTGTGAGGTGGCTTAACAAGAAATTGCACAATAAGTGTTACATTTCCATTATTCTTGGTATGTAATGTATGTCGAGCCTTGTCTAGGATCTGTTTACAGTTCTACACACATGCTTTACATATGGCCAACCCTGACCTAGGATACGCTATATCTGCGAAATTCTGATATACAAGTTAGATCTAGCAGTGTCTTAACTATATGCAGTGAGAAAGAGTGTGGCTCAGTGTTGTCAACAGTGTTGCTTGTTGTCTATTGTATTTATAAAAATGTTCTGTTTTTTAAATTTGTGTGTGGTTTTGATATGTTATTGGATTTTTGTGTCTGACAAAATTGAGTACAGGCTGCATTTCACATTGTATTTTTGCACAGTAAAATAATCGTCTGTTGTCGTGGTCAGTAGAAGTGTAAATTATTTTTTTATCATGTGGATTTTGAATTTTAAACTTATGGATACGCGGAGCCGTGCGAAAGACAACAGTCGTGATTATCAGGACGATAGTATCGGGCCGAATGTAAATAATGAACCTTTAGAACACATAGAAAACGTGATGTTGAACTCAGGTGAGCAAACTGAAGAAGTAGAAAATCGTACAGATCTGGATTGTCAGAAATTACAAGACACAGAGGGTCTTGATAGGGAACGTAATAACAGTGTGCTGTTACACATGGATGCACTATTGCAAAGTATGATGGGGCAATGAAGGAAAATCGACAAGGTACATAAATCCACGAAGGAAACTGAAAAGCGATTGGAGGCGACAGAAAAGCGATTCGATATACTAGGGAATAACATAGTAAATAATCTGAGAGAATTTCAGACCTCATTACGAGAAAAAATAGCTATATAAATAGGGAAAGCTGTCAGTGTTGTGGAGCAACGTCCCAGCCACGTTGAAAACGAACAGTCAAAACTTAACAAGGTGGTCGAACAACAGCCATGCATAATGACCGAGATATTCCAGGCTTTGGAAAAGGTGCAGGTAGCGAGCGTGCAGTGTCTGGAGGCTATTAAGATCCAAGTGGACCCGAACAGTGGCGCAATTAGTTCTCTCCAACAAGAGCTGAAGCCAAACAAACAAGAAAATGCTTCTGAAACCCAAGACCTGAGAAATGAGCTTGCGAAGATCGTCGAAATGGTAGGCAACAGTTCGGGGGCAGGTATTTGTGAGAATACTGAAGAGGTGCGGTTTTTGCTGAAGTTTCAGCAAGGGCAATACCTAATCAGCCGACAGCAAGCAGGGGTAACCCGCGATTTGAATGAACGAATGGGGAACCTCGAAACACGTATAGAACATGGTCGAGGGGTGGCCGGAAGAAATAAAGCACATGGAAGTGCTGAGATAGACTCTGGGCATGAGGACGGATGGGACTCTAGCGATAACGATCCTGCCAGAAATACATGGGGGCGAACAAGAAACTCATGCAAACGATCTCCGCGAAGAGAAATGCAGGAAGTCGATTTCAAGCACTTTCTTTCGCTGAGAAAATTCTTGTGATGGAATCCATCCTGTCGCTTGGATAGAGCAGTCTGAGTTGCAGTATGAGCAATATGAGTGGCCCAGCACTCATAAAAGGGAGTTCATGTGTAGTTTCCTAGTGGGGGAACCTGCCGCGCGAATGAAAACTGTAGCGCGCAGTTGTGGCACGATGTGTGAGTTTAAACAAGCTTGTCTTTCAGTCTACTGGTCGGAAGCCACGCAGGACAGGATAAAGCATAAGATATTTTTGATACCCTCCCTGAGAAACTCAGGTTTCACGAGCATGGCTCGTCTATTCGATCACATGGTGCAGGCAAATCAATACTTGTACGACCCATTTAGACCAGCAGAGCTGATCCGGATATGTCTAACAGAACAGCCGGCACATATGCGGCACATCGTCCTTGCTGCAAGGTGCAAAGATGAAGTGGAAGCTTTCAAAGGAATACTGCAAGAACTAAAAGATGACTCAGAGGCGTATGTGTCTAATTATGCTGGCGAACCCCGTGGTGCGGAAGCGCAAGATTCCAGTAGGGGGCGCAGCAGAAGACGCGAGCAAGAAAGGTCGAGAGGACTCGACCGAAATCGATCACGGGGCCATGATCGACAAAATGGGAATAGTAATAATGGGTGGCATAACTGTGGCAATAACTGGAGCAATAGATTCAATAGGAACTGTCATTTTGGAAATGAGAGGGCGCATGCAAATTATGAGACAAACCCTGGAAACGGTGTAAATCGAGATCAGGAGGTCAGAAACGAGTTACATAGAAAATGTAACGAGGATAGAAATGCAGATGCGCGACCACCACCTGCAGTGGAAATTAGGACTGCAAACCCCCGACAGAATCTTCGTATCGAAAATGAGCGGTAAGAACTTTGACTGTTGGACGGCGCGGAAAGGAACAAAATTGCAAGTAAGACTAACATGAGTATTATGTGCATGGAAAACAATGATATACGGGAAGACTTACTACGAGAGACTCCAGGCAGTGAAGTGCCAGTTATTACACCCATTGTCGCGATCTCAATCAGAGAGTTGCAATTAAAGTGAATTTTGGACACAGGTAGTCCATATTCAATTATTGGTGAGTGCACATCCAGGCAGTGTATGGGAAGTGCAGACTTCTGGTGCGATTTACGGGAAAAGCGTGAAGATCAAATGGTGAGCTAGGATTAACTTCAAATGTCAAGGCTATGAATTTGAGTTTAATTTTTATATAGTACCCCCGATGCAGGTGGCGGTCATACTGTGGACCTACTTTATGTATGCACACAATGCAGTAATCAACGTTTGTGGAGGTTTTATGACAGTGGAGGTTCAAGGTAACCCCGTCAGTTTAATTTTTGATGAGCGCATGCTCCACAATGAAATTGAAGTGAGTTGCCTGAGATTTCCCACTTGCACCGAATTGCAACCTGAACCTGAGTTCAACGTTATCCTGGTGGATGGATCGGTTTCGATGTCTACTGAGCGGTTTGAGAAGGTTTTTTTTTCCAGTATTCGGAAAGAGAGGATTTCCTCTCCCGGAAATGTGGATGGAGACTGGCAAGCATTGCGTCGGATAATCATAAACCACACAAGCCTGTTAGTAGAAGCACCAGGCACAGTAAACGTTTTCAGTTACAGGTTCAGGATACGTGAGCACAAACCGTTTTTTGTGGAGCCATTCCCTATCCCACTTGCGTACAATGCGAGTGTAGGAGAGGAATGAAAAAAGATGCTAGATTAAGGTATTATTGACAGGACATGAAACTCATACAATTCGCCCTTACTGGTGGTGTCAAAGTGGGATAATTCTGTCCATTTAGTGTTAGACTCCAGTCAAATAAGTACTGTAATAATGCCGGAAATGGACAGACCAGAAAGCCTGGACGAGATTCTCCAATGCTTCCATGGTGTTAAAATATTATCATTGATTGATCCCTGTGACACATATTCCACATCCGAATGTTGTGGAAATAGAAGGACTACGCACCCGAAAATCAAAAGGGTTGCTCCACATATCGAATGTGAAACCGCTTTTGGAATAGAGGTATTCGAGAATGAGTTATTGTCGCTTAATGAAGAGGTGTTTTCTTTGAATAGACATAATAACGGACTTGCATTAAGCAATCTTTAGCAGTAGGATATTTGTATATTATTTCAGTTGTGTTGTGTCAAGCACTTACGTATAAAGAGGTATTGCGTACAAAATGTAACTGGATCTATAATTTGTTGTTTTGATCTGAAGTATATGTTAAAGGTAGTCTCCTGCAAGCAGGTTATGTGGCAGCAAATAATTCTGCATGTACTAAGAAAAGAGGATCATGGTGACATGAAGTATAGAATTTAAATTTATTTTTTGTTTGTATGCTAATCAGCAGTTAATCGTAAATTAGTAAATGAATGAAGTAGCTCTGAAAAAATATTAATGAGTTTAATATAATTGTAATAAGAATGATTTTTTTCAGACATGTTGTTTTGTGTATGTAATCCTATCAGTGAAATAATACATGACATTTATGTATGTTGAAGAGGGTGCCAGTCAATGATTTCAGTCGATATCATGAACTAGTGTTACCGACTCCAGAGAGAGGGACACCACACCACAAACCTGGGTAGTGGTGGTATTCTGTATCATGCATGTAGTGCACATGCCTTAAATTAGCAGACGAGTTCCGTTGTGATAACAAGTAGATTTTGCATTTGATTCTATGTGGAATGCAGTTAAAAGTAGCTAACAGGTGTTGGAAAGTAACTAACCTATTTTCCTTGTGTTGTCTTTATTCCTACTCCAAAAATGTGATCACAATCCCTTTTCAAGGAGCTCGAATAATCTTTCTGGTATCATAATTTAAACTGAATTAAGTAATCGTTACCTTTAAAAGTGTAATTGAAGGAGTAAATCCACAAGATTCTGAGATAACAGTTGTAATTTTAATTATTATTCACAGATTATTGATTTCTTTTAAATAGTTTGTATTTGTTGAATTAGCCAAATAAGTTTTCTTTAATGTATGAGCACAACGCCCCTATATAATTTACATTGAGTAATTCACTTTGTTCTTGTGACATAGTAATGCTTAAAAAAGATCAGTGCATCAAACACTAGACACAGTTTTGCACAGTGATTACTGAATATCTGTTTAAGAAAATTGTTTGAAGATAAAAAATTTATACTGTTCTATTTTTTTAATTTCTTGCCTTTGGTGCAGGTAAGCATTAAGGATTTAGTCAGAGTTCTATGTCATTCTATTTTATTTTCGATAAATTGGCAATTATGGTTGAAATTTTTAGTCCAAAATGCCTTTATTTTATGAAATCTTGATGGACCAATTAAGTTTTATCCTTTTAACCATGCATTTAAGAAAGAATGCAAGATGGTGGATTCTGAAATGGAAATTGTTTACTGTATTTTCAATTTGTCAGTTCAGAATCGTTTGGGTGGAGCACACTGATGAACGGTGTGGCCAGTTAACAGAGGAAATCTCGGAATGGGAGATAGCAGTGCTCAGAAAACACTATCGCTTGGGCGAGCTGACGGGACACTGCCGCAGCAGAAGGAAGGGTTGGCAGCTGCCACTACCTTCCCCTCCCTCACGCCACACAGGCCGATGGGCCTGCAACATGCGGTCTCTGTGTCTGCGGCAGCCGCTAATGGGACCAACCAGCTGGGTCTGGAGGCCGTACACGAACAACAGAGGACAGGTGCTGGTGAGACGGATGAAACTAGGGATAGAGAAGGTCTGGCCAGATGTCAAACCATAACCACGTGGGCATCTGGGCTGACTATGTTTCTAACCTGGTGCGGAGAGGGCGTGCCTGAGAAACTGACAGTCGCACGGGCAAGCTGTGTTACTGAAGGATGGAGCAAATGTGGAATGGTCGATGTTCTCTGCTGCCTAGGATGGTGCACAGAAGAGCCAATTAGCGCAATCCTTGCGCGAGGAAATCCTAACAACCACGAATACTCGCTCAACCACAAAAACGAGCGTGACAAGAAGGGTTGGATCCGCAGTTTCGCGTGGCATTGTGGGATGCTGCTGATGTGCCATCCCACTATGATGTCACCTGATACAGATTGTGAGCAGTTGCTGGTAGACAATTGTGGTGGCACTACATATTGGTCGATGCTCTATGTTGCAGAGGGTGGCACAAAGAAGAGCCAGTCAGTGCCGCTCTCGCGCCAGCATATCCACATGACCAAAACAGCATCAAGTCATGAGGATGGAAGAAAAGATTTAGGCAACTTTTTCTGGAATGGGCTGTTCCACGTCGCTGAGACGGCAGTAGGGACAAGAGATTTTTTTGGCATTCTGAGTACTGAGGACGATATAATCGTCGCAAGTGCAAGTTGCGTCGACAAATTGCCCCATGACGTTTAGATGGGCGAGTTCTCACTGATGTTTTTGAGTTCATAAAACAATAAAATCGTGGGCAAAATGAACAGTTGGATACCCCAGTGCGAATCTCTACGTAAATGTGAATATTTGGAAGTGATTGTGCAATGCAATTTTCAGTGTGCCAAGTGATGTTTTCGTAAACGAATGTGCAAAGGTTTTAGAATTTTTTTGTCATGTTCATCATTCTCGTAAGGCCAAATCAAAGAAAGACAGAGTGCCTTTATAAATGATTGGATGTATATTTTTAGGATCTAGATTTCAAATGATGAATTTTGTAATGTTATATGTCTTTGATTTTTAATATCTTAATGATTGGATTAATTAACTCGTCAACATATTTGTGTAGCTGCAAAGTATTTTTTTGATATATAGATATAACTTGTTTAGTCGACATACCTTGTTTCCCTTTTTTTGTAACATGGTATGTCAATGGTCCTGTAGCGTTCAAAGGAATCATTTTATTGTTCACATTTTTCTTAGTGGCGTTTTATGTCTGATGATTTGATCCATACTATTCTTGAGTTTCTCCCGGCGTATTTGATAATCAAAATATCCACGGGTATGCTGCCAGTCTATAGTGTCCAACGGGCATAATATTTCGGCGATCAAACATGTCGCCATCATCAGGTGAACTGACGGACTGAGCTCCTGTGAACGTGCCGGCACGGAGATCCGTACGCTATGGCTGCTCAGCGGGAACTGGGTTCGGTCGCGGCGGCGGCCGATTTAAATACCCTCCGCCCGCGGCGCGCTCCCTCCGCCGTCCGCGCCGAGCGCCACGGTCGCGCGGTGGAACAGATTGCGACGGCGTCTGAGATGACGTCGGTGTGATGGCTCTGTCCGCCGTGGTCGTCACAACTATACGTCTGCTCGATTTACTCTTGATTAACCCGATCGCTGGTTCCCAAGCCTTGCTAAGATTATAGCCACAGTCACGGTTTATGAGGTCGTCATTGGTGCGAATTTCGATGGCCTCTCTAACAACGCTGTCCCAGTATCTCGACGTCTGTACCAGAATCCTCGTGCGGTCATACTCCATGGCGTGATTTTCCGACAAACAATGTTCAGCGACCGCCGACTTGCTCGGATACATCAGTCGAGTGTGCCTCTGGTGTTCACGGCATCGATCCTCGACGGTACGCATCGTCTGACCAATATACGACTTGCCGCACTGACACGGAATCTGGTACACGCCGGCCTTCCTCAAACCGAGGTCATCTTTGGCGCTCCCCACCAGTGCACGAGTTTTATTTGGAGGACAAAACACAGTTCCGACCCGGTGTTTCTTCAGAATGCGGGCGATTTTCCCCGAGAGTGCGCCTGTGTATGGAATAAATGCAGTGCCTACCTCCTCCCTCGTGACTTCATCCATCTCAACAGGTTGTGCTGCAGTGGTTGGGCGGAGAGCACGTTGAATCTGCCACTCTGAGTACCCATTTTTTCGAAATACAGTTCTCAGATGTTCCAATTCCTGGGGTAGACTCTCTGCGTCAGAGATAGTGCGCGCCCTATGTACTAGAGTTTTAAGTACCCCATTCCTCTGTGAAGGGTGGTGGCAGCTGTCTGCATGCAAATACAGATCAGTGTGCGTAGCTTTCCGATACACCCCATGACCTAGGGTGCCGTCAGCCCTTCTCTTGACCAAGACGTCAAGTAAAGGTAATTTACCCTCCGTTTCAGTCTCCATAGTGAATTTGATGTTGGGGTGTATGGAGTTTAGATGTGTAAGGAAGTCAAGGAGTTTATCCATACCATGTGGCCAGATGACGAACGTGTCGTCCACGTAACGGAAAAAGCAAGTGGGTTTCCATACGGATGACGACAGATCACGAATGGCCGCCCTCTCTTTACTGCTGATATTTCACTTCATCGGCTTGGATTTCGTCAACGCACGACAAGTTTCACGACGTATTTCCTCGGCTGATTCTGGCGGAAGTCGAGCTGCAACCTGTTCAACAGCACTAACAATTTCTGCGACCGGAGTGAACTTGGGCGTGGGAAAGAAGTTGAGACCTTTCTGCAAAACCGAGACCGCATCGTCACTCAACACCATGCCACTCAAATTGATGACAGTCTTGCACGGAACCTGCAGCGATGGTTTGTCAAGGAGACGTGAGAACTTAGCTGTTTGACGTCCTGTAGCCTTCTTATAGGCGAAATCCAAGCCGATGAAGTCAAATATCAGCAGTAAAGAGAGGGCGGCCATTCGTGATCTGAGGGAGCGCTCTGAAATTGTTGTCTTACCGGCTGACAAAGGCAATGCTACAGTTGTTGTCTCCCATAAGGACTACACTGATAAGATGCAGAGCCTGCTAAATGACGATTCCTACCGGAAGATCAGCGTTGACCCTACAAAGAAGGTGGAGAACAAGACGAGGGCGCTTCTCAAGGACGCAGATTTACCGGAGGGTGACGCTAAGAAATTGTTACCCCAAGGTCCGGTACCGCCTAGACTATATGGACTGCCGAAGGTTCACAAAGAGGGGGTACCATTACGCCCCATTGTCAGCAACATCAGGGCACCTACATATTTGTTGGCCAAATACCTGACGGGAATATTAAGTCCTTATGTGGGTAAATGCCCTCATCACATCCGTAATTCCGTGGATTTTGTTAAACGCCTTGATAGCTTCAGGTTGGATGAGTCAGATATCATGGTGAGTTTTGACGTCGTTTCCTTGTTTACGAGGGTACCCCTGCGAGAGTCACTAGAATTGATTAGTCAGAAGTTTGACGAGAAGACCACTGAACTTTTTAGGCATGTCTTGACTTCCACGTATTTTCTTTTTAATGGAGAATACTACGAACAAACGGAGGGAGTCGCCATGGGTAGTCCACTCTCACCGGTGGTAGCGAATTTGTACATGGAGAACTTCAAGGAGGAAGCCATGTCGTCATCCGTATGGAAACCCACTTGCTTTTTCCGTTACGTGGACGACACGTTCGTCATCTGGCCACATGGTATGGATAAACTCCTTGACTTCCTTACACATCTAAACTCCATACACTCCAACATCAAATTCACTATGGAGACTGAAACGGAGGGTAAATTACCTTTCCTTGACGTCTTGGTCAAGAGAAGGGCTGACGGCACCCTAGGTCAGATTCCGTGTCAGTGCGGCAAGTCGTATATTGGTCAGACGATGCGTACCGTCGAGGATCGATGCCGTGAACACCAGAGGCACACTCGACTGATGTATCCGAGCAAGTCGGCAGTCGCTGAACATTGTTTGTCGGAAAATCACGCCATGGAGTATGACCGCACGAGGATTCTGGTACAGACGTCGAGATACTGGGACAGCGTTGTTAGAGAGGCCATCGAAATTCGCACCAATGACGACCTCATAAACCGTGACTGTGGCTATAATCTTAGCAAGGCTTGGGAACCAGCGATCGGGTTAATCAAGAGTAAATCGAGCAGACGTATAGTTGTGACGACCACGGCGGACAGAGCCATCACACCGACGTCATCTCAGACGCCGTCGCAATCTGTTCCACCGCGCGACCGTGGCGCTGGGCGCGGACGGCGGAGGGAGCGCGCCGCGGGCGGAGGGTATTTAAATCGGCCGCCGCCGCGACCGAACCCAGTTTCCGCTGAGCAGCCATAGCGTACGGATCTCCGTGCCGGCACGTTCACAGGAGCTCAGGCCGTCAGTTCACCTGATGATGGCGACATGTTTGATCGCCGAAATATTATGCCCGTTGGACACTATAGACCGGCAGCATACCCGTGGATATTTTGATGATCCATACTAGTTTTTTTGTGACATGTCAGAACCTTGTTTTCATGATACTGCTATGTTTATTACTATGATTTTCGTATGCTGTGTAAGATTATGTTTATGTATTGTCAATGTTTATTACTATGATTTTCTGTATACTGTGTAACATTGTGTCTGTGTGCCATATATTCTTATGAGGGTGTGCATTATCATTTTGTTGTGGTACTCTGCAAACAAATCAATGTCCCTTTTGCTGACCAAATGAAGTCAATATTTAATTCAGTAAATTAGTACCTCATTTAACTTTCACTATAAGTTTTAAATTTCATAATTAGATATGATTGTGGATAACTTGTTTTATTATGTATACTATTTGGATCATACAAACACGTCATATCTCTTGTGGTACTTTCTATATAACTGTTGTTCCATTGCAGACCGAATGAGATCAACATTAAATTCTGGAAATTAGTACCACATGGAAACTAATACGATAGTGTTTTTAGTATAAACTTGTATTTATACTTGAGTTTTGCAAATACTGGTTGCTTGAATTTATGTTTTTTTGTGAAATTTGCAGGGTGAAAAGCCTGTTGGGTAACGTCATAGCAATGGCAATAACGTTCCCTGCACAGTCTTTTTTTTGGGGTGAAGAGGGGGGGGGGGGGTTCGGTGTGGTGAAACGTCTCTGTGGAGTCGTTTCACTGACACTTGTCTCACTGGATTCTGTGCATCCTATTCTGTCCACCGCCTGATTGCGGTTTAATTTATTAACTCTCCCAGAAAGACTGAGAAATCAGAGAAAGGCTTATTAAATGATGTTATGTTTGATTTTTTTGTGTTCCATAGGAAATCATGTCCTGTATTTATTACGTTTTCCCCTTCACCTTACCCTTTGTGTGTGTGAATGTGACTGAATGAGCGTTTTTGTGAGTGGTTTCGGGTTTCTTTTGTGGGAGACACTGAGTTGGTTGTCGCCTGCTAGGAGCAGGTGATGTTTGCTTTCCATTTGGAGGGTACCACAGGATGACCAACTTAGGATCCCAGTACCTGGACAGAGAGGTTTACCACTTTTAGTCTGAGGGTGGTTTGTCTGTAAGGTTGGTGACGGAAGCCTAACCTTCTGCCGGCTGCGGTGGCCATGTGGTTCTAGGCGCTTCAGTGCGGAATCGCGCTGCTGCTACAGTCGCAGGTTCGAATCCTGCCTCAGGCATGGATGTGTGTGATGTCCTTAGGTTAGTTTGGTTTAAGTAGTTCTAAGTTCTCGGGGACTGATGACCTCAGATGTTAAGTCCCATAGTGCTCAGAGCCATTTGAACCATTTTGAACCTAACCTTCTGGAAGCTTCTGTTGCACCGGTAATTAGGCGAAGCTCGGTGGAGGAAGGACACTCTGCAGCTATCAGTCGTAGCTCCTAGAGAGGGTTTCTACTGATAGGAAGCAGGTCGAATTAGAATTACCCTTTGTTAAACTCATGGCATATTTAAGTACTTCAGCTTAACTGAAGCGTGTGTAGTTATGTATTTTCGGAATGTGGCATAATTATTTTGTTAAAAATCGGCGATGATGGTGATTGAAATTAAAAGTGTGGAAGTTGCTTTGTTCCTGTCGGACAGTCGTGGGTATGTAGATGTAATGAGTGAATTATTGTATTCCACTTCCCTTTTGTGTGTTTTTCCTTTTTTATTGCGCGATTCTACAATTTTTGAGAATTATTTAGTTACTTTTTTTGATTCAGGCACCAGTCACGTGTTTTTGTAGAATGTGCATCAAATTCAGTAATTAAATAAAGGTCCTTTGTGAAAGATAAACTCTGTGTCCTTTATCTTTCTCATTGACGCCAGTTTTCAAATTAATTGTCTATGCCCCAATATTTTTAAGTTAATCTGCTTGCTTGTGATGAACAAAAATGTGAGAAAAAATCAATTTAATTAGACAAGCTGATTGATATACGACATACAATGCTATTCATCTTGTTAGTGTCTTTAAAAAATTACATTCTTATTATTGAATTCTTAATTTCATTGAACTGATAACTTCTAGTTCGGTGTTTTCTTACTTGTTAGGAAGGGCTTGGGCTGGTGGCGACAGTGTAATTTTTAAATTTATAATTGTCCTTGTGGGGTGGCTTAACCAGAAATTGTGCACAAGGGTTACATCTCCATTATTCTTAGTACGTAACATATGTCAAGCCTTGCCTAGGATCTGTTTACAGTTCTACATACATTGTTTACATAAATACATAATACATAGATGATTTCTTTTGGATTGTCACAACTGCCTCAATAGATCTGAAGGAGAACATTATTCCATCAGGTTATTATGAAATTACATTGAGGAATAGTGAACTCCTGCAAATGCACTTCAGTTTAACAGTATCAGCTCATCAGGCCAAAGAAAATAACACATGACAGCAATGTTAAGAATTTAATAGCACTAAGCTACTTACAGTGTGGCTATTCAAACTTGGAAATAAAATTCCCTGAGAATTCCAGGTGTGGGACTAATGATTGTGTCAACATGCTGTTGATAAAGTAATAGCAAGAGGGGAAAGGGAAAGTACTATAATAATAGCCTTTCTTTTATCTCAATTACACTATATACCAACCATAAGCAGTAATTTAAACACAGCCTTTAAATATCGATAGTTTATATAGAATAATATACATATAATTAAAACACTTAGAAATATTAAGTATTTTAAAATATGCAATTTATAAAATTCAATTTCATTGAAATATTTACAAGACAAATACACTTGAAAATATTACACTTGCAGCCAGATATTGAAGCACTACTACTTAACGCTGCTGTTATTACAACTGAACTGTTGCTAATTTTTTAAAATGCACACACAATGAATGTCAATTACGTGCATGTGCTTGCTTCCAAGCCACAAACAGGAACATCCATTCCTACCTTTTTGTCAGCCGTCAATGGACAGCACAGCTTAAGTTTTCTCAGATGTTCCTCAGAACACTTGAGATGAAGTACAAAGAAGTACAGTAATTTCTCCCGTGTCGGACTGTCAATGTTACATGAAAATAAAATAACATAAATATTATTATTTTGTTATGGTACACTACACTTGTAAAGAATTACAATATTATAATAAATGTTGTGTATTGTGAGCCCCACGTTGGGCGCCAATGAGGCGTGCAAGTATTGTGGTTTGATTGCGTGTTGTACAATTTCAGCAAGATTACAATAAAAATAGTTACTTATTATCAATGTAACATGCGGTTTTATTTAAACACTGCTTTTCCCGGATAATGATCGTTATTTTATTAAAGAAATCTCCAGCTGGGAATATGTAGCAATGTTGTCTGTCTAGCAGTGTAAATGACTCATAGTTGCAGATCGTTTATCGAATTTAATGCTACTGTTATTCAACATGGCAGCACTTTTCTTTAGGCAAAATGATCAGTTTTGTCAAACAATACCACATGCACACAACACTAATGTATTTTTCCTGTCAAAATAATTCATAAAAGTTGTTACGAAATAACCAGGCTTCATACATTTATAAGAATTTATATCACATAAGATGCTATTTGCACTATATTTAAAGATTATTCACAACCCAAGTAGAATTATTTCCTTGAAGTGGGTTCTGGGCCACCAATACACAATTATTATCGCAATTACGACCAACAATATTTATTTCTGTATGGAAAATCAATTTAAAACTGCCACTGCAATATTTCACTAAGATGGCGGCTAACATAAGACAATCACCTAACGAATCTGGTTCAGGCGTTGTTTTGTTCTCAAAAAATAATACATGTTAAATCTTTTCTGTACCTTAACTATGTGCATTAACATTTAAAAGTATTTCTCCATGTTAATCACTCATTATACAGCATTTTACTAATAATTCGCGCTGTTGATCAATAGAACTAATGGCTGTGCTCCATTGTAGCTGAACAGAAAACTTAACATTTATATAGGGCGAGAATCATATTAGAATAAAAATTCAAACACACATATTGATTTCAGTGACACAAAAACTTTATTTTTCAAATATTACTTAACAACATAATACAGTTTTTTAATGACCTCAGTGCTGCAGGACATCAGCGATGTCCAATCATTACGAAATTTCGAACAAGATGAAGGATTATACTAGAAGAATCATAGATAACGAAAGATGAAGATTTACATTATCTTTTTCCATGAATATTGTCTGAAATATATTTTTCATAGGAAATTAAATTATGTGTTTGACAATAATTATATATTACTATTTTAGTATCGATGAAATCCTTTTTTTATTAATATCACACAAATTTTTGTTCAAATTCCACAAATAATACTGTCATGAATATTGTTCTTAATAAAATATAGTTGTGGATATTACAATGAGTCGACCAAAGTTAACAAGGCACTTTCCTTCCTTATAGAGGACATTCATGTCTACAGGAGACTTTCTATTGATTTTTTTGATTCCTACCATTTTTTTGTCTTACCCATTCACCTCGATCTGGACAAGGGCAAATACTTAAAAGTTGAGCAATCGTCAACAAATTTAGTGGCACAGTGTTTGACGAATTTAGGTTATGCAGCGCATTCCATTTCCTCTTTCAATTTATGATCAATCCAAAAAATTTTAGAATAAGCTTAAAATGAATACATCATACAGTTCAAAGTTTTATGTTGCATTATACCATGAATGTTTCGTTGGTGGCGTTTTAATTGCTTTTACAAGTAAAATTCTTGTTGAATATGAAGTATTGGTAGAAACCTGAAGATTCATTATTTGTAACATGAGTTTTGATTTCATTTAGCTGATGAGCGTGCACTTTGGAAATATGCTGCTCCAGAGTCTTGCGATAATTGTAGTAGTTTCCACGAATTTCACGCTTAGAAGTACTGATTTTAAATACTTTTAGCTACACAAAACTGCTGAGAAGTACATGGTGGTGTTTCTTCTTGAAAACCTGGAAAATCTCAGGGAAATTCAAGAATTTTATAAAATCCTGGTGAATTCGGCATTTTAGCTTAGCAATGAAATAGAATTTTATAAATTGCATATTTTAAAATAGTTAATATTTCTAAGTGTTTTAATTATATGAATATAATTCCATATAAATTATTGATATTTAAAAACTGTGTTTAAATTACTGCTTATGGTTGGTATATAGTGCAACTGATATAAAAGAAAAGTCATAACTGCTTCCATTACTTTATCAACAGCATATTGACACAGTCATTAGTCCCACACCTGGGATTCTCAGGGAATTTTATTTCCAAGTTTGAATAGCCACACTGTAAGTAGCTTAGTGCTATTAAATTCTTAACATTGCTGTCATGTGTTATTGTTTTAGTTTTGACTGATAAGCTGATACTGTTAAACTGAAGTACATTTGCAGGAGTTGCACTATTCCTCAATGTAATTTGATGTATAACCTGGTGGAATAATGTTCTCCTTCAGATCTATTGAGGCTGTTGTGACAATCCAAAAGAAATCATCGATGTATTATGTATTTGTTGTTTGCCGTTGTCTACATCTATGAGGTTCTCCTCACTGTAAATGTATATATATGGATCTAAAACTATGTATCTACTCCTGTCTCTATGAGAGCTAATAGTGTGTAGCCTGTTTGTTTCAGTGTAGCTCAATGAATGTTAGTTTGATAACTCATTTCTTATTTTTTGATCAATAGTATTTGCAGATCCTATTCCCAATTTATTATATTTTTCGTGCCCAATTTTTTTATTTGATTTATGTAACGTCCATGTGATGGCATGTTCCTATCCTAATTTATTACAATTTGACACCTAATGAAGAGTGTAGTTTAATGTACACATTACTTTCTTTTTTTATTTTTTTTATTTGCCTGATACTTTGTTGTTTTGAATGAGTTTTACTAAGCAAATAATGATTTTTACTTTTAAATAATTGTAGTTATGAGCAGGTATATTCTTAAATAATTTGTACCTTGTACCTTATTGATTTCACAGAATAAATAATTACCAATTGGAAATAGGAGGTGGAACCATTGAAAGCTCTTCACTTGTGAAGACTGATAAGTATTTATAAATCAAACTGTCATCCTAGCAATGTTTGTAGTGATGTACACCTTACAAATGGTGCTGCATTACTTCTCAGTAGAGGTACGTAATGTATGGTCCCAGCTCCCACCCATCACAAAAATCCGACTGCTTTACAATGTACTGCCTATATGCTTCTCAGTTCCTGTGGTTGCCTGAGTTATGAACTAGTGTTGACAACGTTCAGTGCCATCTCATTATGTCTCTACTGTACATAGTTCGTAATGTGTAGTTTTACACTGAACAGCTAAGATGATTCTTTCTGGTTACTCAAACGTGCACTGCAGTGTGCAAATACTTTCAAAATTGAAATCAAATGGTGGAAAATCCAGTATGGAATAACAGTGATGTTAAGGATAACAATGATATTCTCACCGCAGTAAGCTGCAGTTCTATCCAATGTCACAAGTATTTCTTCACGAATGTGTTGTAACTTGCCACCGGATTCATGATTTTTATCCCTACTTGCGCGTATTTTAGAATAATTTTAGGAACATCTATGTCTTCTGATACTGCAGAAACTCTTGGAGGCAAAAAAGTAATTCAAATATTGATCATAAATCATGTAGGAATAGGATAAACACAAACATTATGCTTACGACACATCTGAGGTTCTCCTTTCTCGCCGCTTGGAGCGCTAGTGTCGCTCCAGCTGTCAAACGGTAATAACTTTTACAGCAGTGAGTGTCGCGACTGTTATCTTGGACTGTCATTCACCTTCCCCCCTATAATGTGTAACATATGAGATGTTTCTACATACACAGTCACAAAATATAAAATGAATAGGCATACAGAATTATGGAATTTACAAATGATTTACTGATAATTTAGCTATTAATCGGTACACGACAGAGATAGCTTGAATCTAAGAAACTAGAGCCAATCGGGGAAATCCATTATCACATTCAGATTCAGCATGCCGGATATACCCAATATAGGTTCAGGTGTCCCTGTGAACAAGATTTTTTTTGTAGGTTTGTGTTATTAGCCTGCTAAGAAACAAAGTCGTGCAGCGCTTCGTTTACCACAAATTGTACCAGTAGCGATGCGGTTTCGTTTCTGACAGTTTTCGAGCTTTTCTTATTAATTTAATAGAAATATGCCCTTCAATAGTCAACGTTATGTACATACGACAGCGCTATCTCAGGAGTAAATTATCATTGTCGATAATTTCCAAATTAACCATGAATTATGTAAATTCAAGTTGATTAGCTAATAATACAACCTTACACTTCGAATAAAAAATATTGAAAACCCTGACACACTTTAAAATAATTAAAAGTGGCTTAGTCTCAGTCATCTGTAAATGATGAAAAAAAATTTCAAGTGCACTGTTTTAGGAGACTTATGTTATATGTGTATCAATGAATGGAAAACGCTACTATTACCATTATAGAGGTACTGCAACTAACTGAATATATTATGATATGTAAATAACTTGAGAACATGAATACTGAGAGAAAAATATAAATATAAGTGTAATGTAGAATCTAAATAATTTCCAGGACCTTAAAAATGGCTGAAAAATGCATGCAACATTATTATAAGTATTGCCACTTTGATATATTAAATTGTAATAAATAGGCTAAATATTGAAAGAAAATAGGTTTAAGTTGAGCTGTCCTATATTACAAGTACACGCTTTGTCCAAAATGTAATCAGATGGTACCAAATAAAAATCAATCACTCAATTATTTTGGTGCTGTAGAGTTTTACGGAAGTTTGTAACGGTTGACAGCATCTGATGAACTGTTGAAGAAATTCGATTTGCTGGTTTTCATATAGTTTACATTAAAAAAGGATGATGATATCCCCAAATTAGAACAAATGTCACACAACTAAGACATTTGTTTACCACTGGGGAGCTTCGTGTTCAGAACTTTTCGTTATACATATTTAAATAATGAGTATGAAGTAAGCAGCTTCTCACTTTCAAAGAAATAAGAGACAGCAATAGTTTCCAAAATTGTTATAACTGAGCCAGCTGAAGATATAATTAGAGTTTCTACTTTAAATCGTCTGCTACAATGGCTAGCGTAGTTATGACACGACTGTATCTATTAATGTGCCAAAGTGTATCTTCGAAATAAGCCACGGTATCTCTCGTGATGTGTATACAAGTAAAGGCTCGCATTTTTTTTTACGAGTGATATGGAAATTTGACCAACGATGTACAAAAAAAATGAAATGACCATTTTTCGTATAGAACCTGTTACAAGTGAAGCGTATTTTTTATATTATCTGTGTTTACTGAAATGCTGTGTAGAAGATATACTTGTATCCACAGTCTAACATATTTAGACTGTGCTTGTATCATAGTTACTGCACCTGCCCATGGCTAAACAGTGTTATATTGCTGAAGCCCAAATAGAATTAAAATAAAAGAAAACGTATGTACCAATGTCATGGGTGTAAAGACAGAGAACTGAAGAAAATATATGACATTCTACGATATTCTATCTCTTTTATCAGATCAGTGCGCTCAAATTCGATTGCTGCAATAGGATCACTTCCATGAATAGGATCATATCGCCTGCCACACGCAGTCGATACACGGGTTCGGAATCGCTCCTCGAACAAACTAGTATTGTTTGGGCTATTAAGCGCTGTGGATTTGTTTGTGTTACGACAGGAATGTCTATGTTTATGCTACTATAGCTAGATAAAGGCCCGTCCACACGCAACGATCTGTCTGCGCAAATGTCTGCGCACATCACTTCTGCGCAGACAGATCGTTGCGTGTGGACAGATTTGCACCAACCCGAGGTGTGTGCAAACCTGGAAGTTGGAGTTGGAGATTTGAGCAAAGCCCGGTCCACTCGCAATGATCTGTCTGCGCAGACATCGGAGCAGATGTTTGTACATGCAAAAGATCGCTGCAAAAGTGGTGTGTTCACACGACACAAACCCCAATCTACTACTCGCCCGACATCTGTCGGTGTAGAAAAGAAATATCAGTGGCAAGCGACTACGCTCCACGTAAACGTCAAAAATTTAATTCAGTTATTTTGAAATATGCAAATGGAGGAAGTTCTGTTGTGGTCTGTGTTCGCAACTTGTGTTGCAAAAAACATTCAGACCAACCGCAGGAAACAGAGAAAGCGGTCAAAATGGTGTAGGCAGTGGCTGCTAAAGGGAAAAGCAGTTTTCTCACGTAAATTTACTGCGAGAGTTCCAGGGCGAACCTAACGACTGGCGAAATTATTTGCGGAGGGATGTCGAAACTTATAATTATCTCTTAAAGCTTGTAACCCCTCATATTATGAGAAAAAATACTTGTATGAGAAGGGCAATTTCTCCTCATGAACGGCTGGCGGTAACATTAAGATTCCTAGCAACAGGAAGGAGCTACAAGGATTTGGAATTTTCAACTGCAATATCGAAACAAGCGTTGAGTGAAATAGTACCCAACACATGTGAAGCTATTTACGCTGTCCTGAAGGAAGAGTTCATGAAGGCAAGTCAAGTAATTTAAGTCTGTCAAGTTACAGATAATATTTTTGGTGCTGTAGGCGTGTTTGAAACACAGTAGGCCTATATTATTAGAGATTATATACCTACATGGCCAATGAGCTATTGTTTACTTTTTTCTGAGTAGGCATTTTCAGTTCGCTACTGTGTAGAAGCAACCTGTTACAAACTTTTGTTCTAGGATACAAAACTCCTACACCAGATCTTCTAGATTTCTGAACTTTTGATAACTCTTTTCGGCAAACAGTTCGCAACGATTTTTTTTATTACTGTTTCTCTGTTTGCCAAGGAGTCAACTGCCCACAATTTTTCAATTAGAGCATTGTATGCTGCTGTCTTTTTGTCTCGGTCACTATATTCTTTACTTTTAATCTTCCACAAACATGTGTGGTTTCTATATATTTCAATTAATTCACTTACAAACTCCCAAGAACGCTGACGAGTATCAGCCATATTAATACCCTGTGCGCACAAATACAAACACTAGACTGAGCAAACAGCTGTTTCGCGCCAGATTTGCGGCGATCTCCCGTCCACACGCTCCATCTTGTCTGTGCAGATGTGGTTTGAACACACAGATTTGAGAGGTTTCGCTCAAACCTCCATCTCCAACTTACAGTTTTGCACACACCTCAGGTTGGTGCAAATCTTCTGTCCACACGCAACGATCTGTCTGCGCAGACAGATCGTTGTGTGTGGACGGGCCTCAAAACCTCTCAAATCTGTGGGTTCAAACCACATCTGCGCAGACAAGTTGGAGCGTGTGTACAGGAGATCGCCGCAAATCTGGCGCGAAACAGCTGTTTGCTCAGTCTAGTGTATGTACTTGTGCGGACAGGGCATTAAATGGCTGATCTCCTCAGTGCTCTCGAGAGTTTGTTAGTGAATTCATTGGAATATATAGAAACCTCTAATTGAAAAATTGCCATTCGAGGGTTGGATTCCCTCACTTCCTCATTGAGGACTCGCACTGCCTGGGCTACTCTCACGGTGTATCTTCGACGTGGAAGAGCCCCAACCGTGCTTGTCGCGTTGTTGCCCGTCTGCACGCCGTCACTGCTGCCCGCCGCCGCCGCCGCCGCCGTCGTCTGTTCGCCGCCGCCCGGTGCTTGCCGCCGCCGCCGCCGCCGCTTGGTCGCCGTCTGTCGGTGCTCGCCGCTTCCTCCTCTGCCGCCGCCACCTGGTCGCCGCTTCTTCAGCCGCCGCCGCCGCCGCCGCCGCTGTCGCCATCTCTTGGTGCTCGCCGCTTCTTCTGCCGCCGTCTCTCGGTGCTCGCCGCTGCCGCCGTCTCTCAGTGTTCGCTGCCGCCTGCGATCATGGACGCCCCAACTACCACCATCATCTACACCTCTCCTTCACCTGTTCCTTGCCACCCTCCATGGTGACCTTGTTCCTCTCCCACAGCACACCCGTCCTGAAAGTAACTCCACCCCCGATGTTATCCTCGCTTCCCCCAACCTCCTTGGTCGCATTGCCGTTGATGTCCTCGATCCCGTCGGTAGTGACCATCTCCCTGTCCTTCTCACCATCTCCTCTACCCGTCCTGCCACTGCAGCCACCCGCCCACCTGCCCCTCCAAAATCTGTCCATGACTACCACCGTGCCAATTGGGGTGCCTACCGGGAATCCATTGCCTAACAGGTCGAAAGCCACCACCTCACTTTCCACCACCCTGATGACATCACCCATGCCTCTTCCTTCCTTCAGAAGACCATCACTGATGCTGTGGAGGCTCACGTCCCTACCAAACTCATCCACCCTCACCACCCTACGCTTCCTCCACAGGCCGTCCTTCTTCTGCGTGAATCCCGCAGGCTCTACCGCTCCTTCCTCCGCACTCGTGAGCGGGATACTCTCACCCGCCACCGGCAATTACAGCAACATATCCGGAACCTCCTTACAGCAAAGAAACGCCGGGACTGGCGTCAGACATGCACACGCCTCAACTCCACCCTCCCTGTCAACTCCTCCAAGTACTGGTCAGCCTTCCACCGCCTTACTGGTAGCCATCCCACCCCGCATTACCCCATCCTCCATGACGATCGACCCTTTCCTGACAACCTCAGTAGGGCTAACCATTTTGCTTCCCACCTGTCCGAGGTCTTCTCCATTCCTGACGATCCCCATTTTGATTACTCCCTCTTCCCCACTGTCCTTGACCGCACTGACACCTCTGTGCCCCCGCTCGCCCCTAGCTTCCAGTACTTGGATCGGCTACCCCCCTCCGACATCAACACTCCCATCACCATGCAAGACATCATACTCGTCCTCCACTCCAAACGCAACACCGCCCCTGGTCATGATGGCGTCACCTACCGTCACCTCAAGGAATCCCCTCCATCCTTCCTGTCTGTCCTTGCTACCCTGTACAATGTCCTCCTCTCCACTGGATTTTACCCTGACCTGTGGAAGACTTCCCGTGTCCTGCTGTTCCCTAAGCCTAACAAACCCCCCTCTGCTACCTCTTCCTATCGTCCCATCTGCCTCACCTCCGTGTTCAGTAAGGTCTTTGAGGCCATCCTCTCTCGCCGTATCCACCGCCACCTTAACCAGCACCGCCTCCTTCCTCTTACCCAATGTGGCTTCCGGCCTTCCTTCTCTGCTGACGACTAGCTCCTTAACCTTACCCATTTTCTTTCCCTCCAATGTAACTCCCGTCGCTCTGCTATCTTTGTTTCCCTTGATCTCCAGAACGCCTATGACCGTGTCTGGCATCCCGGGCTCCTTTTCAAACTCCAGACCTATGCTCTCCCCATCACCTTCGTCCGTCTCGTTGCTTCCTTCCTCTCCCATCGTCCCTCCTATGTGACTATCCACAATTCCAACTCCCGTACTTTCTACCCCTCTGCCGGCGTGCCCCTAGGTTCTGTCCTTTCCCCTCTCCTCTATCTCCTGTACACTGCTGATATGCCCAAACCTCCCCCTCCTGTTCATCTTCTCCAGTTCGCTGATGACACCGCCTCCCTAGCCCTTTATCCTACCCTTCAATGGTCCCAACGTACCCTCCAAACCCACCTTGACCAATTCACCGCTTGGTGCAACCAGTGGTTCCTCCGTGTTAATCCCTCCAAGACCCAGGCGATCATCATAGGCCGCACCACCCGCTCCTTCCGCCTCCATGATTTCCACCTCACCATTTACGGCCGTCCTATCCACCTCACTCCTACCCCGCAAATACCTTGGCCTCACACTCGACCGCCACCTCACCTGGACTCCCCATCTCCTTACCATCCAAAACAAAGCTCACAACCGCCTCCGCCTCCTTGAAACTCCTGTCCGGCCGGACGTGGGGTCTGCATCCTTCCACCATCCTTCACACCTACAAATCCATGATCCGCCCCATCCTTTGTTATGCTGCAAACAGTAAATTTGTTATGCTGCAAACAGTAAATTTACGTGAGAAAACTGCTTTCGCTTTAGCAGCCACTGCCTACACCATTTTGACCGCTTTCTCTGTTTCCTGCGGTTGGTCTGAATGTTTTTTGCAACACAAGTTGCGAACACAGACCACAACAGAACTTCCTCCATTTGCATATTTCAAAATAACTGAATTAAATTTTTGACGTTTACGGGGGCCGTAGTCGCTTGCCACTGATATTTCTTTTCTACACCGACAGATGGCGGGCGAGTAGTAGATTGGGGGTTTGTGTCGTGTGAACACACCACATTTGCAGCGATCTTTTGCATGTACAAACATCTGCGCCGATGTCTGCGACAGGCGTCTAAAGCTAGCAAAATGAGGGATGCTCAACTACCGGACCTACCGATAGATGGCTCTACCAGCTGATTACTGTCGTCTGTATTGCCCGCCATATTCGAATTTGGCAAGAAGTTTCTCTCGGTCTGTACGGTGTATAAGGAATTACGGACTATCGAAATGGTGATTTCTTGTTCCGCTTTCAATTGTACGAAGCGAGGGAGTAAGGAGAGTGACTTACCATTTCACAGGTAATACGACTCCCGATACAATACGATAAAAATACAGACTTAGTGCGTTTGCTAATTCGATGTTTTTGAACAGGTTTCCTCTAAAGCACCCAGAGCTACTAAAGACATGGATTACTTCCGTGAAGCGGAAAGATTTTAATCCTACGTCTTGCAGTTTTCTTTGCAGAAACCGTTTCCGACAAGATGATTACGTAGTGAGCCCTGGAACGTGGGAGAAACGTTTCAAACCCGAAGCAGTGCCATAGTTTTTGACTTTCCGACACATTTGATGCACCAATTAAACAGCCACGACGACATGTTGTTAGGATTTTGAGTGACAACGATGATTCTACATTTGAGGTAGCTAATTACTTTCCTTGCTGTGTGTGCGCTTTTTACTTTTGTGAATTTGTTTCGTACGCTACATAGGTCTAAGCAATGTTGTAATACAGGTCCATATTTTTGTTTTTAGCGTTCTGTCATGGAATCCGTGCTCGATTTGCACATTGCAGACGCTACTGATTGCGTGGAGAATGTTGTCAATGTGAATTCTTCCGTGGAAAGCATGTCCCACTTATCCAATGCAGAAGCTGCGAATTGTGTCGAAAACGTTAGTATAAGGATGTTTTCACACCCCCAACGTTTTCTTATAATATTTTTTCATCAAACCTTGAGTTATTTCAATCGTATATAACGAAATTATTTCCTTATTTAGAGTGCAGTTGGTTCTTCAGTAATTGATTGTGGTATACAGTCGAAAGTATAAATGGAAGACAAGGCGACCGAAACTTGCATTTTTTTTTCTCAGACATTGTGCACGAATTAAAACGTAAACTGAAGTGTGTCCGTGAAAAAATTCGAAGAAGAAAGTGTTTTCCGTGGATGACATCATAAGTTCATTGAAGGAGAAGGGGCATCTTCCTGAGAAGTTACATAACTTCCTCAATCATCAGAAAGGAACACAAGTGGAATTAGTGTGCAATTTAGTGAACAACTCTCTCTCATCAAAGGGTAATAGATACACAACAAATGTGAAAATGTTTGCGATGACTGTGTACTTTTATTCACCAGCAGCATATGAATACCTGAAAAAATTAATGCCTCTTCCCCACTGATTTCAAAATGGGTGGCAAGTGTAGACTGTGAACCTGGCTTCTTAAAAGATGTCTTCAAGTACATTGTAAGGGACCAGTTCAGCGATTCATGTCTAATTGTAGACAGTGTGGCAATTAGGAAGCAAGTAGTTTGGGACCAAGGAACTAAGCAGTACACAGGTTTTTCAGACTTTGGTGGGGAAGTGCCTCAGTAAAAGAAGTAATAGAGCCATCTGAGGCTCTTGTTTTCATGCTTGTCTCTATTAAAGGCAAATTTAAATGCCTGAATGCATATTTCTTTATCAACGGTGTACAGGCAAATAATCAGGCCACACTGATAAAATCTGCTTTAGAGAGGCTGCATAGTTCTGGCATTAGGGTTTGGTGTGTTACATGTGATGGCTGTAAGGTAAATATAAGCACTTTACGTTCACTTGGCTGTACTTTAAATTTTTACAACGGTGATTTTAAAAGCTACTTTCCTCATCCTGTGGAAAAATACAATGTTTAGTGTATCTTGGACATGTGCCATATGATTAAGTTTGCCAGAAATGCTCTAGCAGAAGTAGGCCTATCTGCTATTGAGTCTCCAACTGGGATTATTAGATGGCATTTCATTGAGCAATTGAACAAGGTACAACAAGAAGAAGGTATGACATTTGCGAACAAACTATCAGGACAACATATAAGTAGTGTAAATAGAAAAATGAATGTTTCATTAGCTGCACAGACTTTGAGTTCTAGCATGGCAGATAGTATAGAGTTTTTGAGGAGGGTTTGTAATCCAAATTTTAAAGGAAGTGAAGCAACAGTAGAATTTTTGTATTATATTGATAGGATCTTTGATATTCTGAACTCTAGAAATCCATTAGGTAAAGAGTATAAGAGCCCCCTGAGACTTGACAACAAATCTTATTGGCTTGGTATTTTCAGACACTGAAAATTATATCAAAAGCTTAAAAATCATTGGTGTTCCATTGCTGCTCCATGCAAGAAATGTTAAATCTGCATTAGAATGTATTTATCTCTATGCTCTTCCCAATATGGCCAATAAAAATGCATTTGTAAATTTTGTTAACTGGGGAAAACTGTTTAAAACAAGTGACTGCGTGTACTCTGTTGTAGAATACTCAGAAACTGTTTCAGATGTTTGTGATTGCTGGGGATATGCGACAGAAATATATACAGGCCAAGATTTTGCATTGTGTTAAAATTAAATTTGTAGATTACCCATTTCCTGCTCCTGCTCTTGGTCATGATTACCATTATGAAATTGGGATTGAGGATTTATATCAGACTCAACTTGTTTGTAAGATTGCATCCCTGCACTCCTGCACATGCTTAAAAACATATGGGAAAAAAAAGCCCGCTAAGAAAATTTTAAACAACAAATCACGTATAAGGCAGAAGTTAAATAAACTCATATTGTTTAATCATGTACAGTGCTCAAATTGGAAAAGATTATGTATTGGGACATTTCATGCAGATGGGTGTGACATTTTGACAGATTTTTTAAAACTATTTTGTCCATAGATTTGTTGTTGTATAATGATGAACTTCAAACGATGAATCACATTGAAGTAAAATTAACTCTTTACATCCTGTGTAGATATTGTAACAAAATTATAATTATTTATTATATAAGCTTATTTTAAGATGTTAGGTGTTACAAAATATGCACTTGCATTAAAAACAGGTGATTTGTGTGAAATTAATGAAAAAAAAGTTCTGAGACTTGTTTGACAGATAGCTTTCAGTGTGAGAAAATATTTCCCTCAATAACTATGTTAACTTGAATTTTTCACCTTAAGAAAGCAGTTTAATCACAGAATGGGTGTGATCTAATGGAGTATGCAGTGGCCTTATGTTTCAAACAGTAATGTTTGTGGATACTCTGCAACATAAGAACAATAAAATTTTTACTCTCTTAATTCTTGTTTTAATACTTCTTAGAATGAACACAATGTTCCAATTGATTGTAAGCATTCTTATTACTTTAGAACCATTCTAGAATAAGGGGGCCTTATTCAGGCAAAACCTAATTTTTTTAATTTTGTCTTTATTTTGGTAGGAGGTCTTTCTATTATATTTTCCTGTGTTGAGGGAGGGGGGAGGGGAAGAGAATGCAAATAATCATATAGAATTATCTTTCTAGCACTACAAAGTACTGAATACAGTGATTACAGTTACTCTTGGAAATATAGGAAATTTCAAAAAATGGTTAAAATGGCTCTGAGCACTATGTGACTTAACATCTATGGTCATTAGTCCCCTAGAACTTAGAACTACTTAAACCTAACTAACCTAAGGACATCACACAACACCCAGTCATCACGAGGCACAGAAAATCCCTGATCCCGCCGGGAACCGAACCCGGGCGCGGGAAGCGAGAACGCTACCACACGACCACAAGTTGCGGATTAGGAAATTTCAGTATTCATGTTACATGCCTAATTTTCATCAACATTTACCTTAATTATACAGTTACACTTTTTGCTGATTTGAACTGTGTACTACATGTTAAAAAGATTTTGTTTGGTCATAGTAATAAAAGCATTTCATTTTTTTTTTTTTTTTTTAGGTCATATGTCCCATATGGAACTGAAATTATCAAGTTACAATGACAAAGGAAGGAATTAACATTAAGGAATCTTACTTCACAGAAATTATGTAACAATGGTTACACTTTTTGCAAGTTAACTTTAACATAAACCATTTAGTTTTCAATTAAGAGTGAAAGCAGTTGCACGAGTCACGTAAAGAACAAAGTTTCCCATAGGGAACTAAAGTATTTTATGTTTGACTTATTGCAGACCCAAAGTATTGTGATCTTCATATTTCTATTTAAAAAAAGTTTGTGACTCAAATTCGCAGTCATTTTGGAATCTGTACATACATGTGTGTAACAAGGTACTTTTCATGTGTCATGTGGAACCTTTAATTTTCTGGTTTAAAAATAATTTATTTCATGAATTACCTTTAATACCGACAATGTCTGAATGCAATATTTACCATTTAGAAGAAGAAATATTAGTGTACAGAATAACAAACCTCATGAAAAATGCGAGAGATTGTAATGTACCGAACTTGGAATGGCTCTTTATCAATAGCAGGTAAAATAAAGGCTTCTATTAAATGTTCAACGAAACCAGTCAGTACCTCTTAATTCACCATAGAGGTGATACAGTAATAAAAGAATTTACTTTTTTCAGAATTTCTGCTAAGTATTAAAAGTGTGAAGACCTATTCAATAAGTATTTGCTTTACCAATAACCTGTAGTACAAGCACATGTATAAGCAGGTAATTAAGGGAGTCAAGACTTATGTTAAAATTAAAGATACTGACTGGTATTACTTGCTCACAAAACATTGTAGTTGCTGTACAGTTTATGCTGTAAGTGGTGTATCCAATGTGATTCCTGGAGGACCTAATATTCTGTTATCCTATGGGAATGCACTGCTACCACACCTGTTGAAAGTAAGTTTTGCTGTGGAATAGTTGTATCAGACGTCTGTATCAGAAAACAAATCTCCACTGTGACACCCTCATGTTCTTGGTATGCTATTAGCTATAATTACAGGAATACTCTTCACATGGAGGGAGGGAGAGAGGGAGAGAGAGAGAGAGAGAGAGAGAGAGAGAGAGAGAGAGAGAGGAGAAAATCATGTTCTTAGGAGGAGCAAGCTTTACAGCAGCACATGCTGTTAAAAGCATAGTGAGATTTTCTTTTTCATCATTTCCAACATTGTACACAACTTTCTTGCACTATTATTTTATCACATTTTTCCCTTGAGAATGGAGAAGAGAGAGGAAGAAGAAAAAAAAGAAAAAGTAAGCGAGCTTTCATAAGAGCTGAAAACTCTACTTGTCAATTTTTATTTTATCAAAATGTTACTCTCTTTCCAAATGCTGTTCTATTTCTTCAAACCAATTCTGAATGTCTCAGGTTATTACATGTTATTTACTGTACATTGTCCAGCAATACTTCTGTTGTTACTGGATAGTTTGTAATTTGGCACTACCTTTGTACCACTGGTATTGTCTAGTGTACTTTTGCAGATAAGAAAATCGTCTGGACTAGAATGTCCTGTCAGTATAGGACAAATTCAGACAATATGGAACTTTTTACACTAAATTTGCAATATAATGTCACCCTTGTCTAACACAGATTGTAGCAGCCATTGGGGTTCCTGTCTGGCCAGCTTCTACAGCTTTCGCTTTCAGGTTTGTTTTTTGCTTGGGCCATATCATGACAACCAGTCATTCCAGTGATTGACACCATGTCAAAGACTGGAACCAAGATTCACAGAAATAAAATTCCATGGTTGTAATTCATAGTCTAATTAATTTTGCTCACTGACATGTTTTGAATTCAATTTTAAAATAAAACCATGGTACCAGCCATTATTTGGGTGTCAGACTGGAAAATTACAGTTTTAAGACACCCCAACCTTAAAATTAACAGCTGTGATCGATGTTATTTTCAACAAGTTCCTTCACTTCCTACATCATCATGGATCAGTCCAATATTATTACTACACTTAACTTCCAAATGATACGAGTTATGCATTTAAAAGGAGCCTTAACGTTGGCCTTTGTGTGTGTCTCATTTAAATGTATTTCTTGTCTCGTATCGAAGACTGGAGCACTGTCAAAAACTGGTGCTTCTACCTTATCACTCAGTTAAAATACACTGTGTCATGTACAGGCGTTAATAAAATTATGGCATTTAAATTTCTGATCAAAGAGAGAGCCAAATTCATAAGTGAATGTTGCAATTACAGTGTCAGCATATATGCAGATCGGTAATGCATCACTTCAGATAAAGAAAAATAAGTTTTTCCGTTTATAACTACGTAATACTTTAATAGTTCAGTTGTAATTTCTGTTGTCAGTAAAGATACCCCTAAGCAAACGATGTCAACTTTTTTTCAAGACACGTATTCACTGTTTTCCTCACTTGATTTTCCGAATTATACCTGTAGTTAAAAGCTTTGGCAACCACGGTAATTTTTTGGGCTCCATTGAATCTTAAATAATATTTTAAAACGGGCAAATAAGCACTCATAAAATTAATAGTAAACAATTTATAGGTCAGCTTGTCAAACTTCAAAACACACTCGAATTTAGGAATTTCATAGCAGAACTGTCACTGTTTTTTCTCACTAGATTAGAAACACTTCATTATGTTGAAGTGTAGATATCTAGAGCATCCAATATAAAAGACTTATCAGGGCGCAGAACGAAAAACATTTTCATCCGTGTTTTCACACTTCGTTTTTCGCCAAATTCAAATATGGCGGACACTCAATGATATAATCTTTGGCCGGCACGCGCTAGAGCCATCTATCGGTAGGTCCGGTAGTTGAGCATCCCTCATTTCGCTAGCTTTAGACGCCTGTGGGCTAAACTGCGATTTTCCGATATCAGTGATTTCTGTGAATGCTACTTTTCAGTATCTGTTATTCTTAACTGTGATTTGTCGCAGTTAAGAGTCGCAGTTAAGGAACCTAAGTCGCGTATCCCTCCGCCACTGCTACTTCCGCGATTTCTGCGACTTTTGCTACTTCTGCGATTTCTGCTACTTCTGCGATTTCTGTGACTTCTGCTACTTCTGCGATTTCTGTGACTCCTGCGATTTCTGCGACGTACCACCGTATGAAAAAGTTACATCTGTCCACACAGAAAATTGCATCTCAACAAACCTGTCATTGGTAAGTATGTTTTACGTTTATTCTTCCGTTGGCTTTAATTTTGTATTAAAGAAACAACTGTGAAAATATTAATAGTGGAATTAATATGTAAGTAGCCGCACAGTACCGTAATAGTTCGTGTTTAGAAAATGAATTCTAACATATTGTTATGTTCATAGGTACCTGAACTACATTTCAGTCACTCAGTAAAGTGATAATTCAAAATATCATTGTCAACAGATCTGAAGAAATTGCCAGTCTTTAGACCGTTTTCGTCAGACGACAGGTTAGTTTCTAAGCGTTTTGATGGACTTAATTACTTCAGTGAGATCGTTCTTGCGAATGTGATATAGCAAATATTAGCAAATGTGGTATAGCAAATATTAGCAATCTACTCTGTCAATTATATTGCTAGTAATTAGTGACAGCAAAAATTGTTTAATAATCCTTGTGTTTTTGCAGACGCAGTTCTGACTGATTACTGGTTGCTGTACATATCTATCCACATCAAGGCTGTTGAGAGAGACTCGTGAAGATTCAAGACAGCTCTTAGAGGATTTGCAGTTTAAAAGTGAAATAATTATGAAATAAGTGTGTGACTGATTAAAGTGTTTTATTGAAGTTGTTGTGCGATTTTAAAGAAATAATAAATGTTAAATACATTGAGTGAATAATAAAAATCTCATTTTCCACATGTTAAGCCGTCCTATACCCGTAATTTTCCGCCACTTATTTATTGGTAAACACTTGTTGGAGAGTGACATGCCGCCCCCCCCCCCCCCTTCTCCACAATCTTGGTGTGACACTGACCTGTAACATATCCCGAAGTCTACAATATGCATTTTGAGGCTGTTGATATGAAAGTGGGAAGTACAGATCTTCCAGTTAAATCAGGAATAGCTTAAGTGCATTACTTGAAAGTGACACAGGAAAAGCTGACTTGTGTAGGTGGTGGTAGTAGTGTCGGCAAAAAGTTCTTGTGTGTGAAGTTGCCATGTAGAACACCAGGTGTAAAACTTTTCTCCCGAGTCTTGAACTGTGTCGGAACAAAAGTGAGGCATTCATATGACTGTTTTCATTTCTCTACACTTATACAGATGTCTGAGTTCTGCTGTGTTAACATTGCAAAGTCCTGTAGGCATGTGGAGTGTTAACCAAAACTGTCATATTGGAAGCAGAATCAAACACATTTGTTACGTTACTTGATATTTTCAGGAGAAAAAGGCAATGTTGCTTCTTATTAATATAATACATTCAGAGTCACAGTAGTATTTGACCAACCATAACTGATGCTGAATGTGCATGTCGTCATATAATATGAAAGGCTTATTTCAATAGTGGTACAAGTCCATTACCTACACTTTTCTGTCTATAATGCTTCTGAAATTAGTGATCCAAACAAACATAAATAAAGGTTCATCTCTAGCAAGAAGCCATGTGCTTGAATATTTCTGGTATCTCAACTGCAGATTTTTCAGCACTCATTTAACTTTACGACTCTATATCTCAAAATTAACAAAAATGGACTTGTACCACTATTGAAATAAGCCCTTCATATGCACACACAGCACATCGATCTCGTGAGGTACAAGGCTCTCATAACGAAGTACATCTGTCGGTCAACAGATGACACTAGGAAAAGTATGTTAACTGCGCTTTTTAGTTGCTACTTGCGACTCTTAGTTGCGATTTGTCACAGAAATTGCAGTTTGACTCGGTAGCGAATAGCGTAGTATGAACTTTGCTCAACAGATGGCAGTGCTAACTGCGCTTTTTAGTTGCTACTTGCGACTCTTAGTTGCGACTTGTCACGGAAATCGCAGTTAGACTCCATAGCGTACCGCAGAGATGGACGTAGTACGAACTATGACCCACAGATGGCACTGTTAACCGCGCTTTTTAGTTGCTACTTGCGACTCTCAGTTGCGACTTGTCACGGAAATCGCAGTTAGACTCCATAGCGTACCGCAGAGATGGACGTAGTACGAACTTCGGCCAAAAGATGCCACTGTTAACCGCGCTTTTTAGTTGCTACTTGCGACTCTTAGTTGCGACTTGTCACTGAAATCGCAGAAAGCAGTGCTAAATTCGACCAATAGATGGCTCACGTCTGTCAATGTGAAATATTACTTGCGACTGCTAACTGTGACTGAAATCGCAGTTAGATTCTGTAAAGTTGCTACTGTGATATCTGTGACTTCTCAGTCACTGTGATTTCTAACAGATACGCGATTTCCTGCGCACCACTACGCCTGTATGTCTGCACAGTGCACTAGAGGTGGGCCAAACGGTTATTCTGGAGTAACCGTTATCACAGTTCCAGTTATTCTTTGATAACCGTTATCGTTAACGGTTATTAATAACTGCCAAGTTATTTTTCGCTAGCGAATACCGATAACTCCGACAGTTAAATAACGACATAGTTGGAATCCATCAGTTTAGTTATCAGTATAACTGCGAATAGTGTGAAATAGCAGGAATGTCGTATGAATCGTGTCATAACCTCAGCTTATTAACTCCGGGTACATTTTAGTTGATGTTAGAACGATTATTAGTGTTTCAGATTCGATGTTTGTAGGTTATCGGTCGCAATTAGAAATATTATCTTCGCAGCTGCGACAGAAAGTACGCGGAACTTCGCCAAAGCAATGTTTAAGTAAAATGTTAACAACGTGCGTTTTTAAGTATGAAGTAATATGTAAACTGAGTACTGTAGGTTAAATTCGAAGCTTAATTTCTTGTGCTGCTCACATAATAGAATAAAGTGTACAGCCTTGTAATACAACAAAAAATATACGTAATGTGACAGATTCGTTTACTCCTGTGCTGTAAAAGCTAGTCCTATTGGGGAAAGTGTGAGTACGCTAATCCAAGTTTTATGTCAGATTTGCAAACTGCTCGATTTCTCCAGCGACAGCATGTTTATAACATATGAAGACATGCAGATCGAAAAGGTTGACAGTGTTACATTTCTGGGACTACAACTCGATAATAAATTCAGTTGGGGAGGGCATACCACATTTTTTCATTCTATTATTTCATAAGGGAACATATTCTGTGGTAACTCATCAAACGTAGCAAAAGTTTTTCGCATGTAAAAGCGTGTAATAAAAATCGTTTGTGGTATCAATTCAGGAACATCATGTAGGAACCTGTTCAAGGAACTTTGTATTCTAACCACTGCTTCCTAGTATATTTATTCCTTAATGAAATTTGTTACAAGTATTTCCAACCAATAGCTTAATACATAATATCAGTACTAGAAATGGGAACAGCAATCTACATAAAGACCTAAAATTACTTACCTTGGTCCAAAAGGGGTCCAATATTCAGGAACATGCATTTTCAATAAGCTGCCAGCAAGTCAGCAACCATTAAAAACTTGGTTTCAGATAAGGCACGGTTTACAGTGTGTTTGAATGACTATTTGATACATACGTGTCTGATTCCACCCATCATCAATATGCCGGAAATGTCTATTTTAAGTGTATCTATGACGTCACTACATACACATGGCAACAAACACGAAGATACATATAAATAATACAATAACATTTCCCACCAAAAATACAATCAAACCAATGGGACAACTGCGGGAAGTTGGGGGTTTTAGGGCGAGGACAAGCTAGTAAAAAAAACACACCATGATCCCAAGACACAAAATGAAGAACAAAATGAAAAAAAATACAGCATTCTGCTACACCAACAAAAATCTGCAGGAATCGGACACTTCCCTTGAACAATATAGGTCAACTATAGGTGACCATACCAAAACACCAATACCCACAACTAAAAGTACGAAAATTGGAATCAGACATTTCCCTTGACCTACATAGGTCAACCTCAGATGACGATACTAAAACATCAACACACACAATTATGAAAATGGGAATCGGTCATTATCCGGTGACCTATGTAGGTCCACCACAGCTACTGATACCAAAAGATCAACACCTACAACTGCGAAAAATAAAACCACAATCCCAAAAGTCCACAAATCAATCATCCCTACATAAATTAAATCACATTCAATACTTCATAAATACACAAAACATCACAGCTAGAAAGAAAAAAAAAATTAATTACCACCAGCAAATTCCGGCACTGCAACCTAGATCGACACCCCCCCCCCCGTCCCCCACACACACACACACAAAAAAACCAACTCATAAACACCGTGCCGTAATGACATTCACACACCACAACACCTTTACGTCGAAGCAGACGGATGGAATCAGACGCTTCCAGTGACCCCTCCTTCTACTCTGTAGATGAATATCGTAACAGAGACTGATGGACCAGCTTAGGTAAAAATTCTGCTATATTTCAGTTTTGACAGCACTTGGTTGCAACAGTCAAGATCGGGTATTCTGTGTACGATAAATTTATTAAAAGTACGTAACTGTGTTTTATTCTGTCAGTGTGCCAATTCTGTAAATATTAGCAGTTACTGTGATATATTCACGTATTTTGACAATCTCCTGACAAATGATGAGGATAATAATTATTATATTCCACTGTATTATGTTATACTTTCTGACATGTTATTTGTCATTCGTGATGGCCAGCGGCTATTTCCGTAGCAGTACGAAAATATTTGTTCGCTCCAGTTGCTATCCTCTCTGGAAATATCACCTGGAACTACGACCTTTAACTGGAGTCACCGAGTCAGGAACGTCTAGACACACAGTTATTCCGTTACCAGCTTCCAGGTTATCTGTAGTGGTAGCCCGATAACTACCAGAGAACTAGAACTACGAGCCAATAACGATAACTGCCAGAGGAGAATACCGGCTCTGACAGTTATTTCCATAGTCGCTCGAATTCCTTAGTAACTTTCCTTGTACTACCCGTCCAAGCTAAATTAACACGTAAGGCGGTGACTTAAGGGAACGACCGCACTTGTTAATGCCTGTACTGCAGCTCCTATCAGCCACGGCTCGGACATTAACTTTATTTAATTGTTTATGCTAAAAGTAACGAAGGCCCACGAAATAGTACACAGTTCTTATCAACAGATGGCGCGCAGTCTCACAGTTATTCCCATGGTCTATAGAACGCCTCTAAATGCGCAGTACGATCTTCGGTCAACAGATGGCGCGAGGCACTGTTGACACTAAACAGTTATTGAAATAACTGCCAGAATCAGAGGAACGGTTATCGCAGTAACCGTTACTTCTCAGTAACCGGTTATTTCTATCAGTTACGTTATTTTTTGCCACCTCTACAGTGCACAGACTAGAGGTGGGCCAAACGGTTATTCTGGAGTAACCGTTATCACAGTTCCAGTTATTCTTTGATAACCGTTATCGTTAACGGTTATTAATAACTGCCAAGTTATTTTTCGCTAGCGAATACCGATAACTCCGACAGTTAAATAACGACATAGTTGGAATCCATCAGTTTAGTTATCAGTATAACTGCGAATAGTGTGAAATAGCAGGAATGTCGTATGAATCGTGTCATAACCTCAGCTTATTAACTCCGGGTACATTTTAGTTGATGTTAGAACGATTATTAGTGTTTCAGATTCGATGTTTGTAGGTTATCGGTCGCAATTAGAAATATTATCTTCGCAGCTGCGACAGAAAGTACGCGGAACTTCGCCAAAGCAATGTTTAAGTAAAATGTTAACAACGTGCGTTTTTAAGTATGAAGTAATATGTAAACTGAGTACTGTAGGTTAAATTCGAAGCTTAATTTCTTGTGCTGCTCACATAATAGAATAAAGTGTACAGCCTTGTAATACAACAAAAAATATACGTAATGTGACAGATTCGTTTACTCCTGTGCTGTAAAAGCTAGTCCTATTGGGGAAAGTGTGAGTACGCTAATCCAAGTTTTATGTCAGATTTGCAAACTGCTCGATTTCTCCAGCGACAGCATGTTTATAACATATGAAGACATGCAGATCGAAAAGGTTGACAGTGTTACATTTCTGGGACTACAACTCGATAATAAATTCAGTTGGGGAGGGCATACCACATTTTTTCATTCTATTATTTCATAAGGGAACATATTCTGTGGTAACTCATCAAACGTAGCAAAAGTTTTTCGCATGTAAAAGCGTGTAATAAAAATCGTTTGTGGTATCAATTCAGGAACATCATGTAGGAACCTGTTCAAGGAACTTTGTATTCTAACCACTGCTTCCTAGTATATTTATTCCTTAATGAAATTTGTTACAAGTATTTCCAACCAATAGCTTAATACATAATATCAGTACTAGAAATGGGAACAGCAATCTACATAAAGACCTAAAATTACTTACCTTGGTCCAAAAGGGGTCCAATATTCAGGAACATGCATTTTCAATAAGCTGCCAGCAAGTCAGCAACCATTAAAAACTTGGTTTCAGATAAGGCACGGTTTACAGTGTGTTTGAATGACTATTTGATACATACGTGTCTGATTCCACCCATCATCAATATGCCGGAAATGTCTATTTTAAGTGTATCTATGACGTCACTACATACACATGGCAACAAACACGAAGATACATATAAATAATACAATAACATTTCCCACCAAAAATACAATCAAACCAATGGGACAACTGCGGGAAGTTGGGGGTTTTAGGGCGAGGACAAGCTAGTAAAAAAAACACACCATGATCCCAAGACACAAAATGAAGAACAAAATGAAAAAAAATACAGCATTCTGCTACACCAACAAAAATCTGCAGGAATCGGACACTTCCCTTGAACAATATAGGTCAACTATAGGTGACCATACCAAAACACCAATACCCACAACTAAAAGTACGAAAATTGGAATCAGACATTTCCCTTGACCTACATAGGTCAACCTCAGATGACGATACTAAAACATCAACACACACAATTATGAAAATGGGAATCGGTCATTATCCGGTGACCTATGTAGGTCCACCACAGCTACTGATACCAAAAGATCAACACCTACAACTGCGAAAAATAAAACCACAATCCCAAAAGTCCACAAATCAATCATCCCTACATAAATTAAATCACATTCAATACTTCATAAATACACAAAACATCACAGCTAGAAAGAAAAAAAAAATTAATTACCACCAGCAAATTCCGGCACTGCAACCTAGATCGACACCCCCCCCCCCGTCCCCCACACACACACACACAAAAAAACCAACTCATAAACACCGTGCCGTAATGACATTCACACACCACAACACCTTTACGTCGAAGCAGACGGATGGAATCAGACGCTTCCAGTGACCCCTCCTTCTACTCTGTAGATGAATATCGTAACAGAGACTGATGGACCAGCTTAGGTAAAAATTCTGCTATATTTCAGTTTTGACAGCACTTGGTTGCAACAGTCAAGATCGGGTATTCTGTGTACGATAAATTTATTAAAAGTACGTAACTGTGTTTTATTCTGTCAGTGTGCCAATTCTGTAAATATTAGCAGTTACTGTGATATATTCACGTATTTTGACAATCTCCTGACAAATGATGAGGATAATAATTATTATATTCCACTGTATTATGTTATACTTTCTGACATGTTATTTGTCATTCGTGATGGCCAGCGGCTATTTCCGTAGCAGTACGAAAATATTTGTTCGCTCCAGTTGCTATCCTCTCTGGAAATATCACCTGGAACTACGACCTTTAACTGGAGTCACCGAGTCAGGAACGTCTAGACACACAGTTATTCCGTTACCAGCTTCCAGGTTATCTGTAGTGGTAGCCCGATAACTACCAGAGAACTAGAACTACGAGCCAATAACGATAACTGCCAGAGGAGAATACCGGCTCTGACAGTTATTTCCATAGTCGCTCGAATTCCTTAGTAACTTTCCTTGTACTACCCGTCCAAGCTAAATTAACACGTAAGGCGGTGACTTAAGGGAACGACCGCACTTGTTAATGCCTGTACTGCAGCTCCTATCAGCCACGGCTCGGACATTAACTTTATTTAATTGTTTATGCTAAAAGTAACGAAGGCCCACGAAATAGTACACAGTTCTTATCAACAGATGGCGCGCAGTCTCACAGTTATTCCCATGGTCTATAGAACGCCTCTAAATGCGCAGTACGATCTTCGGTCAACAGATGGCGCGAGGCACTGTTGACACTAAACAGTTATTGAAATAACTGCCAGAATCAGAGGAACGGTTATCGCAGTAACCGTTACTTCTCAGTAACCGGTTATTTCTATCAGTTACGTTATTTTTTGCCACCTCTAGCACAGACAGATCGTTGAGTGTGGACCCGGGACCGGGCTTAAGAGTTGAGATTTGTCGGAGTACATGTTTGTGTCACAGGAAAGATGTTAACTGGAGTGGCTGTGCTTTCTGTTAGAAAATGTTATTCTTTTTTGATTGGAAGAAGATTTCATTGTGTCTTAGAACACTGTTGTTATAATCATAACACGGGAAAGAATTATGCTGTGACATCGAGAAAAGATCATACTGGTACTAATGTGGATAGCGATAGTAGTTTGTATTACCTACATTTCAAAAATGGCTTTAGTGATGATTTAAAAATGCGTGTCGCACAAAATATGATCGTTATTGAAGATTTTGTAACAGAAGGGGAAGAGAAATCGCTGTTTGAAGAAGTGGAACCATATATGAAAAGATTACGATACGAATTTGATCACTGGGACGATGTAAGTTGTCGCATATCCTTGGACAACAGTATGAATTATCTGATATGCAAGATATTCCATCAGCGCTCTGTTGGCTATCAGTGTGTTTTCAAACGTCTGTATGATTCGGACTTTGTACCTTTTATATGTCAGCAGTTTGTTACTACTTTAAACTTTACATACTTCTGAAGCGTAGAGCCATTTTATCTAGTTCTCTTCATTATATTATTTGCCGAACGACAGACTCATTTCTATTCGTAGCCGAGACTTTAATGCTATCTAATACGAAATAATATTCTAATTTGCTGTATTTATGATAAATCACAATTGAGGTAGTAACTGAGCCAAAATGGCTCCATTTTTAAGAATAATATTCTATGTTGTTCATAAAGAGTATTTTTGTGTTAAGTGTTTGATCTTTGTCTGGCTGTTAAGTCTAGGCCCTGTAAATAGTCTCTTACAGGCCATACATGGGTATCGTGAGACCGAACGTTCAAACTGGAATGCAGCAAACTCAGTGATAATACAGAGAGTGAGAGAAGCTGCTTTTCCACCCGGAACACCTCAGCTCAGTTTGGTGCATGTATTGGACCTGGCTGAGGATGGGTTCATAAAAGCACATGTTGACAGTGTAAGGGTGAGTAAGCTTGTTGTTGTGATTTGTACTGATCAGTTATACCACTTTTCTCAACTCTAGCCTTAGCTACACTATCTTGCAAAATCACGTAAAAGAGAGAGAGAGAGAGAGAACGGCTTGTTCTTATTCGGTTACCACAGCCTAGCTCTGTCTCCCAATCCCAAATCAAAACTTAAACCTTCTCTCCCAAACTCATCAGGATGTCAAAAACTTTGTATGATACATGGTGAGTGCTATATTGCTATCCTATGTGCCTACGGTCACTCTTCCACAGCTCTCTCTCCTCTTCCTAGCTACTTTTTCCCATGACATACTCCACCCATCATAACCCCTTGCTCTAAGTGAGCTGGAGTAAAGACACAATGTAGCCATGTATGTGTGCCCAGTAGCTCTTAAGAAAAGTTTCTTTAAAGCTAGCTTGAATTGTTATGTCTTGTTTATATGCCCGTTGACAGCTCAGTGCATCAACTATCTGGTGAGCAGCCACCTTTACTCTGTATACGATTTATATTCCACGTTAGTATTAAGATCACACAGAGTAATTGGAAACTGTCTTGAAAAATTTTGAATATCATTTGAAATAATTAATTGCTTGCTAAATTTAAATGAGTTATTTTTATAATTTTAAGAAATAATAGGCTTTAAATTCAAACACTGCTTTTTGGGTTTATTAATCTGTTTTCTGAATGATGTCATAAGTTTACGTTACCCCAAATTTGACATTTATCCAGTTAAGTCGGGAGTAAATGGGAAACTGCTGCCTCTGAGTGTAGACTGTTTGTGGATTTTCCAGCAGGGGTAACTGTGCGTCAACACAGCTCTATGACATATGTACATTTTCCTGAGTGATTATAACAGTGTTTATAGTTACCCAACCAAATGTAATAAAAAAATTCGTCATTCTTTGAAAGGAATTTCTTTAAAATAAGCCATTTTTGAAAGGAATTCATCAAATAATATTAAAACTGAGGTAGTAAGTAACATACTCCTTGTCAGTACACATAAATAGAACACAAATACAAAAGCATGTGGCAAGCTTTTTCCCAATTTGTTTTTAACAGGGCCAAATACACACTTGTCAAGACATTGTAGGGTGTCAGATAAATGTGACGGCAGGCATACTCATTGAATTTTATTTTGTACAATCATTTTACTAGTTGTAGACTGACATGGCTAGGGTGCCTGTCAAATATCAAAATGGCACTTTGAGTGGGTATCTGGTGATTTTTACGACATTTTTGTACGTGTATCAGATGGAAGTCCATTGACTTTGAACTGTGCTACCTTTATATATGATCAGTAGTGTCAAATAAGCAGCAAGGCAGGTTAAAACTGTTGTCGATTCTCTACCCGATCCTGTGGATACCCTATCCAGTGGCTTTCCCTTTCCTCCCAAGAGCTCTTACCATAACTGTGACTTGTCATAATTGTAGGCAATGCAGGATTTTTCATTATGTTTTAGACCAGACATTTCATACAAATTATTCAATTTAGAATGCATTCTGGCCCAAGCTGCTGGAGTTGGCAGTCTTGTGCTTGAATGGTGTGTGTGTTTGTGTTTTGTTCTGACAAAGGCTTTGGCCAGAAGCTTGTGTGTAAGTGTCTTTTAGTTTTGCTTGTTTGCAACTTAGTGTGCCATCTTTAAGATAAGTAGCAATCTCTTTTTTTACATTGTTGAATTAAAGTATTCTCACATACTTTAGTTTTCTAAAATTATGTAGAACAACTGCTCGAAATAACATACAATATGTTACCATAAAGTACAGGTGGCAACCCTACTTTTGGATGGGACAAACTGAAATTCAGGATAGCAAAGCAAAAAAGAAATGCTGAACTCTGTTTCAGTTGTTCCTTTATAAAGGCAGATCTGGGGGAGTTAACTCTTCAGACACTGCAAAGAAAAGTGAACAGACCTAAATGTCAGTGGCATTGAGAAACAGTTATGACCACTAAAATTAAAGGATCCAGAACTTGAATGAATCACTATAGAATTCTATATCTAATTTGTGGTTGACTTAGCCCCACTTTTAACCATAATACCCTGTTCCAAAGAATTAGGGGAACATGTGAATCAGTGTCCGGTATGTTAAATCTATTTTGATACAGGCGGTACTTGTGGTCTTATTGCATGGCTTGAGATCTTCACTGCCAATGAAGGGAACAATTAAAATGGTTCACCATCTATTGACCATACGGTGAGTCAGGTGAGCCCTCAGAAGGAAGTGAGCACCGGTGCCCCATTGCTTTGTAGTGAGTACATAGCTAGCAGCTGTCATTTGGGGACGTTGTATTAAAGCAAGCACATCCAGTTTGACATCTTAATGCAGTGCAAGTTACAAGGGTGGTCTGTGCTATCTAAAAAGGGCGGACTTTTGGTTATGTTGCTGCAGATGCCAATGCCTCTGCATGTGTCATTCGTAGGTTGTGGACATGCTAGAGGGAGATAGGTCAGTACACAAGATGAACTGGCCAATGTGCGTTGGTGGAACATACTTGACAGGTGTGTTTGTGGTCATCCCATTCCACCACAGACCCTCAAAGAACTCTCATTAGCTCTCATTGAAGAATGGGAACAGATACTGCATTACAATCCTACATGAAGACCGATATTGGGCCACCTGTGCATTGCGACATCATATGGTTACTGTCAGAGCACTGCAAGACTGTCACAGAAGAGCTACTGGAGCCACTGTGTCTGATCAGACTGCCATAATCTGATTACGAGAAAGGACCTTATGAGCCAAGTGTCTTGCTCTAGTGCCGCTCGTGACACTACAGCATCTTGCAGCTCACCATCAGTACTATCATGCCCATGTCAAGCAGCAACTTCATTACTGGTGAACCGTGTTATTCACAGATTAATGCAGAAATTGTCTGTCATAAGGTGATGGGGGTGTTTGTGTGTAGAGACCCTTGGTGAGCAGTACCTGCCAAATGTTGTCCAGGGAATCGACAATTCCCAATGTTCTGTAAAACTTCGGGAAGGCTTCACTGCTGATAACCATATTGGGCTTCTCATTGTCCATGGTCACCTTACTGCAAGGAAGAACATCGAACAGATAGTGTTGGACTATGTTGGGGCTGCTGCTTATGATTGTGGCCCTAAATTTCTTCTAATGCCAGGGTCTGTGGCAAGCATCAGCAGGGATGTGTTGCCAAGCCTGGACATTGAAGTAATGGAATGGCCAGCAAAGAGTCCCGAACTAAACCCCAATGTGCATAGATGGAACATACTTAACACATGTGACAGATGTGTTTGTAGTTATCCCGTTCCACTACAGACCCTCCAAGAACTCTCATTAGCTCTCATTGAAGAATGGGAACAGATACTGCAGGGTGTCCACCATTGACTTATACAAAGCATGCCATTTTATGTGCCAGACAGTGATGAACGCTCTTGCAGGGGATACACATTATTGGAGCTTTCAAAGTCCAGTGAAAAGCACTCAGGATGATGGAATGAATGATTGTTTCCACTTTGTTTTCTATATCTGTCGGACATTCCAGTTCTTTTTATGTAAACGATTGAGGATGTAATGTTGTTTTGTTGTGCATTTAATGTTTGAGGATGAAGGTGTAATTTGGTTACATACTCAGTCCTCAGTTATAGCTCAGTGGCATATGACAGATGCTCAAAGGCATGTTCATCTAGTTCTTTTGAACAGTGTATATAGTGCATCCCTTGAATAAAAAAACTGTTCACGATAATTAAAAGGAAGTACAGATCACACCCATCCACAAGAAAGGTTGCAGAAGTGAAACACACAACTACCATTCAGTATCCTTAACATCCATTTCTTGTAGAATCCTAGAACATATTTGGAGCTCAAATGTGCTGATTTTATACTAATAGCCTAGCAGACAGTACCTCAGACTTTTTGAAGATGTGTTGTCTGTAATGAAGTATATGGTGTCTCCACCAAAGTGCCCTATTTTCAATTTGCTCCCAACACAAAATTAAATAAAACAAATCTTTGTCATTCTCAAAAATAAAATAAAATATGTCATGTTAAGTTTTTAAAAAATTGTCATCAAACCAAAACACTTCCACATCATTCCCAGTGATGATGCAAACAGTTTCTAGTCTGTATTAAATTTTTATTCAGGTGCGTCACAGCATGTCTAGAGGGATGGTACTGATGACTTCCACAGTCCAGGTGTGCAGGTCTTGGAGGTCCTGCACTCCAGCGGTGAACACCTTTTCCTATATTTAGCTCCAGAGAAACAAATCCAATAGTGTAGTGTCAGGAGAACATGGAGGCGAATTCGTGGGTCCATCGCGACCAGTGAGGTGGAGCACCATCTTGCTGAAACCAAAGGTTTGATTGCAGGTGAATATAGACAACCACTTTTTGAAGACCTTTTGAATAGTTGCATGTAGCATCAAAAGTTCCCACTAAGCCAGACAAACTGATTTGCGTGGACTTAGTTGGAAGCTTGTCGGACAGTCTCAGCTTGTTCAGCGGAGACACCCTGAGCTCCTGCACACTGCTTCAGAATGCTACCAGTGTCTAGAAACTGCCCGTTCTTTGCTTTTATCCTCTTGGCAGGTGCTACTTTCTTGTAAACAGAATGAAATTGTGTTTGCATCATAACAATGAATTTAAACTCTCTGCACCCAAGCACTGTTGTGCCTTCTCCTGAACTGTCACTATTTTAGCTTGGAAAGACAAAAGTGAAACAATAAAAATGCATCAAATATTGGCAAAAAATTGGGAGTAACTTTTTAAGTCCTGCTGCAGATAACGGAATAGTTGGAGCTGAAACAGACTGACTTAATATTTTTAAACTGCCTCAAGAAATAGGGCATTTTGTTGTGTAGACCCTGTGGTGTCTGAAACAAATGGTCTAATATTCAGTCATATCCTGATAAGATTTCAAAGTGATGCAATTATTGCCAACTCACTGTAAATATTCAGAAATGTGAAATTGTGCACTTCACAAAACTTAATTGGAATATTCGTTTTGCCCTTTGGTGTTTATGGATTAGCTAGTAACACCCACTGTTCTGTTATGCATTGTGAATGTTAACTCGTGTATTGTCCAATACATTCTTGCTTCTCTAAAGCTTTTGTGTTAGTGCACTTTGCCTTTGCCAAAAAAATTTCTTTGCAAAATTCTTCACTGGTTTACCCTGTGGACCCAGTTTAGGTTGAACTTTGTCAAAAAGTGATGGTCTTTTCCTCCAATATGTTACTTGACGCAACAAGAGTCCAGTTCTGGTATAAACTTTTGAATTATACCCACTGATGACAAAACTTAAGTATATATCCCAATCTGAATGCTGTGCATTCACGCAATGGCTTAACATTTTGGATACCATGTAGTGCACTTGTTCTGGCCATCCATCCATTTGTTTCAGGATGGAACGGGATGGTATGTAACTTCTCAGTTTTGTCAAGCAACAGAATTGTTTCATTAGTTGGGATGCAAAGTTAGTTCATTTGACCCCAATAATGGTTTCAGTAACCACGTTTACCACTGCCTGTGTTAACATACTCTCCTTCTGTTCTGCGATAGCTACCATAACTAGATATTGTGAAAAAATTATATGACACAGTAAAGACATATTTATTATCCACATCTTCTATTATAAGGTGCTAAGGCATCTAATAATAGTACTGAAAATGGTCTGTCAGCTTTGGGTAGCCTCTGTAACTGATTTTCGTAATGACTCCAATCTGCTCTTTGTGCACACATAATGAGCTGCAATGAGTAATATGGTCTACAGTTACATACTCAAGAATCAGCTTTTATGTTGACTGCAACTGCTATTACAGTATTAAATTGACATGCATGGGTCTATTGCAAATTACGTGACTCATTTATACACAGTTTAAAACACTGTGATAGGAACGTCTTCATGATATTGTTGCTGTACCAGTCACAGGTAGACATAAAGTAACACAACTGGAAATTTTCTCTGACCACATTTCACTTGGTTAACTGCCTTGCGGCATATTTAGACTTCAAAGCCCTCTGTCTTCTGCTTTCTTTTTCATTCTCCAATACCCTTATTGCGGTCTAGTGATATCATCTAACATCTGGTATCATCTTCTGCCCTTCCCTCTATTCACTGGAATAAAACCTTCCATTGCCTCTTCTTACAGTATCTCCTCATTCCTGACTTTATCAGTCCAACTGATCTTCTCCATTCTGTGCCATATCCACATTTCAGAAGCTTCAATTCTTCTCTTTTCCTGCTTTCACAGCGTCCACGTTTCTACTCTGTACAGCACCACACTCCATATCAGGCATTTCATTAGCTCCTTTCTTAATTCTGTATTCAGATCACTAGTTAAGAGCCTTTTTTACTTTTGAAATGCCTCTTTCACCAGCACCTTTGTGACTTTGATATACTGTTCACAATGCATATCTCCTCCAACCCAGCCTCCGAAATACTAGAACGCTCTTAAATTCTCAATCATTATACTTGTACTTTTCTTTTCTTTAAACCCATAAAAATGCCTTTCATTTTCTTTGTATTTATTTTCATATTGTTTGTTATGTAGGCGTCATTCAAGTCATTTAGCATTTGAATCAGTGTCCCATCATTTTCTGCAAGAATTACCATGTCACGTGCAAATCTTATCCATTCTATTTTCTGTACATGTATCCTGATGTTGCTTGTCCCATCCAAACAACTTTTCGCTATATCCTCCAAATAAATATTTAGTAGGATCGGCAAGAGACATCAGCCCCATGTAACCCTTCTCCCTATCTTGTTGTCTTTAGATGTCTCATTTACTATTTGTATGCCCTTGCTTTCTGATTAAAGTATAGATTTGCAGTCTGTCTTCCCTTCTTCCACTTTACTCACTTCCTTTTCAAGTTATCTATCAATTTAGCCCACTGCACTCTGTCAAAGGCCTGTTTGAGGCCTATGAAGGCTGGAAATACTTCTTTGCCCTTTGCACCGACAGTCCTTAAAAGTCCAATGGCATCTTATGTCACTTTTCCTTTCTGAAGCCACATTCCTCCTTATGTGATTCTTCAGTCTTTCCCAGTGATCTGTTGACATCTTGAGGTGTTGTTTATTCTGCCAGATATGAGCATCATACATGCAGAGTACTTCAACAGTGTGATCATGTGCTGCCTGGGCCTGCTCATTTGGTAGATGGGTCCAATATTTGGACCTATGGTCTTCCACCTCGATGGTCAGTCCCAAGCATTCCATTTGCAATCAGCTCCCACTAGAAGTGTCCTTAGGCATTCCCTCTTTGGTCTGTTGGGCTGCGTGTGTTTGTTCCGGAGTGACCATCCATGGGCTGGCATTCCGTTTTTGGTCTGGTGTGGTTCCAGGCATTCCCTCTGCAGTCCACTCTCGCTAGAAGTGTTGTTAGGCATTCACTCCTCAGTCTGATGCACCAGGCCAAATGCGGGCACACTCTGTGGTCTGGTGCACTTGTCCATGTACTGGCACTCTGTTTTCAGTCCAGTGCAATTATAGATGTTCTGTCTGCAGTCCGCTCCTACTAGAAGTGTCCTGCGAAGTTCTGTCTTTGCTCCAGTGTGTCTGGTGCCCTGTCTGGGGTTCGTTCCCCACTCTCAATTATTCTTTCAGTTCTTCTGTTTTTGGAGTTTGGCTGCTGCCCCCATTGCATTTTCAGCAACTCCAGTGCAGGATCTCTTGCTCTGCTGAGTTGATACCCAGTGTCAGGATTTATGAGGTTTTCTGTCAGCTTTCTCTCTATTGACTCTTTTATGACACTGTCCTAGTATCAGGGGAGTCTGTGCCAGAGCTCTTGTTTCATCATGTTCTGTGAAATGATGGGTGCCAGACAGTGCTCAGCAGTAGCTGATTTCATTGCCTTTAGTTGGGTGTGCGTCAAATGTTTTGTACATCTGATGTCCACCGCCCTGCTTGTTTGGTCAGTGTACGACATGCTACTTTGGTAAGTATATTATAAACTTCTGGTTTTCATTATCCCAGGTCATCATCCACATTTCATGCAAGCCCTCTTGTTTTTTTTATGTGGACAGAACACACACTTGATGTTATTCTTCATGAGAATTGTGGTGTCACCGCCAGACACCACACTTGCTAGGTGGTAGCTTTTAAATCGGCCGTGGTCCGTTAGTATACGTCGGACGTGTGTGTCGCCACTATCAGTGATTGCAGATCGAGCGCCGCCCCATGGCAGGTCTAGTCTAGAGAGAGACTCACTAGCACTCGCCCCAGTTGTACAGCTGACTTTGCTAGCGATGGTTCACTGACTACTTACGCTCTCATTTGCTACGACCTAGCAAGGCGCCATATTCAGTTACTATTGATATTGTGAATCGTGTACCGTCAAGAGCGACGTTCATCATTAATGAATTAAAGTTAAGTATCAAACTAGCTACGTCCGCTTTCTGAATTCTAATTCCTTGTCATGTTCCAGATCTCACGTCAGTATAGTTCTTCCCTCCTCACGCCAGCCTGCGTGAGCTAAACCGCGTGCATTTCGGCCTCCTCTAGTAACACGGTGTTGGCTCTTCAGCCAACACAACAAGAATCTTGCTGGTTTTGGCAGAAGATGGTCCTGCAAATGGCAGGTACATCAGTCTTTGCCTCACCTTGCTCTTTGTCTCCATCATGTGGCAGAATGGCTGGTTGAAGGGCCTTCTGAATCTATTCTTGCGTGTACCCATTTACGCAGAACACTGATTGTAGATGCTCTATTTCTGCTGGCAAACCAAGTAGGTCTGACAAAGAATGGCTGGTTGAAGGGCCTTCTGAATCTATTCTTCTGTGTACCCATTTACGCAAAACACTGGTTGTAGACGCTCTATTTCTGCTGGCAAACCAAGTAGGTCTGACAAGGAGTACGCCCTCCATTCTTCCGTGCTGTGACAGCTGCTGATTTCCAGATATTAATCAGTGTATGTAGGTTTGTGATACAAATAGGCCAAAAGACCATCTGCTGTCCCTTTGGCATCTAGAAACAGCCTCTGACCATCCTTTTCCAGTTCCATGGTGAACTTAATATTTAGGTGGAGTGAGTTAAGATGTTCCAAAAACTCATCAGGTCTCTCCCAGCATAAGGCCAGATCAGACTTTTCATCAACATTCCTGAAGAAACATATGGATTTGTATTTATCTGTTCTTATGCCTCCTCTTCAAATGTCTCTGTGAACAAATTGGCAACTACTGGGGATGGAGTGCTGCCCATGCCTACACCTTACTCCTTAATATTGGTCCCCGTAAAGTTTCAGTGAGTCTTTCAGTGGAACCCTGGTGAAGAGGAATACCACATCAAAACTGACCACTATATCAGATTTTGTGCTTTGTAATTGCTCGAGATATTGCAGGAAGCCCTCCTGAGTTGAGAAAGTGGTGATTACACTTCCCCCACTTATGGGAACAGCATTTTCTTCAAGTACTTTACTGTTAGGTACATTGATGTGCCAGTGCTGCTGACAGTTGGGCACAATGGCTTGCTCTCTTTGTGTAATTTCAGCAGTCAATGTAGTACAGGTGGAACTTTCTCGCTTGATCATAGTTGTTGATGAGGCATACGTGTTTCCTTCAGGTAAGTGCTGAACTGCTTGTCCACTTTGTCTGTTGCAGGATTGTACTGAAGTTGACACACTTTCACTTGCTGCAAAATGAGTGTGGGGTTCCCTTTTTCTGCTAGCAACTTTACGATGCTGTTGTCTTCCGAGAGCCTCTTGAGTGCAAGCCTCTTATCATTTGAGAAGTTTGATTTTGGAGGCTTTTTCTTGATCAGCAGGCTGCAGGTCTCCCAGTAAATTTCTTCTGCTACGTTTGGTGAAAGTTTGTTGGCTACTTGCTCCACTGAAGTGATGAATCCTGGAATGGGCACATTTCTTGGAGACCACTGCTTGAGTACCTTCAAAGTGGTGTCATCAAACGGCTTGCCGCTTAGTTTAATCTGCAAGTGTCTTCCATCTGCTGCACTTTGAATCTGTCAAATTTCACAGGCAGGCAAGCAAGCAGAGGCGTTTTTGTAGGCACACTCTTCTAAAGACTGAGGGGCACTGTCTACGCGGTCCCAATCTTCACCTGCTAGGGAGGCTGCACTGTAAAGCTGAAGGTTTAAAAGCTCTCTGACTGCCACATATAACCTGTGCAGCATATCTAGAAACCTTCCTCTCACAAGTGCCACAGTAGCCCGAGATTCTATCTTGTTCGTCACTCTGGAATTCATGTGAAGGAAATGTGTATGCCTGACAAGGTTGTGAAACAACTGCAGTCAAGAGAGAAACTTCCACGTAGACTTAATGGGTGCCAAAATTACTCGGAGAATGTGCAACTACACCCAATTGTCACCAATATTGGTACATCAATGTATCAGATAGCCAAGTACGTGAAGAAACTGCTGTTCTCATATGTGGGGAAGTGTATTCACCAAATCCACAGCTCTGAGGACTTCTTGCAACATCTCAAGAAATTACTTAGCACGGAATCTAATATAGTCAGTTTTGATGTGGTATCCCTGTGCAGCAGGGTTCCACTGAAAGAGTCACTGAAAATAATCACTTTTTAGAGTTACTCCTCTCTGAGATTGGTACTGTTGTGGATACAAGAAAGTTCTTCAGTCTGTTGCACTTGTTATAGGATTAGTTACAAAGAGATGTTAACTCCTTTTAGAATGTTTTCCTTAAACTCTTTAAGATCTCTGCTGGAATATTTTCTACACTACAGTCTTTGTCGTCTTTCATTTCCTCCAACACCTTACTTACTTCTGACCATAGCATAAAGTCTCCCATTTCATTTACATTTTCTGCTTCTTCCTTCTCAATATGCAGATCAGGTCTTTGACCAGCTTCATGAAGACTTTCAATATACTGTTTTCACCTATCCTGAACTTCATGTGGGTTGTTTAAAAGGAGTTTCATCTTTCCTTTTTGTCCCCACATCAGGTTTGTTGTTCTTTCCCTGAAACACTATTTCCTTGGTTGCTTGATGCATCTTTTTGTACTTGCCCTCTTTCTGCAACGTCTCAATTTCTGATCAGATTTCTATTGTCCATTTTTGTCTGGCCTGATCAATTATTCTTCACAGATATAAAATAAAAATTTCACATGCAGTAGGAAACAACATTGATCACTAAAAATTGAAGAAATTTGAATGTTATTTTTACTAACAGTTGTAGCTGTTAACTCCATTGGAGTTATTCTGCTGCGACACCCTTCTTGCCAACATGCAGTTTGAAACTGTGACATTGTATATAAAATATGTACCTATGGTTTGTTAATAGGCTATAAAGTAGAACATAACTGTACAAGAGTACCATTGTTTAAAACTTTCACTTGTGCTGTGATGTGGCAACAAATATTTTTAAGTGCATGTGTGTTAGCACATTCCCGAGTTGTGAAGGTTGTACTGTTTTTGTCTCCCTATTATAATTATTCTAGGTAGATTCTTCGGAATGGTGTAATGTCAAGATTATAATTGCAGAATAAAGTATTCACAGTATGATATCCTTTAATCAATGCCTACAGCCTTTGTAGACACCTTACAGTAAGTCATCTTGGACTTTTTAAGATATAATAATCTGCACACATTTTTGAGTTTGTTTCCATGAAAGCCTTTGTACCTCACTGTGAACTATGTATCAAGCAAGAGTGCCATATCTGCAAATTGCTTAATATGTTTTATGAAATCCATCATACGAGGTGTGATTGGAAAGTTTTAAGAAAGGATCCGCTACTGTTTACTGGTTTGTCGGGCAGGTACATTGAGGGTGGGGAGTGAGTCATTGGCTTCTCCTGGAACGCCCTCTGACAGGATATTGTGTTTCCTTTATTCAGTTTGTTGTGGCAGCTATTTGAGTGTGGGTCTTGTTGCCGGATTCTGTCTGCGTGAAAATGGACGTAAAAGCGGAGCAACGAGTTTGTGTGAAATTTTGTTTTAAAGCCGGGAAATCTTACGAACTATTAAAAACAGCTTTTGGAGATAATTGTATGAGCCAGTCAAATGTTTTTGTGTGGTTAAAGAGATTTAAAAATGGCCGTGAGTCATTTGAAGATGAACCACTGTCCAGCTGTCCTTGCACCTCAAAAAGAATGAAAATTTTGTTAAAGTTCATGACTTAGTGCGCATTGATCGTAGACTTACAATTAGGGAGATGGCTGATAAACTTAATTTAAGTTTCTATGCAGTTCAGTCTATTTTAACTGGAGATCTGAACAAGCGTCGAGTGTCCGCAAAATTCATTCCAAAAGTGTTGTCAAGTGACCAGAGACAATACCAACTTGAAGTGTGCCAAGGACTGATTAATCGGAATAAAAATGACCCAGATTTGTTAAATAGTGTAATTACAGGTGACGAATTGTGAGTATATGGGTATGATCCTGAAACCAAAGTGCAGTCTTCGCAGTGGAAGGCTCCAGGTTCACCACGACCGAAAAAAGCAGGGCAAAGTTGGTCTAAGGTGAAGACAATGTTGGTGATTTTTTTTCGATTCTACCAGTATTGTGCATCATGAATTTACCCATGGAGGACAGACAATTAACCAATAATACTACAAATGTGTCCTTGATTGTTTGTGCGAAAAGGTGTGAAGAAAAGACCTGCAATGTGGAAAGACAGGAGTTGGGTGCTATACCATGACAATGCTTCAGCTCATCATGGCTTCTCCTTAGTTGAATTTTTGACCAAATTCAAAATTCCTGTGCTTCCACAACCACCATATTCCCCTGATTTGGCCTCTGAAAGCTTCTACCTTTTTCCTAAACTGAAATCTTCACTGAAAGGGAAGTGATTTGACTCAATTGAAGACATACAGGCAAATATGGAGAGCATGCTTAACACACTTCAGGAAAAAAAATCCAGGAATGTTTCCAAAAGTGGAAGTACTGTTGGAGTCGGTGTGTTCGGTCAGAAGGGGTCTATTTTGAAGGAGGTGCATCACAGTAGCATGTAAGTACCACCATTGTAAAATTATAAGCTCATTCTTAAAACTTTCCCATCACACCTTGTATAGTCAGGAGAGTATGTAGCAATTTTTTTTCTTGAATATTAGTGTGTCTGTACTTTTGATTACGATTATCAGTTACTGTATGCTCTGTAAGCCCACACACAATTTTATTACCTTTATCATCAGATGAATAAATAATTGTATTGAGGTGCAGTTCTCAGTAACTTATTTTTTGGGCAACATGGCAGATTTTTTACTGTATGTAAGTAATTTTTGATGTGATGACTGAATTAGCTTCTTAAATGAATATATATTGTTTTTAGTTTTTTTGTTTGGCATTGTAAGAAGACTGAAGCGAAATGCAGTGTCATGATGTTTGTGGGACTTGGTCGAATAGTAACAAAAGATCAGCCCTGAAAACTCCTGTTGTCCCACAATCCAGAGAAGAGCTTCCAGAAATGTGTGCACTACCGTACCAAATCCAAGCAAACACGTAACTCAAATGAAGTTCATGTGTTTACTTGCCCTCTCACAGCCCATCAGCCTAAGTTCTGCTGAAGTAGCAATCATACAACTTGGTCGTAAAGCTATTCAAGCCTCACAACATGTAAAAAAAAAATAAATAAATAAATAAATAAATAAATAAATAAAAATAAAAAAAAATAAAAGCAAACTGGAGTTTCTTTTTGTTTATGGTGGTGTAGCCAAGCTGTCACAGTAGCAGTCTGGTTGTATGCTGAAAGCTATCCAGACTGTGCCAAGGGACATTCATAAATCTTTTATTGTTTTATTTGTGATCCCTATCTTTGTTATAGTTATTATTTAACTAGGTATCATTATCCAGAACTGCAACATTATTTTAAAAACATTTACTATCATAAGAATAACCCTTTAAATTTTGAGCATGCATCTGTGCAAACACAAACTTTTCCATTTATATTTCAGCTGTGTAACTTCAGTCCATCCACTCCTACGATAGCCAGATGATGTGCTGTTGAAATATCAGTGGAAAGGCTGGAATTTGCATGGCTGCATGTTCGAAAATTAATGGACTGTTCATTATGCTATGAGGAGCTGAAAATGCACATCATGAGGACAATGCACAAGTGACAAGTAAACGCCATCAGTATATAACAGTGATAATATTAGATATTTAGATGTGTGTATGTTGCAATTGATGTTTACACAGACTTATTTCAATATTCAGTTTGTAATTTTGAAACATGTAAGATGCTTGGACTTAACTCCATGTTTTCAACTGACATCAGAGGTGGTAGTTAATGGCAGACTGCTGATCTCTTGACTGATTTGTTACTGTCTGAAGAACTACCATAAGTTGTTTTGAATTTCTGTTCATTTTATCAATTTTTGCAAATATTCTTGTGATGTTATTTGTGAACAGTTTTATGTCCTGCATTGTCTATACTTTGTTGTTTGATTTTTCAGTTCTGTGGGAACACAATTGCAGGGTTGAGCTTGCTGTCAGACTGTGTAATGAGGCTAGTTCACACGGAAGATAAGTCGGCTATTGTTGATGTCTTGTTGAGGAGGAGATCACTTTATATTATGAAGTGAGTGTGTACTATTATCTTGCTTTTTCTAGAAGTGGTTGCTGACTCTACTATTTCCTTATTCATTTCACATTTGCATTTTCTTGTTTGTCTGGTATGAGACTGGAAGTATTTTTAAGCAAGACAGTCCGAATGTGGTGAAACAGCTGTGTTATAATACAGTTTCTGAAATGGTGCCTTTAGCAGCAAGGTCTACTACCTGCAGCTATCCTTTCAACACATCCTGTGCTCCTGCAATCCCCTTGGCCTCTCTGTAGTTTTACTCATTGTTCCTACGCTCTCTACCCAAAAGTTTCCCTTCCTCTGATCTGTCCCCACTTCCCAGTCCATGTCTCCACGTCATCTTCATTGTATGCTGCACCGCACCGTCACTATTACACGAGATGTACACTATCTCTTATGGATATGAGGAGGTCTTTGCACGGGGAATTACTGCTTTGTTTGGGCTCAATCATTCCTTTCTTTTCCTTATGTTACCTTGAAGAGCTCATTTCTTGTCATCAAAGTGTTGTTCACAAGCCAATTGATGACAGGAAAACAGAGATGCACATATGGCCACATGCTAATTTTTGTGATTTTGGCTTAGAGCATGCGGTATCCATACACCTGGTTTTTGAACTTCCTCATTGCATGCAAAAGGTCGCACAGTGTTGGAATGATCATATTTCATAACATTTACCAGTTCTCTTGTACACTGACAGGGATGATTGTGGAGATTAATGCTTTTAAATGATCTTCACAAATCCCCAAAGGTCTTCCTGAATGTGGAGTCACTAATGTCAGAATGATCCTTCTTGAAATGAGGAAACCATTTTCTTGCTGTGCTGTGCTGTGTCCAGTGACATTAACACCGTTCAGGGTGCAAATGTTTCTGGCTGTGTCTGATATTCTCACCCCTCTACTAAACTCAAATAGAAGAATATGGTGGAAATGTTCAGATTTCTCCCCTTGGCAGACCAGTTTCCAGTGTCCACAGCGTCACTATCTCAGATTGACAATACGTAGACTCAAATAGCAACAGTGAACTACAAATAAAAAATGACAATCAATAAATAAACTCAAAACAACAAGAATACCAACACAAAAAACAAAAACACTACGAACTTATGCACTAACCTAAATGTCTACTATTGCCCGAAAACTGCAGATGATTGATTTTATTGTGAATAATGTAAATACTTGGAAAATGTAAAAACGTGTGTGTGTGTGTGTGTGTGTGTGTGTGTGTGTGTGTGTGTGTGTGTGCTCTGTCTCCTTAAAGGATTTCTTCCAAAAGCTAGTCAAGTTTCCATTATTTTTTGTGTGCCTGTCAACGATTCAACACTCCTGTTATTCAGTGAGTTGTTCCCTTTACTCCTAAATTGTTTAATGTCAGTATTATCTGTTATATTTCACAGAGAGATGTTTATTAGTTCCTTTCACCTTGAAATACACATAATATTTGTAAAATCAAACTATGGAAAATTCAGAATAGGGTAACAACAATATTATGAGAAAGGATAGACTGTGACACAGTCCATAAGGGCGAGATGTGGAACTACTCCCATACACATGAGCACTGTCTGGCCGCTGAAGCAGCATTGAGTTTGGCCCAGTAGCCAGAGACAGTGGTCGTGTGTGTTTTTCTACTTTAGAAGAAGACCTTTTGGCTGAAACAGGGTGTATGTCTATGGGTCGGAGGTATAGGACACAATGCCCATTTTTGGGCAAAATGGAATTATTTGCACAATCCATATGACTTTCTTGTCTCCTACTCAGAGGTATACCTCTATGTCCTACATGGAATATTGTCAGAGTTACGATGCAATGAAATAACACAAAGTCCACTTTACCTTAGAGATGCACACCACCAACTGGACGTAGTGCTGTATACTTCTGCACACACTGGTGGCGCTAGTGTGAACTAAGGTCAGTCCAGTGTTTGAAATGGGATTTGACAGCGTTATCTCCAGTGTGTGTTTCGTACAAATTAATAATTATGAATCCAAACCCTCGAAAATTATGACATTACTTAAAGGCAGTAATAGTGCTGCCTCAATAGGTAAGCTATAATGTTTCCTACAGTCATTATATTAATGAATAATGTGGTTGTAAACACAACCTAACCTATGAGGCATTGATATTTCACCAGATGAGGAACCATTATGTGGTCTGTTTTGTGTCATAATCAAATACTAACCAACTAACTATCACACTATTGGCAGTGAAGATGATGTAGGGGAGCATTCGAGTAACGACGAACAGGATGAGACTAAAATTGTGACAAAACCTATGAACCTTCAAGTGGGACAAGTTCTGATTCAGATGACAATAACAGTACACGGAATCAATCAAAGAATAGGTTAAAAAACAGTAATGTTCAAACTGTCGCAAATGAACAACAAATACCGAATATACTAGAGGAAGATTTATACTTAAGCAGTGACAGTGAAAGTGCTGTAAAAAGTTGTGCAGTTTTTGAAACACATGAACGTGTGGGAAGGAAATGAAACAATAAAACTAATATTCCACAGCATGGTAGAAAGGGTGTAGTTCATGCTGACGAATGGAAATGTAATGTCCGTAAATGCAAAGTTGTTGGTGGGAAGGAATATGTCAGTAATAAAGATAAGACTGTTGCTTCTAAAGTACTGCAGCCTCCGTGCATGTGTAGGATGAAATGCTCAGAAAAACTGCCTGAAACTGAAAAACGGAAGATTTTTCATTCATACTGGCATGAAAAGGCAGATACGAAAGGGCAAATTGTTGGCACATGTGTTGAGCAACGTAGTAAAACTCGTTGAAAAAAAAAGATACTTAACCTTGAATAAGTGTGAAGAAAACACTCTTAAGCTACTATTTTACTGTAAATGGTGGATGAGTTAAGGTGTGCAAGATTATGTTTTTGAACACCCTTTCTATCTCAAATACAGTTGTTGTACACATTTTAAAAAAAAAAAACATGGAGCCAAGTGGAGTAGTAAGAAAAGATCAAAGGGGTAGGCATACTCCAAGCAGAAAAACGCCTGATCAAAAGCCATATTTCTTCTTTCCCACATTATGAAAGTCACTACCCAGAGTTAAGCAGTAAAAAATGGCTTTGCGCAGACATCTTTAATAAACAGTTCAATTTGTTATTCAAATCACCTGAATATGACACCTGTCATTCGTTTCAGGCAAAGCTGAAAAATAATCTGACTCCAGAAGAAAAAGAATCCGTTGAAGCTGAGCATATTGTTCATCTGAATTAATCAAAAAACAGGTACCTTCTAAAAAGTAATGACACTAACAAGGCAAGAGGAACACCAACACACAAAGTGTTAACTGGAGACCTTCAGAAATGTTTGCCATCTCCAGTCATATCAAATAGTATTAGTTTCTATAAAAGGAAGCTTTGAGTCTTAATTTTTACCTTGTATGATGCCTAGATTCCTCAGTTCACTGTGTGATGTGGGGTGAGTCAAAAGGAGGGTGAGGCAGAAATGACGTTACATCAGCAATTTTGAAGTGGGCAAATAGTGTCATACCCCGACAGTGACGTGGAAGGAATCGCACTTTGGGCAGACAACTGCCGTGGACAAAATAAGAATGTGAATATTATAATGTGTTTTTTCCAGTTACTGCATAATTATCCACAAATTAAGACCATAACTCAGAAATATCTGCTAAAAGGCCATACCCATATGGAATCCGACAGTGTTCATGTATTGATAGAGAGGAAACGGAAGAAATTGAATAATATGAGCATTTTAACACCCTGGGACTGGCAACAATTGGTAAAACACACTTCCAGCAAGTACGTTGTTCATAATATGGAACTTCAAGATTTCAAAAGTTTTAATTCACTGTACGCCACAAAAGACTCTGAAAGGCCTCCCCTTGTTCAGAGGAAAATGGATATGGAGAAATGGCCATTTTTGTAATCAAAGTGTGTGCAATTACAAGTGAAACAGGAAAAGAGAGAAATTCTGTATTTCAAAACATCTTTTGCTGGTGACAACAGACAGGCCGACTTCGTTAGGTTACACAGATATGCACTTACATTTCAGCAGATTTGAACCAACTCTCAGATGTCACAAGACCTATTTTGCTGCAGAAATATAATGATTTAAGGGCACTGTTGCCACATATGCCTTCAGTTTGTCATGCATTTTATAAGAACCTGGAACATACACATAATACAAACATAACAGACTATCCAGAAGAAGACATAGATGTGATTTAGGACCAAATGTGACATTTATGTTCGTGCAGAAAGTTGTACCACAATGTGAGTAATGTTCTGTTCATGTAATATATTCTTACAATGAAATTAATGTGATCGAGTAATGTTATTCATTAAACACCCAGAGCACTATGCCACAAAATGCAACACCATGTCCATTATATACCTGCAAAACTGGTACAAAATGGAAAAAAAAGGCTATTACATGTGATCGAGTAATGTTATTCATTAAACACCTAGAGCACTATGCCACAAAATGCAACACCATGTCCATTATATACCTGCAAAACTGGTACAAAATGAAAAAAAGGCTATTACATGTGAAGCAACATGATACTTAATGTTCAAAATGTAAACTGACCAAATTTTGTTATGATGATGCTATTAATAGGCAAGATATTTAAGGGAGAACACAATAAAACACCTTCAAACTGCTCTCCTGTAAAATGTAGTAAATGTGACATAGTGCCCTATACCTCCAACCCACAGATACGACCCGGGAGCTTCAGGAAAAACCTGGGAATTTTTTGATCTGGAAGAAAACCGGGAAAAACCTAGGAATTTTTTAGAATTCTGGGTATTTTTTATTTAGTTTTCCGTTAAATTTCTGTTATTTTGACTGGTAAGAAACAATACTCTAACAAAGGATATTACTGTATCTCGCTACTGTAGAATAATACTACTGCAATGAAACATGAACAAGGGGAAAAAAATGAAAATTAAACTTAAATTGCAAAGGAAATGCGCTATATACAACAACAAAACACAGTGCTCATACAAGCATCTGCCAATGGTAAATGTGTCGAAGCCTTTAGGAAGACTATGCAATGCTTCATAACAACAAATTGCCTCCAATGAGTGTGACATCACGACTGTTTACATTAGATTCATTTGAGCAGCTGTTAGCAAGCTCATGCACATGCACAGTTCAGTTGTGCATGTGTAGTACCTTATCCCGCTTCTGTCTACAGAACTGTGGCTGTTAGCTGTATAAGCAGTAGCAGCAAGATGCTACCTGGAAAATTTTTACTGACACACGGAAGGTGCCAGATTCACTGGGGGGGGGGGCAAACCGGGGAATCTGCCCCGTGTGGCAATTTCAGTGGGTGGGGTGCCAAATTCATGTTCTTGAGGTAAAAAAGCATTGTATAACAAAATGCCTAATCTCCAGTGGAAATTGGTCTATCAATTATTCATATGATTTTGAAACACATCCCTGTTGGGTTTTTGAACATATCTTAAGTTTATTTATGAACGAATCATAAGTTGATTTTTGAAGGTGTGCATAGTGTACGTCATGTCTCTGCCAGGGGAATCCCTGGCACACAGAAGCAGACGGGGCTATACGAGCTGAGCGGAATAAAGCTGAACTGGTGAATGCCAATCACTGTCTGTTTATGTGGTTTATTGGGTTTGCGAATGATCAGTGTTATAATTACCAGTGAAATCCATAGATTCAGACTACCAGAGTGGGAATAAATGACTAACAGGAATAACAGTTAAGAAAGATTACATATCTTCTCGGTGTATCCAAGAAAATGAAATTTTGACAGAAAATTCTTGACCAGACCGTAACACTAGTAAGGGCCAGTTGTTCAGTCCCCGCTAGCAGCCACCTAAGTTCTATTCTGGGAGTAGCACAGAAAACGCGTTGTACGAACACGCAATAACACCCAACCGGAGAATAAACTCGGGATAACTAAACTGGTGATTGTGGCAGGAGAGAGTGAAGTTAACAGCAGAATAAATTTTGACACTGGCGGGAATAGTTACAGAATTAGTGATGACAGAATTGTTTGGTAGAAGAGGAAGGAGAAGAAATGGCGACATCACACAAATTATGGAAGAATATGATGATTCCAAATTTATATAAAAATTTCGTACTACTACTTTTCCGATCTCATGTTTCAGAAGCTCGAACGTATGAATGAAATTTCATTTATAAAATATACAAAAATAAAATAAAATACAATACAAAGTACTAAAATAAAATAAAATACATGCTTTTTGTCTCTCGTTATAGTCCGTAAACTTTCTTTACAGTAAAATACACCAGGATTACTGATAAAAATTTTTACTTATTATTTAAGACAAAACTGGTCAGATACATCACATAAAAATTGGCGATCCTAAAATACAGAAAATAAGAGAATAGATACATTGCAAGTGGTAGCGGATATGACACTTCAGTTACTAATATAATTTTGGGTATACACGTATTTTTTTTTTTATAAAACCTCCTTTACACGCTTGTGTATACAAAATGTCAGGGTGGTAAACTCCCATCAAATGTCAAAGGTATTGCTCCTGTAAGCGTTTTTACAATCTGTCATTTGTACATAAAACGTGCTGGAAATTATCTAAAAGTCTTTTATTTTTTAAATCAGTTTGATCATTAAGTAGGTCACTAGGATGATTTTTAATACAGTTGTAAATGTCTATTTCTTCTAGAATATTCATGATTCTACTTTGAGGCACAGTATGCAGTATTTCAAGGGATGAATCTATGTTGTTGACCATATGTTTACTCTCAGTTAAATATTTGCTGAAGGTAGAGGTATTGCTCTCTGTCTGCCTGATGTGTTCTTTAAACTGGTCATTAAAAGCCCACCCAGTTTGTCCAGTATAACATTTTGTGCATGAGCCACATTCTATTCTGTAAACCCCTCATCTTGCAAATTGGTTTGTTCTACCTGTTCCATGCCTGTTTTTTTAGTTAATGTATTGTCTGTGTGAAATCTGATCCCTATGTTGGTTTTCTTAAACACCTGTGCAATTTTATCTGATACTACTCCTAAATATGGTAATTTGGCAAACTTAGTGTTTTTATAGTTAACATCATTTCTTTGAAGTGTGATTTTATCGGTTATACCTGCCCTGCCTTTTTTCACTTTCTATTCAAATAGTTCTGTGACCATTTCTGCTCTGAAACCATTGTTAATTGCTACTTCCTGCAAGATATCTAGCTCCTTGTTTATTTCATCATTGTCTAGCGGAAAGTTACTTAACCTATGTATCGTAGAGTTAAAATAGGCTCGCTTATGGCACACTGGGTGGCAAGAATCTTTACTTATTAAGCAATCTGTGGTGGTTGGCTTACAGAAAATTCCAAATTTATGCTGGCTGTTAATATTTGAAATTTGGAGGTCCAGGAAATTTATACTTTTGTTAACTTCTATTTCTTTCATAAATTTTATATTTGGATGCAAGCTATTAAGTCGGTCATGCATTATATCTATGTCGGTAACAGATCCCTCAAGAAGTACTAAAGTGTCATCGACATAACGTTTATAGTACCGAATTTTCTTGGTTGTCTGGTCAGAATTAGCGAAAAATGTGTGTCTACTGTGTTTTTGAAGTTGTCAGCTAAAGTTAATTATTAATTTAACTAAGCATAAAAAATTGGCAAGATTTGCGAACTTGTTGACTTATTGGAATTAGTCACTTCTCAGAATTACTTCACATTCCAGGGTGCCATTTATGAACAGGAGGGTCTCGCAATGGGCAACTGTTTGGTGGGAACTTTAGCTGACATCAGACCTGTATTGGTTAGATCAACAACAATGCATCTGTGAAATAAGGGTTACACAATTAGGCCGTGTGTGCTCCATACATACCTTTCTATACTTCAAGAACTGTGAACTTTGTGGTTATGAACTTTGTGGTTATGAACTTTGTGGTTATGAACTTTGTGGTTATGAACTTTGTGGTTATGAACTTTGTGGTTATGAACTTTGTGGTTATGAACTTTGTGGTTATGAACTTTGTGGTTATGAACTTTGTGGTTATGAACTTTGTGGTTATGAACTTTGTGGTTATGAACTTTGTGGTTATGAACTTTGTGGTTATGAACTTTGTGGTTATGAACTTTGTGGTTATGAACTTTGTGGTTATGTTTTTACTGCACATAGATATGCAACAGTAAACTGTTGTAGCAGTATGTGGATGTTTGCCTGCAAACCATTAATGAGGCAGATCGAAAGTTAAACAATAGTGCACTGGCCATATAACTGTGTAATATTGGGGGAGGGGGTTGAACAGTGAAAGTAAAAGACTGAAACACAACTGTGCATCTTTCGGCTACATCATTTACAGTTGACAGTAGTTGTTGCACTTCCATGAACTATTTTTCAACCAGTGTAGCAGCCAGTACGTCAACACTGAGGACAATCAACAAACGAAGAGATAAACAAAGCAGGCGAGCGCTGTCACAAGGTGTTGGTCACTGAGGTAGGTGCGAAATCATTTCAGTGCTGCTGCAGTAACCAGCTACAATGGGACGTGGGGGACTGTTGAGTTTGTGAAGGGTCTTAGCAGGGATTGGAGGGTATGTTTGACTTCTGGGATGGTATCAGTCTGGCAGATTATAGGTGGATGAGTCAGACAATTGGCAGGGGCCTTCCACCAGGTAGTCACTGCAATTCATCATGACAGCGGTAGAGCCATTGTCTGCAAGGAGGATGATTAGGGCAGGATCTGTTTTGAGATTGTATATGGCCGTTGTTTCCATTGTTAAAAGGTTGGTGTTCTTATGAAGGGTCTTGGGGAAGGATGGTGCGGCCAAGATCGAGGTAAGGAATTCCCAGAAGGTGACCAGGGGGTGGCCAGTGGGAGAGGGGGGGTGGAGGGAGATGGCAAAGAAGTGTTTCCATTGCAGGGATCGGGAGGAGTGTAGGTCCAGCTTGGTTAAATTCAGTTGTAGATCTAAAGGTGAGGCCTTTGGATAGGACTGGAACTTCTGTGAGGTTGAGGATTTCGTTGGAAAGGTTAACAACAGTGTTTGGGGATTGTTTAGGCTCTAGAGTGTCGATAGGGAGTTTTGGAAATGTGGCAGGTTGAAAAGGTCTGCTAGGAAGGTTCTGGGTGCTATGAGGGCTTGACAAGGAGGAACACTATGGGTAAGAAAGGGGTTGGATGATGGTGTCCCAAGGTGACTGTAGGATTTCAGCAGGTTGTATAACCTGTGGAGGTGGTGTCCGGATTGCTCTTGTAGGTACTAGAGAGCAAGGGATTAAATTTCAGAGATGTGATGTATTAATAGAAATTGCACAGTAGCAGTATCTTGCTGGGGGAGCAGAGGTTATTCTGGGAGGCCTGTACCATGGAAATGTGTTTTTGCAATACCAGGTTTGTGAGGGATAGGTACTGGCAGAATCTGAAGAGGTGGTTGAAATGGTGGGATCCAGAGAAAGAAGTTTTATGTTAGGCTGTTGGGGACTTTCCTTGGTTTAGTCAGCATTTAAGGAACAGGATTTAGAAGTGGGTTTAAGCCTGGGAAAATTATACTTTTCTGAACTGATGCAGAAAGACGGAGTAGGGGAAAATGGTTGCAGATATGGCATTGTGGAAACAGTAAGTGATACAGAAAATGGGCAAATGAAGGTGTTGAGTGGGTGTGAGGGAAGGTGGATAATAGTAAAAGAAGCATGAAAGTAGGTACAGGAACACAAAAACATTTTCAAATACGCACAGATATGTGAAAATAAGCACAAACTCACACAGTACATAAAAATCAAACAATGGAAAAAACAGGTTGGAATGAAACAATATTATGAAAAGGATAGTTGCTACTCACCATATAGCAGACATGCTGAATCGCAGAGACACTACAGAAATACTGTCAGAAAGTGACCTTTCAGTCAACAAGGCCTTCGTTGGAAATAGACATAAAACACACACACACACATATACACGCAACTCACCCACTCATGACCACAGTCTAGCTGCTGAGTATCAGATTTTCTGAACTGTGCGGGTGGGAATCATCCTTAAGACACATTCTCCATGCCTGAAATTATCCCAGCCTCAACCTATGGTAACCTACTGTCCCCACAGCCTTCACCCAACAGTTTCGGCCCCTGTGTCCTATCACCTTCTCACTTTTCACATTCCTTAACTCTCTGTGTGCCACTCTCTGCCAGTGTACCTGCCCATCGTTTCCCCTTCACTGCTCCTCTCCTTTTCTGCTGCTTTCCTTTTCCACTCCCTGTTTTTCCCCCCAATACTCAACCTCCCAAAACTGCCTGGCAGTCTGTAGCCTTGCACATCTCCTGTCCCCAACCCACTCCAGATTACTATTCATGTGACAGCCCCAATCTCAACAGAACTGCTAGTTGTAGTGGTCATGCATATGAGGTGTGCCTGCTTGTGTGAATTTACGTGTGAGTTTTCTTTGCTGAAGGCGGCTTCAGCTGAAAGCTGTAATGTGTAACAGTCTTTTCATTGTGCCTGTCTGCAACTCAACAAGTGCTCTTTATGGTGAGCAGTAATCTATCCTTTTTCTAACATTGTTGATATTCCAACCTAGAGGTTCCATTGTTTGACATGTGTTTTTCTGTTCCTTTAAATTATGTTTTTCTGTTTCTTTATTTTATTCTCTGTGATGATTGTTGCTAAAACTGACACTGGTTGAGAATAAAGTGTTTATGTACAGGCTGGTGACTCAAAAGACTTTTCTTGACAGCTGTAAATCGTTACCTACAAAAAGTACTAATTAATATGTTCAGTCTGTGTGTAACAGCAGTCATTGATTTTGAACACTGCTGAATTGTTACTTTCATCTTTTCTTTTTCTCTTTATTCATTATTTGAACAATTCCGTGAAGTGGTAATTATTGGTAAAAAGATATTTTGAAGTGTTAATGGGTGCATTGAAACTAATAAATTGATGTGATGTGTTACCTAGTGGATCATGTTACAGTTAAATATATCTTTTTCATTTTTTGCAGGGATATTGCAAGATATGACTTTACTCATGAAGTTTTGGGCAAAAAGAATTCAAAGTTCAGAAATCAAGAAATTGTACGTGGGAGGAGATTGTCGGTAATCTGCAGAAATGAGCCAGAGCCCACAAAAAAGTGACACAGAAGAAGAAGAAGAAGAAGAAGAAGAAGAAGAAGAAACTAAGTTTACATAGTATCTCAGAAAGTGGGGCTCAAATCTCCTCACAGCCATCCTGATTTAGACTTTGCGTGGTCTTCCTATATCACTTAGGCAAATGATGGGATGGTTCCTCAGACAAAACAAGGCATATTTCCTTCCCCATTCTGAGGTTGTTTTTATTTATGTTAATTACCTTGACAGCTAAGGGACATTGAATCCTGATTTCTGCCCATTCTTTAAATATGTTTTGTAAGCTCCTAGACGTTACAAACTCTTTGCTACTACTGTTTACTCGTAACACCTTTTTGGAAAATGGCTGTTATTGATCCAATTACCAGGCTGCTATTGAAATCCATGTTTTGACACACTTGTTTTTTGTTGTTCTGATGTGGAAATGTGTCTCAAGACATTGACAGTGTATTGGTCAAAGAGAGAAGCCTTTTTCAATTTAAATGTAGCCATTCTGAATTATTGAAATATGTTATAATGATGAAGATGTGACAGAATTGCCTGTTAAATATGCAACCAATAAGAGATGCTAAGGACAGACAAGCCTTGCTTTTAAATTACAGAAGTGTACCTGATACTGAAAAACATTGTAAAGTGAAATATTCAAGAAAAATGACATCAGCTTGTAGCATTTCACGTAAGTTGAATAAATAGTATTATAATTTCTAAACATAGTGGTATAGTGCAATCCACGAACGATTGCAGTTGGTGCATGTCAAGGCACAGGTGAGGATTGGGTTGTTGATGGTTCCAAATGACAGTTGTGATACACCCATGTGTGTGCCTTCCACTTGAAGAAAGCATATATCCTACAAATTCTCTTGCTTCCATATGTGGAATGTATCATGTGGAATGTATCAATTACCACTAACATCAGCAATGACAGCTCGCAACAAATGGAACAGAAATTCACTAAACAACTCACTACAATAAAGTTTAATGCTCACATTAGCTACAACATTCGGAGCAGAGCGCTCAAAACACTCATTGGCTGTCGGAGAATACGTGATGTAGGCATGCAGAACAAGCCTAAACTCGACTGCCATTGTTTGTGACTCCGTCTACAGGATATTTTTAAATATTGACAAAAATTACTAAAAGTGCTGAGGTGCTGTGATAAAAATCAGGAAAATCTAAGGGAATTTCAGGAATTTAATAACCTAGCATTGAAACTGGGTTTTATTGAGTTTTATAAATCACAAATTTTTAAACACTTAATATCTCAGCGTGTTAATTGTATGAATATAGCTCAGCTGAGGAAAGGAAAGAGTCATTATATATTGTGATATGCTGCAACCCCCTTTCCCTTCCTTTTCCATTAATTTATAAGAAGCTCCTCACACCTGGAATTCTCACAGAATTTTTTTTCCTCCCATGTTTGATTAAGCACCCTGAAAATGAATGCAGTGATACAATTAACAGGTGATATGTTGTCTTCTTGCAGTTACTTCAGTATAAATCGAGTATATAACATAATAAACATGATGGATAACATATTAAATCAGTATTTTTATTCTCTATAAAAATATTTTCTACCAACTGTCTTCATTAGGCTTCTCTTCAACTTTATTAAAAGATGTGAACCGCCTGAAAACAGTATTAAAACAAGTCACGTCCTAAAATAATTTCAAAGTGCAAGTCTTTGCAGTTATTTTTGTGGGAAATTGCAGCCAAATTTCCACATATTGAAGTAAATAATCCGCACTGGCTGTAGAATACTTAGAGAGTCACATCCAGTGTTGCGTCTCCAGACGATGCGTCTCCAGACGATGCGTCTCCAGGTGATCTGTAAAGGAAAAATTCTTTTACAAATAATCCTTAACATTGGTGTAAAGAATAAAGGGACACTGAAAAGTAGTATTCATAGCATCCACTACGTGAGAAGGAAAACAAAAGTAAAATAATGCATATGGGAAGAAGCAGGTTTTTGACAAGATAAACATTGTAAAATGTGACTCTCCCTCCTGTAATATTATTACGTTCACTACAGCTGTTTGTCAAAGAATACAAATTGCACGGAATGTCCAGCATAGGGAAGCAGAAGGCATAATGGCAAGTTGAAACTATACTACTATGGTGTATACTGATTATTGCCACCATATTCTTTGTAGTGACAGTAATTGCACAGCAGTTTGTGAACAACAGTGAAGAGCTTTAAGATGGGAGGGGACTTGTGAAAAAATTTTCTTGTGGAAAACTATGTTGGAGAATGTAGCAAACAGAGCCTACTGGAAGAATTTAGCATTCAGTGATTGCCAAGTGTATGAATATTATCATACTTCTTTATAAGCTATTACAAAGGCAGCACTGTTTAGTTACATTGTTAAACTCTAGAAATGGCTATTACGGCTTTAGGGATATGTGCTTTTAATACCAGATATTTTTAATTTTTTAAAACAAAAAACCACAATTAAAGCAGGATTCTGTAAGTGCACCAAAATGAAGGGGTTGCCTTGTAATAGATCCAGGTGAAGAGCTAGCAGCCATCTATGGTTGATGAGGAGAAAGAATAATTTTAAATTATAAGGATATTAATTAAAAGTACATTTATTTTACAGAATCTTGGATTGGCTGTGATATCTGAAGTATTAATATATTAAAGAATTTGACAAATGAACCTTAGAATCACAATTGTTGTTTTTCAAATGTGTGTGAATTCCTAAGGGACAAAACTGCTGAGGTCATCGGTCCCTAGACTTACACACACACACACACACACACACACACACACACACACACACACACACACACACACACACACACACACACGCCTGAGGGAGGACTCTAACCTCTGACGGGAGGGGCCACGCAGTCCGTGACATGGCGCCTCAAACCGTGTAGCGACTTCATGCGGCTGTTGTTTTTCATTGTTGATGACTCTTTATGTACATGTATGCTCATAAAGCCATACTGAAATGACCACTTACTAAAGAGATTCTTCCTGCTCCATTTGTTTATGGAGTGCAGGAAGAATGACTAATTGCTTAAGTGCCTCTGCACATGCTGTAATTAGGCTAATCTTGTCTTTGAGGTCCCTACGGAGAGATATGTAGGGGGTTCTAGTATATTCCTAGATTCCTCACGTAATGCTGGAGCTTGAAATTTGGTAAGTAGGCTTTTGCGGGATAGTTTGTGTATACCTTCAAGCATCCATCACTTCAAATTTTTCAGTGTCTCTGTAGCACTCTACCCATAGGTCAATGACACCTGTCCCGCTACATTGTATATGTTTAGTATCCCCTGATAATCCTGTTTTGTACATGTTCTACACACTTCAGCATTATTCTAGGAAGATTGCACAACTGTTTAGTAAGCAACCTTGTGCTGCATTTTCTCAGTATCCTACCAATGACCTGATATCTGCTTCCTGTCTGTAAGACAGTCTATAGGACCATTCCAGTTCATATCCCTACATATTGTTACACTCTGGTATTTATATTAGTTGGCTGATTCTAATTGTGACTCATTGATACTGTAGCCATAGTATTACCTTTTCCATTTTGTGAAGTGCACAATTTTACGTCTTTAAAACGCGTTATCACTCTTTGCATAACATTGAAATTTCATTAACGAGAAGTTACTGAGATTTTTGAAGGGACTGTAGCCCATATCATGTAGGAAGACACTACCATGCATAGAGGCAGAGAAATAAGCATGGATGGAGGGGTGAGATCTGCGCACACATGGCAGCAGAGAGCGGGCAAATAAGACCAAATATCGAATAGTGCGAACAACAGTTGGGTTCATTTGCCTACCGTACATCATATTATACGTTCAAATCTATGAGAGGAATAATAAATTTTAAAACTGATTTCGATTGGTCATCATGAGAGAAATGTTATGTCATGTGTTGACGATGTCCACTGCTCCACAGCTTTAACCCACGTGAACAGCTAACACATTTGTGAAGACAAGCAAAATTTTCCTCAAAATTAAAATTTATCTAATGACAATGTCATTGAAACTGCTTGCAATAATTGTCATTTATACAATTTGGACTACATTATAAGTAAAAATGCAATATAAAGATCAAATGCACACAAAAATCATTATGCTTGATTGATAACTGCTTCTAAGCCATAGAATTTTTTAAAAAATTGTATAATGCATGTATGTGGGTATTTTTTACTGGAGTTCATTGTAATCATTGCGCATTAAAAGAATTACTGGTTGAAAAGACTAATGGAGAAGATTATCGTAAAAATTGTCAGTATGTTGTCATATTGTTTGCTGTCAATGGACATTGAGTGTAAACTAACTTGTTCGATACTATGGTGACCGACCACATTTATAACCCATAGAGTGAGCGAACAATTAACCATTTTCTGTGAACAACTTGGGAATGGTGACTAATAATGCCAAAAACCACCAATATTTCAACAGGTAACCCGCCCTATCATTTTAAGACATTTTCCAAAACGTGCCTTGCAAATGCAAGGAAATATTGGAGTTTTTGACAAATTTATCCAGCTGCATTCTCGCTAGTTCTTAGAGCATACAAAACGCTGGGAAAAGCTGAACTCCTCCTTTGGCAATTTGTTGAACATTATAGTCTGCATACTTCATAGGATACAAATTTCTAATCAATAAAATCTAGGAAGTTCTCATATACAATTTATATTTTAACCAACACATTTTTCAAACCACAAGTCTGTAAAACTAAAAAAATATTATTACTTTATTTTGTTCCAAGGGCTACATCGTAATGCCTTTGTCACTTCTGAGTTTGTGTCTGAACTATCTGATACTAAATTTACAATGATAGCTTCAAGATTTATATCCATCTCCATCTCTTTATCAGTCTTCTTCCTGAAGTTTTCAGCATGCTGCACAGGCTGTCCCCACCCTGAAGGGGAGCCAGTGTCTACTGTTTCAGGCAAAACCAATTCAGTGTCTTTATCTTGAATTGTTTTGTTTCCGACATAGCCTTTAACCTTTGCCCAAATTGATTTTATGGTATTATACTGATAGTAATATTTGGGTAAACACAAAACTGTGTGATCACATTCACGTGCGACAAACTCAAGGTTGTGCTGTCACATGAATTCTATAAATTAACAAGTTGCAAGAGTCTGGTTTATACTGTGTGGGATATTTTTATTTTTAGCTAGGGTACAATATTAATTTTCCTGGTGTTTGTACTTTGTATTTTCATTTAACAGCTTAATGATGACTGGGATGGTAAATTACAATGACCATTTTCGAAGCAAGATATGGCAAGAATTGTTCAGTGAACCCCTTCATGAAACAGACATCGTTCACTTCCAAATGGTAATGACTGCTGCTTTTCTTCCACCCAAATACTAGTTTATTCTCAGGAACATACCGGAAGAAGAGCCAACAAGCAGAATATTTATTCCTATGGGAATTTTGAATGTGCCAGTACCATCCAGCAGGCAATCCTGGAATAATTCTTATTCACCTATGTTTCATCAAGGTAATACATTGTTCAACTACCTCCTCCTCTTGTACTGTACATTTTTATAAGGGGATGTGGTTTGTGCTGCGCCTATGGCATTTCTTTTCAGCATATTAGAAACCAATGTCTTCTAAAATTCTTTACATTGACAAATCACTACCTTTGAAGCCAATTTTCTCTTGAATAGCTCTAACAAGTTTTTATTTTGTTGGGCAGTCACAACTCACATGGAGCACTTTAAAACATTGTTGTTGGAACCATCTATTTCTTGCGATTTCGGTACTTTCAGATGACACAAAACCAACTTTTCCTAAGGTTTCTACAGCTCTGACACTTTTGTTTACAATTCTCTCTACAGTTCTCTTACTGATACCATGTACTTTTGCAGTCCATTCTTGCGATTTCAGTCAACAGTAGGAGCACTGCTTCCAAATTCATGTTGGCAGTTGAATGAGCAATTCGGTTGTTGCGAAGTACAGCAGCAATGGACCATTTAGGAAAGAGATTCTCACCATCTGGCTGTAACTTGCAACTAGCCACTTAGAAAGAGAATTGCTTTTATTGATTGCCACCGGCTAATGGAGGATGCACAGAATGACTGAAAATTGGGCCACCGTACAGGATGCGGACTTTAATAGACAACTCTGAATGAAACACAGGGGAAAGGAATATTATACAAGGGTATGTCAGAAATGTTGTGACAAACTTCTTGGGGATGTGGGGCACATCATAAGGATTGATGATTGCACAGTAACCCATGGCTGCAAATGTCAGGGATAAGTGGTTACAGAGGTCAAAGATCAGAAAGGAAACGAGAAAGTGAGTCATTTATTGGATATAATGAGTGCTCTTGGTGTACAATATGTAGTAGACAAAATGAGAAGCCTCATTAGAAAACATTAGATAACACAGCAGATACTGAATTTTATTGATGAAAGGAGAAAATATTTAAAAAATCAGCAAATGAAATAGGCAAAAGGAAATACTGATGTCTAACAAAAAGACGTTCACAGCAAGTGCAAAATGGCAAAGCAAGTATGTCCAGAGGAGAAATGCTTGATTGGATAAGCATGCATGGGCATGGGAAAGATAGATGCCATCTATCTGTATTAATTGTGGAGGAGAGTATTTTGAAGGAGACCATGCGCAATAAGTAAATGGTGAGTGTAGAAAAATTTTATCGACAAAGTTCTGGAATTTTTTGAACATACCTTGAATAATAATTCCAATCCCAAAGAAGGCAGGTGCTGACAAGCGTGAATATTACTGAACCGCTAGAGTAATCAGTCACTGTTGCAAAATACTGGCATTAGTTATTCACAAAAGAATGGAAGAACAGGTTCTTTAAAGCTACTGTATACAGCAGTATGGTGGGTCGCTACCATTGTGTGCTGTTATGATAGGGACATATCTCTACTATTCCTTTAAACTTGAGCCACAGTTGCTCTACATTCTCAAGGTTAGAGGGCAGCGTAAGGTACTCAGGAAAAGGTTTCACTTTATTTACTGCCACTTTCAAAGGAACATGGGCACTTGATTGGATTGTTGTGTTGTGTTCTCTATGTTGGTGGTGTCCTTCTTCCTGCGTCGGATTGTTGTTCTTCGCTTTTCTGTTACCATAGCTGTTTATTAGCTTTGTACGACTTGCCTTTCCTATATGGATTTTCTTCAGTACTTGTGTAGTTGAGTTTATTTATATGTCTATCTGGGTTATCATCTACATTTTCAGCCACTGCTTTGGAACTTTGTCTTCAGGGCACCTTTTTGGATTAATTCAGTTGTTCTGTGACTCCTTGACTTGTGTATCATCTTGATAAACAGCCCTTTTGCTTGGTCATCGATTTAATGTGCTTGATGTTTTTCTTGTAATTTGGTATAATGTCCCTGGTTCCGGCCCACGTGTGAACTTAATCTGAGGCATTTGTTTTGGAGTAGTTAATGGCTCATTAGCACATTGGCCCCAAGATGTTGATCCATGTAATTGTCACTTTGCATGGTTTTTGTTTTGTAGCAGGATTTAGATCTTTGCTGGTCAAAAATGGCATTCACAGGTTCCAAAAATGAAGAGAGGTGCAAAATGTGACTGTAACTTGCCCACAGATATCCAGATGAGATACTGGTCACTACATGTGTTTATATCTGTGAGGATCATTTTGATGTACATAAACACTCCATATGAGCACTTTGTCACTTGCAGCATAATAGGTGGCATACTGGACTTCTGATGCAGTGTTTGCAAGAGTTATCCGTATTCAGAGCAAGTTGTTGTAACATTACTATCTTCGTAAGTTTACTTTATTCATAATATAATTATGTAAGAGCTTTAAATTCTATATCCCACTGCATTTTAATATAGACTGATGAGTAATACAAGCACAAGAGAATGTCTCCCATAGCGTAATGCTGCTCCCACCAACCTGTGTCTGTGGTGCATTCAGCACATTTCAAGCCAGCATTCATCTCAATGATAGTGTTCGTGGAGACAACCAGTCCAGCTACCTAGTGCAGCAAAAGTGTGATTCACCCAAAGAACTGACATGTTTCCATTGATCGACAGTCGAATCCTGGTAGTCCCGTGCCTACTGCTGTAGTACTCACGTTTCCAAATAACAAAGTAATTTTTTTTGGATAACAATGCTCCATGTCACTGGGCCACAATTGTTCACAAGTGTTTGAAGAACATTGTGGACAATTTGAGCACATGATTTGGCTACCTGGATCGCAAGATGAGAATCCCATCAAACATTTTTGGGACATGATCGAGTGGTCAGTTCGTGCACAAAATCCTGCAGTGACAACACTTTTAAAATAATGGACAGCTAGAGGGGCAGCATGGCTCAGCATTTCTGCAGCTTGTGACCATATCAGTTGGATTCTAGACGATTGGAAAACCTTGGCCTGGTCAGATGAATACAAATTTCAGTTAATGAGAGCTCCGGTATGGTTCGAATGTGGCGCAGACCTCATGAAGTCATGGACCCAGCTTGTCAGTGAAGACTTTGGTCAGCAAGTGGTGATCGAAGGAATCACTGTGTCAAAAATCTATGGATATGTCACTGAATGCTGGTACCTGTTTTGACTGGACAAGAGGTGAGAATCTTCCTACACGTTGGTCAGGTGGTCTGAAGATGGTGTACTATATTGCCAAAACAGGTTGCTCAATAAAATTACAATTGGGAATTTAAACGGCTGAAAGGTGTTTTGATTCAACATTATGCACTGAACATCCGACTGACATCATCTATATGATGATGCGCATATGGGGAAATGGTTACTTTTGGCTACGTGGAGACCATTTACAGCCATCCATGAACTTAATGTTCCTGAACGATGATGGAATGCTCCCAAGGGGCTTGCTGCTCCTTAGTGGGTTCGTGCTTGACTACCACGGGGCCACATCCTTTGCAGCATCTTTTCCCTTCCTTGCTGCATGTCTATCCTCTAGGTATTCTTTTTTCCCCTCCCTTGGGGAACATCTCTGGGGTGTTCTTTGGGATGTGTTCTACATTTTCAGTAGCTGACATCAGAAAAACCTCTCCACTGTTTTTCATTCCTTTCTTCATTCCCTTCTCCTATCCTTCCTCTGCTTTGATGTTGAAGGTTTCTCCTTTTCTTCTTCCTCCCTATGCACTCCTGAAGGCTGACGCACACGTCTGTTGCGTAATAGGTGACTGGGTAACACGTAATACCCAGCCTCAGGGCTACACATAGGGTTCGCACTTATCCCCTTGGTATAGCCCAGGCCCACAGATGGGTGACTGCCTGAGTTCCTACCTTCCAAAACTGCCAATTGGTCCCTATGTCAGGTATCCGGGAGGTGTGGCATGAATTGTAAACAATCACTTAAGGCAGGTACGTCTCCCGCTGAAGGGGGGTTAGTTGGAAGGAGCACGCCCTTGGAGATGCTGGTAGTTATGGGGGATTTTCTTGCAATGAGCCAATCATCCATCTTCAAAGTCTTTGTCTACTGAACTACTGAAAGATTCTCCCAGGTGCACTATGGTACCTTGTGGTTTCATGTACTGAAGACGGTCTGTCCTTTGCTATGGTAAATCCATTTATTATTCAAAAATGTGTTGATGCAATTGCCGGCCCTGTGAAATCCTGCTCTTGTGTACGCTGTGGCACTTTTCTTTTGAAGACAACTTCTGATTCTCAAACACAACAACTGCTTGTAGCTTTGCTCCTACATGGCTATCCTGTTCACGCTGAGGCCGATTGAATGCTGAATCCTTCCCATGGTTTTATTTACACTAGGCTGCTCGATGGTCTGACCGAGGCAGAAATCCAAACATACCTCACTGATCAGGGCGTCACTGCAGTCCATTGGGTGATGAAAAATGTAGATGCATCCTTAGTTCTCACATGCTCTCATTTTCTCACTTTTGATAGAGTGGTGCTTCCATCAAAGATCAAAGCAGGCTATGTAGTTATCACAGTCCAGCTGTACATTCCAAACCCAGTGCACTGCTATCAGTGTCATCATTAGAGCCACACTCGAGTACCCTGTTGACACCTGGCCAAATGTGTATGTAACCTGTGGTAGGGATGCTCACAAGGGTGATAGTCTGCTGGCTCCTCCCTGTTGTATCAATTGCAATGGTGACCATGGAGCCACCTCCTGAGATTGTCCTGTGTATCTTGATGGGTGGACTGTCCAGGAGATCTGGGTGAAGGAAAAAGTGTCTTAATCTGTCGCTCGCAAGTTGTTGGGTAGTCAGAAACCCTGCGTTTTACCATCCGGCACTTACATACTGTTCTTACCACATCTCACTCCACGAGGGATGTGGCCATGCAGACATGCGATCTCAAATTCAGTACTGCAGTTGTAAAATCTCCCAGTGTCATGGTAGCATCCCCATCTCTCCTCCAGCTGTGCCACAAGCCACCAGACTTCCACATCAGTGAGTGAAGTCATCTGCTACACTACTGGCAGGCTGAAAAGGACAGAAGGGATACTCCTGCGATGACTTTTTACTTCCTTCCAGCCAACAATCATCTGAATCTTCCTCTACCAACGGGAAAGTCTCCCAGAAATCAAAGAAAGACATACGGTCTTCAATGGTGTCACCACGTGATACCCTCATCCGGTCAACCTACGTGTCACTGGTGGGCATTGTCAACTGTTTTTCTGCTCTGGACTCTGCAGACTGACAGAGCGAGAATGCCAACACCTCTGTACATCTCATCTCATGGCACAGGCTCCTCCAGACTCTGCGCTCTATAATAGTGAGTCTTTGAAGGCTGGCACTCGGCAGTCACTAAGGTGATACCCCTTCATTTTTCCCCCCTCCTCTCCTTTCCACAGCATGACTCTCCTCCAATGGAATGTTTGTTGCCTTAGGTCTAACAATGAGGAATTACAGCTGCTCTTGGAATCACAGCGTCCACGTGTTCTCTGCCTCCAGGAAACAAAAGTGCGTCCTCATGACCACTTTGATCTTTCACATTTCTTTCCAGTCAGCTTTGACATTTCCCCTGAGGATGCTACTCCATCTCATAGGGGAGTCATGCTGCTCATCTGGGATAATGTTCATAATTAACCATCTCCCTGACTACCTGGCTTCAAGCTGTTCCAGTCTGCATTTCCCTTCCTCATTTCACCTTTTCCCTTTATACCGTTTACATCCCTCTGTCATTAGGTATCTTCAGTACAGGCTTCCTCCAGCTTATGGGGGAATTCCCTGACCTCTTTCTGCTGCTTGGTGACTTTAATGTCCACTATTTCCGTTGGGATTCTCCCAGAACCTATCGAAGAGGTGGTCTGTTGGCTGACCTCAATTAAGTTAAGCTCATTTGTCTTAACATGGGAGCACCCACATTTCTTTCAGACTCCACACACACCTATTCCCATTTAGACCGCTTCTTTTGCATTGCCCAGCTTGCCCGTCATCTCAAGTGGTCTGTTCTTGCTGACATATACTTGACTGACCATTTCTTGTGTGCTATCTGTCTGCTGACTCCTACCCACCTACATGCTGACTGAAGGCTTTACTCCTCCCTGGTGACATTCGACGAACAAAATTTGCCCAGTTGTGATGATCAGGTAGAATATCTTACAAACATTATCCTTACCTTCATAGAATGTTCCATTCCTTTGCACTTCCTCTTTACCGTACCGTGTCCCGCTCCCTTGGTGGACTAAGGCATTTCGCAATGCAAATCGAATGCAGAGATGTGCTCTCCACCTTTTGAACGACCAACCTACGACAGCAAACTGTATTTGTGTGCACAGTGTCATCGCATTCTTCAGGATAGCAAAAAAGCTACCTGGATTTCATTTAGTAGTTCTTTTAACACTTCCATTCCCTCCTGTTGTGTGGGCCAACCTCCGTCAGCTCTCTGAGACCAAGGTCCATTCCCCAATTTTCGGCTTGACCGTAGCAGATGATGTCATAGTGGACCCTATTGCTATCTCCAACACCTTGGGCCCCATTTTGCTGAGATTTCAAGCTCCACCTACTATTATCCTGCCTTCCACCATTGGAAATGAGTGGAGGAGTCTCGGCTATACCCTTCTCTTCTCAGGATTGTGAGTACTACAATGCAGCCTTTACTACGAGGGAACTACACTCCTGGAAATTGAAATAAGAACACCGTGAATTCATTGTCCCAGGAAGGGGAAACTTTATTGACACATTCCTGGGGTCAGATAAATCACATGATCACACTGACAGAACCACAGGCACATAGACACAGGCAACAGAGCATGCACAATGTCGGCACTAGTACAGTGTATATCCACCTTTCGCAGCCCCCCTGCGGGTCCGGGGATTAGAATAGGCCCGCGGTATTCCTGCCTGTCGTAAGAGGCGACTAAAAGGAGTCCACCCCCCTCACGGGGGTAGTTCGCGCCTGCGTCCGGAGACGGACGGTTCCACGACCTATCATCGTGGTCCTTTTGGTTTTTTCACTTCTCGTTTCTTCCTTCCTTTTGTTGGTTCCTTTCTTTGCTCTTCTCCACCTCACTGTCTTCCTTACTCTTTCCCTTGCCTTCTCCTTGCCTTCTCATTGCCTTTTTCTCCTTGCCTTCTCATTGCCTTCTTCTCCTTGCCTTCTTATTGCCTTCTTCCCCTTGCTTTCTCATTGCCTTCTTCTCCTTGCCTTCTCTGGTCTCCGCCTCGGCGTTTGAGACAGTCTGTCCTCTTTCTCCCTCTCTCTCTTCTTTTTCCTCTTCTTCCTTCCTCCCTGTGCGTGTCTGAAGGCCGACCCACGCGTTCGCACGCGTAGCCGGTGACGGGGTAACGCGTAAGTCCCCGCCCTGGGTAGACATGTAAGGCACGCGCGTACCCCCTGGTAAAGGCCAGGCCCGGGGAGGGGTGATTCCTGAGCTGATACCTTCTGACCATGCCGATTGGTCCCTCCGTCTGTTTCTCGGGAGGTGTGACCTGAGGTGTAAACATTCACCTAAGGCGGGAGTGCCCTCTGAGAGGGTCCCCACAAGGAAGGAGCGCGCCATCGGAGACGCTGGCAATCATGGGGGATTCCTCCGCAATGGATTCTACTCCATCTCTTTCGACTTCGACCCAAAAACGGAAACGTGACCAGCCAACAGTGACAAAAGTACTACCGCCTGCCCCACAGTTCCTCGTAGTTTCTCGAACTGAGGACGGAAAGGATTTTTCCTCTGTCAACCCTTTCGTTATTCAGAAGGGCGTAGATGCCATAGCCGGATCTGTCAAATCCTGTACCAGGTTGCGTAACGGCACCTTATTACTGGAAACTGAGAATGCCTTTCAGGCACAAAAACTGCTTCGGGCCACCCTCCTGTACACGTTCCCTGTCCGGGTGGAGGCCCACCGAACTTTGAATTCGTCTCGTGGTGTGGTCTATACTGACTCCCTCGACGGATTGACTGACGAGGAGCTTCAATCATTCCTCGCTGAGCAGGGCGTGACGGCTGTCCATAGGGTCATGAAAAAGGTCAACAATGACCTTGTACCGACCCGGACAATTTTCTTGACCTTCGATAGTGTTAAGCTGCCATCGCGCATCAAGGCGGGCTACGAGGTTATTTCTGTTCGCCCCTATATCCCGACACCTACGCGCTGCTACCAGTGTCAGCGTTTCAATCACACTCGACAGTCTTGTTCCAATGCGGCTAAATGTGTCACCTGTGGCAGGGATGCCCATGAGGGTGACTGTCCACCTCCGTCTCCTCGTTGTGTGAACTGTCAGGGTGACCATGCAGCATCCTCCCGCGACTGTCCTGTCTATAAGGAAGAACGCTGTATCCAGGAAATTCGGGTCAAAGAGAAAGTGTCCACCTCGGCTGCTCGCAAGCTATTGGCTAGTAGGAAGCCCACGCTGCTCCCAGCGGGGAAATACAGTACTGTCCTCGCCTCTCCTCGGACTACCCGGGAGGTAGCAACCCAGACATGCGATCTGACCTTCAGCACCACGGTCGTCCGTTCGGCCAGTGCTAAGATCGCGCGGTCGACGTCTCCTCTTCCTCCCATCGCCCCACAGACAAGAGCACCTTCTTCAGCTTCTGCTAAAACGAAGACACCGAAGTCAGATGCACGGGCCTTCAAGAAGGAACCATCCCGTGCAGACTTCCTCCGTACCTCGACCTCACAGCCTTCGACCGGTACTTCCACTACACGTCCTTCCAAAAAGGCGCATAGGAAGCACAGTTCTCCTTCCCCGCCACGGCGCATTTCTTCTCTTGCGCCACCCAGCGGCTGCCGCCCCAGGCCGTCATCCGTTTCGCCTGGCCGCACCGCTGGTCGCCGTACATCTGGCCGTTCACTGGCGGAGGAAGCTCCCCCTCCCGGCCATCCTCCCGAGATGGCCGATGACCCTATAGACCCAATGGACGATGACTGTCCGCCTACTGATAGCGGCGGCAGTGCTCGCTCGAAGCCAGGCCCTAAGCGGCCTTCGAGGTGACCACTTCTCTCATCTTTCTTTTCTTACGATGGCACTTATTCACTGGAATATTCGCAGCATTCGCTCCAACCGAGAGGACTTGAAGTTGCTGCTCCGCTTGCACCGTCCGCTTGTCGTAGCCCTCCAGGAAACGAAGCTACG